>NC_087200.1:171338873-171464626 GCF_015104395.2 Macrobrachium nipponense | reverse complement strand
ACGATTTAAGCCTAGGTAATCGAATTTTATCATCATTGATAAGAAAATGAACATGCAAAGTTTTTACGAGTCTAAACTCATATTTCTTTTTCCTGATCCTTTAGCGGCGCACTACTCATTTCCAGCCAGTCGCTTAATTAAGCCACACTACTTACAGTAAATCAGTTTTCACTATTCTTTTTAAACATTTTGTATTATCTTTAGTTGTGAAATGCTTCCGTTATCTTAATTCACATTTAAAAGAGATAAAATTTTAATAATGTGTGTATAGTCAGCTTTTAATGCAAATTCTTCATTGTACAGCACAGCAGATGTCATCATCAACTCCGAAAATCAGTGTGAAGGTGGCTGGGTATGTGAGCATCGATGGCTTTCAATCTACAAAATGGTACGAATAGTGTGTTCTTTATTGCGCATACCCGAAAAATAATTGTAGTAGTAACTCTCGTTGCCTGTAGAGAAGCATTTATGAGTAAAGGTTCTGGAAGTCATGACGGTTTTCCCAAAGTGTTCTGTACCAAGTTTTCTTTGCATCTGGCTAGTTCATTAGCACCCCTGAACTTGATAAACTGGTGTTGGATTGAATGCACCAATCTGAATGCTTCACCAGCTTAGTCTAAACGTACTGCACCTGCACCCTGAACTGAGTGAACTAGACGAAAAGTACGAGTTACAGACAAAATAGTAAGCTCCAAAATTTATGCAAGCAATAAAATAAGCAAAATAAACAAAATAGTTAAAGAATTTCCATGATAGGGGTAAAAGAAAATGCATGCCTTCTAGCTGTGTAACTCCAACCTTCAAGTAATAAATATGCTGTGTGTAATGTTAAGCAATGATGGGAAGAGGCATCTTGCTAGTTACTATCTGGTATACAAGGTTAGGTTGAGATTGATTTCAGTTTTTAACTTTCATGAATTATAGCATAATAAATTAGGCCCCCGTAGGTAGTTAGTGCCGTCAGTTCACCGCACACGTTGTACTTTAGGCATTACTACAGGTTCTTTGCAGCGTCCCTTCGGCTCCTAGCTGCAACCCCTTTCATTTATTTTACTGTACCTCCATTCGTATTAGTTTTCTTCCATCTAGCTATCCACCCTCTCCTAATTATTTCATGGTGCAACTGTGAGGTTTTACTCCTGTTACACCTTTCAAACTTCAAACCTACTTACTCTCAGTTTTCTTTTCAGGGTTGAATGACCTCATAGGTCCCAGTTCTTGGTCTTTGGGCTAAACTATATTCCACTCCATTCCATAATAAATATAGGTTAGGTTAGGATGGGGGTTCCAAACCCGCGGCAGCGTGGCTCCATGTTAGAGTAGGTCTTGTTAGGGAAAGGAAAGTTATAGTACATTTCTATTTTACTCTCGAGTTATGGCACTTTAGGAAAGGTTAGGACCTAGCACCCTACTAGGTTAGGGAATGAGAGGTAAGGCTACATCTCTGTATTTCTATATGGCTTAAGGTGCTCTAGGTAAGGTTAGACAGGGAGTTGGCCTAAGAGTGCCTTTAGCTAAGTAAGTGGAAGGTAAGGTTAGAATGTATCCCTGTAATTCACCACGTGGCATCCTTGCCCTCTATAATATACAGTGACTTAAACTGTAATAAAAGTCATCCTTGTTAACATATAACATGTTGGACTCACGATAAAGAAAGATTGTAGTGCATTCAAAATATGTGGTGCATTTGGACCAGAGGTGGTACTACATACGGTCAGTGGTGTATGTGGTCCAAACGGTAGACTATGTCTGGTTTAAAAGATTCGGCTAAAAAGCAAAAAGAGGTTGCCTTATATGCAGTTATATCTGGGTCACCAATCAGCAAAGTACAACCTGTAAGCCTTCCTTGCTAAGGTACAACTGCACTATATACCATATGGAACTGGAAGACACTTTAGTTCAGAAGCTAGAGAACCTTCGTGGAAATAAACTACATAGAAGAGGGTTTGCAATATTTTCTGGCAGAAGCTACAGGTGACCTGGAGAGCCTACGATAGCTACAGGCCTCCATAGATCTTGCTTAGTCATTCTTGTCAAAGCCATTGGTATAATTTCTAATGCCACTGAAATGTGCAAAGTGGATTTACATAGTTATCCTATTTTTTTCTTTTCTATTGTATAATATTCATTAATATCCTGATCCTTATTTAACAAAATCAACCGTTTTCTAAAGGAAATAATTTTAATGTTTATTTCATAGCAAATAATGGAGGTGGTGAAAGTCTATTACCCCATTAGCAATAGTAAGTCAAATTGGAAACTTAATTTTTTCTTTGACATATATTTCTTCCTACAGTATGATATGGTAAGTCAGATAGATGACATAATACATAAATGCAGTACACTGTATAATTATATTTTTAAATGAATTTTCTAACATCTTAAGCCTGCGTTAATTCTATATCAGTAAACGCTTCATTGTTGATTTTTTGTGTGAACTTCAGACTATGTTATATGGAACAGCTTCTTGTGGTTTTGAATGAATTTTCTCTAACAGAAAACCATTAATTCCGATAATAATATTATTCATAACACTCTTATAGAGTTATTTTAAACAGCTCCATCAGGGTCTGTCTGACGTTCGGTTCCTTAGTATTTTTCATCTTATCGATAATATGTAATTAGGACCATGAAGATCTATAAACAGATCGCATTGCTGCTAAACGGATGAAGAGGTTACAAGGAATGTTTCAATAAACATTGCTTCATTTCAAACTTTAGGTCCGCTTTCGCAATGCCGTGGCTGCTGCTGATTCGTGGGACGATTATTATTTTGATGGCAATGTTGTTGCTTTCTCGAGAGGTGACAAGGGATTCTTCGCTATGGTGAAAAACGGCACAATTGCTAAGGTAGAGTAAAATTGTGCTTTTCAAACGCAAAAAGTACCTTGAAACTTTCATAGTTTTTAAAATTGTCCGTCTTCGTTCTTGTAGTTTATGTGTCCTGTCATATAATAAGAAAACTCAGTCCCACAATGATTAACAAGACCACTCAGCCTAACAATGCTGTAGAATACTGTATCAAATGCTAAATATGGTGTTACCTACAGAATTAACAGCGTTTTGTACTTTGCCTTTTTCTTTGCATCTATGCTTAATCTATAAATAGTGCTTAATAAGACTAATACATCTTTTTTCCTCCTGTGCGAGCAGCAGACGTTTCCAACTCGCATGCCACCAGGAGACTATGAGGACATCGTCTCATGCCGGCCAGTTACTGTGAGAAGTGATGGTACAGTCCAGATCTCAGTCGCCAGTGAAGAAGAGCCGGTCTTTGCCATCTGTCAAGGCTGTGTCTGTTCAGGGAACATTGACGTTACACGGATTTCTAGACCACGTATGAATATCTGTAACGATTTTATTCAGTATTAAGCACAGGCACTCAAGGTAATTCCGATTTTTTGGATTGTGCTTTCTAGACCGTGGTTGAACCTTAAGAACTACTAGATATCCGTCATCAAAACATTTTCTTTCACTAGATTTGAGTTTAATTGCGATTTCACAGCAAGTCCGTCATGTGCTCCAACAAATGCAGTCTAATGCCATAAGTTTAATAAACAAAGAAGGTGACAAGTTATTGAAGAAAGAAACACACACAAACACAAATGCTATAGTAGATTCACATCAACCGTGCATCTGATGTTTAGGCCAGTCCTTTACGACGCTCCTGATTGGCTGTTGATAAGCCAATCACAGGGACTGGAAACTCTCAGTCTCTCGAGAGAGTTCACATAGGCAGGATGTATGTTCCACCTCTCCTGAGGGATACATCTTTCAAAAGTATCCCTCAGGAGAGGTGGAAAATACATCCTACCTATGTGAACTCTCTTGAGAGACTGAGAGTTTCCAGCCCAGTGATCGACTTATCAACAGCCAATCAGGACCGTCGTAAGGGACTGGCCTAGACGTCAGATGCACGGGTGATGTGAATCTACTATAGGTTATTGAATGAGATATTGGAAAAAGATTTTAAAGCTTAACCCCTAGCTCTCTAACCTGCTAGGCACCAAAAACCAGATCATCAGTGTGAATGAAAATCGAGGCTCTTAAAAAAAATTGCATCCTAGGCAAGTGGTTAGCTTAAATATGCTGTAGGCGAGACAAGTGTTCATGACTAATCAGAACGCGGGCTTAATGTATAAGTCTTGGAAATATTTATAAATAGCCGGCGCTTGGCGTCTGGGGCCAAGCGTAGGCTGGCTTGTTTGAACCGTAATATCGTCGTTATTTTTCATCGTAGAAGAAAAGTAAAGAGCATATTTGAAATCCTCGTGAAAAGTTCTGTCAGAATAATGTTTTCTTTCTTCTCTACAGCTAATGCTAAAGAAGTTGACATGTCCGGATATCCGGCTGGTTATTTGGATCAAAACGAAACCCGGGTAACAACCATCCCTTAATATCGTCATTATTTTTATTGCAGAAGAAAAGTAAGAGCATATTTGGAATCCTGCTTTTTTCTCTCTCTCCACAAATAATAGTAAAGAAGTTAGCATGGCCGGATATCCAGATCAAAACAGACCCTTGCTAAAAACAATCCCCTATAAAATCTTCATATATGATCTGACTTTGGTTCCATTCGTTCCAGTTGTTTCACCTTCTATAGCAAACATACACATATACATGCATACATACATAGTCCGACCGTCAGCTTTATATATAAGATAAACAATGTATACTAGTATACCAAAATAACGGAGTACTAATTTATTGTACGGAAATTTAGCAAAGAATGTTTAAGCATTATTTGCCATAACAATATACAGTCACTACCGTTATTGACAATACCCTGTTTTAAACAAGGCTGTCGATAAGTTCAGTTGGAACGAAATGACTAATGGCCCAGAAAGTAATATTAAAAGTTGACCATTTTACAAGAATAGGTACTGTTATTGTAAGCAGTATTTTGTCCTATAACTCACACACACACACACACACACCACACACACACACACACAACACACACACACACATATATATATATATATTATATATAGATATATATATATATATATATATATATATATATATATATATATATGCATACATACAGTCAAACCCCGCTACTCTCGGGCTCGCCTATTAGCGTATTTCTCTATTGATGATATATACACATTGTTCACGGAAAATTTGCCTAATCGGGGTATTGTTCTATGAGAAATCTACATTAATTACTGTATTACCATATTTTCATGACTGAATGTACTTTATGTGATGAAACTATTAAAATACTCAAGTTTATAAGCATTTTTTTTTCTTTAACTATCAAAACAGGCAGTTTAAGCATTTTTAGAGGGGTTTTAAGTATTATCGGATTTTAACTATTCACAGGGGTGTCTGGTACGCATCCCCCGCGAATATGGGGGCCCACTGTGTGTGTGTGTGTGTGTGTGTGTATGTGTGTTTGTATCTGTGTGTGTATATGTGTGTTTGTATCTGTGTGTATACTGTATGATTATATATTCAGCGTAAGTCTGTAAAACCTTCAGCACAGCACGAGACATGACTAAGAAGTTATGTCGTCTTTTCGGGAACAGGTGTGAATTCCCTGAGATACATTTCGAAAATACTAATGTGTTCCTTTCCCCTTGCTTGACTATAATCAGTTTTTTTCCATCTGTCCATCCCCTGTGGTGTTTTTGCATGGTAACATTGCATCCCGGGCTTTAAATAGTTACGCTATGTGTAAGTTTTAGGTAAATAACAGGATATCTGGGTGTACATTTGCAACTGAAAAGTGTTTTAGTAATTTATTGTATGCGAATTACGCCGTTAATATTCGAAATAGGATATTATTTAAAGCCCGAGACGCAGTGTTACCATGCGCACACACTACAGCCGAATGGACAGATGGGTCAAAAACAGTATAGTGGTTCGTATTGAAGAACCTTTGCTTTTCAGAATAACATCATGGTGAACAGTGATTATCTTCAACAAGATCATTATTTTCATTGTTAGCTCATATGAAGTATATGGGTGAAATGAAGTTCAACCAGCTGTGCTTAATCTTGAAATGGTTTTGCCGTTTGCGGTCCGTTTTCGGAGATTAAAAGAAATCTTTTGAGTATTCTTTCTATGTCGAATTTTCTTTGGTGAATTTTATATTTACCTCCCTGAGCGCCCCCCCCCCCCCCCCCCTCTCTCTCTCTCTCTCTCTCTCTCTCTCTCTCTCTCTCTCTCTCTCTCTACTATTACATTGGTCCTTAACGAGATTTTGTGTATTGGTGTCTTCATTTTACCACCAACAACATAATTATTGATTATCTCTCTCTCTCTCTCTCTCTCTCTCTCTCTCTCTCTCCTCTCTCTCTCTCTCTCTCTCTAACCTATTTGATCTTGAGGAATAGATGCTTCCAGATCATGTTTATAAATCACCAAGGGAGCTGAATGGAGCGTGAAGCGCGTTGGAAGAGCCGATCACAGTAATGATATTAATCATTCCAGATCCTCCAGCGCAAGCAACCTCACCCATGGAGCGTATTGCAGCCTCTGTTATTGGAGGTGTTCATCGCACTGTTGTTATCATTGAAAAACAAACCTTCGAGAATCAAGATCTGTTCCTTCGAGGAGGCGTTGATGCAGACAAAAGGCCAAGTAAGTCTCTCTCTCTCTCTCTCTCTCTCTCTCTCTCCTCTCTCTCTCTCTCTCTCTCCTACACACAAAATATTGTAAAATTGTGTTTTCATTCAGGTACATAATAATATTGAACTTGATCCATAATTTTTTTGTTTTCATTCAAGTACATAATAATATTGTGAACTGGTATGTTGTTTGTTATGTTGAGTATCTCAAAAACATTATTTCTTCAACAATGACATCCTTATTAAGTTTTGCTGATGATGGTTTCTCTATAAGCAAAAGGTCTTTGACGTTAAGCATATTATGATCAGTGTCAGATGTTGCTATCACACGGATTTTGTTTCAGATCACGTAATTATTTTTGTAGGACCTGTAGACTTATTCCCTTGACATTACGGAACATTTTGTGTATATAATTAACACCATTTTGTTCCCCGCTGCATGGCAAAAGACGTTTTTTTTATCATTGTTATTCACTGTTTGAATATTCTTTTGTCCAGTGATTTATTTAAAACTTTTAACTACTGCAGCTTGTAGTAAATTTGGACTGAGTTAAACTACTTTTGATCTTCATAGAAAATGGCGTAATTCAAGATATATAACTATAATCTTTATTGTCCTTGGTATTATGTTTTAATTCGTGGTGGTGTAAGAGATACAGTACGTGGAATAGAACTCTGTGGGCGAGACCGGTCATTCCAGGAAGTACATTTCTTGGTGCGGTAGAGACAACAGGCTGTACATGTAAACTATATGTATAAAACAAAGTATAAAAGAGAATTGGCAGTTCTCATCCCAATATGACTACTTGTACAATATAAGGTTCATGAACTGCAGCTTGGCCAAAAGTTTCTAAGGATCGGGGCATTTCAGGATATTTCAAAATGAAGTGTACGTCATTGTCTTGGGTTTATTTCTTGACAGTTGTGTCGTGTGAACGCAATTTAAAAATCCATTAAAATTAATATGTAGGAGGTTCCAGACCTTTTACCCTCGCCTGTATATGCTCAGGCTGCACCGAGGACGTTGCCACGGACCCTTGCGCCATCGACATGGAATCGAACTCTTTGGGCGAGACTGACCATTACAACAAGTACAATTCGTGGCGTCTTGGAGATACCAGGCTAGACTGGCGAGGAGCGGAGCCAGGTCAAGGCATTTACCAGGGTCAAGCTGCTTTCGGGTCTCCGATGGCTTGGACATCCAACCAACCTGGAAGTCCTGGCTTCCAGAGGCTGAATGAGTGAGTGGGACCTACTCATGATTGTTGTGCATAATGAGCATTTATTCTTGTGTATTAAGCTCATAGGCAAATTCATTCCGATTTAGTTGATACAGTATTGTCAGGTTCTTGTCTTAATGCATTGTAGACATTTAATTCTTCAATAGTACTTTTATTTAATCTGCAGGTTCATGTTGGCTCACGCCACTAGAGTAATGCCCTTTCAAACGATACATTTAGGTATGAAATGGAAGTAGCAAAGTAACATATTTCCGAACGAACTAATTTACTGTCTGACATACTTCACGGATTTTACAAGGAAAGATCATTGAATTAGCTCCTAACAAGAGGGCTTGTTCTTTCTCTGATTCACGCAAATTTTTTTTTTAGTTCAGTATTAGCTTTAAGATTAACTATTTTCTCTCTTTTTTTACGTAGATGGGGCGAACACTATTGGATGGTTGACGTTAACATGAACTGCTCGCAAACAGAGAAGGGATGGTTCGAAATAAAGGCCTTCATGGACAACTGGGAAGAGGACATAGAGCAGGTCTTTACCAATCACCCTCTTTGTTGTGAAAATAAATCAGATTTAAGTTGATCTCATATGTAATGTTTTGTGAGATAGATAATATAAGCAGTATAATTCATACACGTTGGAATGAAATCATGTTCATCTTTTTTATAAGGCATAGGTTCAAAGTGATGTACAAAATACGGTACATATATTAGTAACTTTATATCTAAACTCATCAGCAACATGCTCTGATTATGCATCACATAAGTTATGGGTGCATGGTTCAGGTTTACTGTTCAGGCGTTTAAACCCTAGCCATCGATATTTTCTTATAAGTTATTTTATTTTCCTTAAGGTCTCGGATTGTTCTGGTACTGCAGGTGGAACTACCCCGTATGCAAGCAAGAACCATGTTGGTAGGTGTGGCTACATCAATGTATTTACCTTCGGTTCTCCATCTTGTGTAGTGAACACCTTTTAACTAACAAAAGTAGTCGCACCTAAATAAAAGCAATGTTGCACATTATTTTTATTTTACTTGCCCTGTATGTTTAGAGGTACTCTACAAGGCTCCCAGTACTGTAGCATGCATGCATAAGTCGATGAGGTGAACAGGTATTTGTGGGTAACACAAGAAGTGCAGAATACTGCAGCTATTCTCTTGTTGGGAATTGAGTAATTACTCAAGGCTGCTGTTGACCGATCCATATATTGTTAGAGCTCTAGATCTAAATGTGTCTATATTTATTCAAACCTGCTTTAATAAAGGAAAATATCAAAAGATGCAACTGGAGCCACTTTTATCCACATTTTTTTCAGCAATATCTCTCTTCCCCTTTAGAGAAGTTCTTTTAAAAGGTGTTAGATATTCATTTATAAACGGCGGAATTGTGTACCTGACAAGATTACTAGCTCAGTAATCTTGCTTCCTTTGTCATGTCCAAGATTCTGCACATAGCCCCGTAAACCATTGCCTGAGTTTTAACATTAAATGCCGTACCTCCATCCATATACTGAACCACTTGACCGCGGACAGGACAGACTACAGAACATGAAGCCCTTGGGAGATCACACACGGACGTACTAGCCACGTCTGAATTTATGGCAGATATCAGATGGAAGGCAGTATTCTGAACTTGGCGTCTTCATCCGTTTCGGTAAAATTATGGATAGATTTTCACGAATAAGATTGTAGGCAACTCGAAATTTACGCAGTGCAGTATGAAGCAGGAGTAACGTGGGAAGCCTTAACCCTAGAGGGATGCACCATCGCGAAAATCGGACCAACGTGTCATTCTGAGGATAAAGTCTAGGCGACGGAAGTCTAAACGGGGTTAGTACTGTAATGATATCAGTTGTGTTTCTACTATTTTAGAACATCATTTCTTTTCAAGCCTACACATAGGCCTAGATATCAGACGATCACGCCCCGCCCACCCACCTCCTCAGAGTTCATAGGCTGCAATCTGATATTTCTCAGTAGGTGCATAAGCAATCATTCGAAGCCAATCTTGGGTCCATGTCATTTAAAACAAAGAGTACATGGGTACGAATATCCACGAGATATTTAATGCTTAAAATCTTGATAGACTACATAACGTGTTTTTCTCCACTAAATAGTCATGGTTTAATTAAGTTGCATAAAACAATGGCCAACCTTTATCTAGATACGCGGTGGGCATCAAGAAGTAAATGAGGTTCATGCACTTCATTGTTTCGAGTAAATATAGACAACACCATCTTGAATGTCCTCGTTGCAGAGAATTCTTGTTACACCGTCTGATTTTAATCACCTGGCTCTGCTTATTGGAATGCAGAACAATTCTCTCAGAGCCCCGAAGAAATATGACTTACAAATTTTATGAATTTAGATAAATTTTACAATCTATGGGTGAAAACTGTGCATCCAGTAAATGCTGTGGAAATTTGTTTTTCTTGCGTCTTGTGATTTAGATGAACAACGGTATTACAAACGAAAGTTATGTCGAGAAGTAATCTTACTTTTTATTTAAACCAAAGGGAAATGGTTTGGGCAGCGTTACAGTAAAGCTACTACAAACTTCCACACAATCACTATACTCTGTTATTTTCCATCTGTCCATCCGCCTGTGGTGTTTTCGCATGGTAACTCTACGTCCCGGGCTTTAAATAGTTACGCTATGTGTAAGTTTTAGGTAAATAAAAGGATATCTGGGTGAACATTTGTAGCTGAAAAGTGTTTTAATAATTTACTGAATGCGAATTACAACGTTAATATTCGAAATAGGATATTATTTAAAGCCCGGAACGCAGTGTTACCATACGCAAACGCCACAGGCGGTTGGACAGATGGAAAAAAACAGAGTATAGCTACTGAGACTTGCCTGACAAAATCTGTCTGTTGTCAGTGTAAAACACGCTCACACAAAGTATATCGACCCAACTCTTGTTCTCAGAACTTGAGGTATATATATATATTTAATCGGGGAGTAAGCCTACAAACTACTTTGTTGTTGTAGGGGGTTGGGTACGAAAACTCTATGGAAGATCTTAAAAAGGTCTGAAAAAGGTTTTTCGTTGAGTTAAAGAGTCGGTAATTTTAGGATAGGATATGTCTGGTTTATTTATTAGAGTGAAATAAAAAAGAAATAATGAGCATGTTAAACAGTACAGAAATATTATTTCTAATTAAATATGGCGTATTTATTTTAAATTTCAACGGTGAAACAAGGCTCTACTTGACCGTAGAGTTTAGTATGTTTTAATTTACATTAAAAGTTAGGAATATAAAGTTTACAACTTATGCGCGAAGGGAAAATCTTGCACACGTCCCTAGTAAGGTGGTTCATTTTGTGTCTGTTTATTTTATATATATATATGTTTTTTTTTTTTTTTTTGGGGGGTTTTAGGGGGGGGGGGGGGGTGGGGGGGTTTTACGTTGCATGGAACCGTGGTCATTCAGCAACGGGACCAACGGCTTTACGTGACTTCCGAACCACTTCGAGAGTGAACTTATATCACCAGAAATACACATCTCTCACAAGTGTTGTGTTAAGTAAACAAATTATATTATTATATTATTATTATATTATTATTAGTAGTAGTAGTAGTAGTAGTAGTAGTAGTAGTATGGTGGTGGTGGTATAGAGTAGTGGCAGTATTAACCCAAGTGGCTAAGGACATTGTGTCATATATAATAACGTGGGAGCCGTTTCCCTTGTAAAAGTATTTATCCCATTAGTTCCACCTGATGTTTCTCCCGTGCTGTCAAATGCTCCCCCGACGCAGTTTTGGGTTTATACTGCCAGTGATGCTGAGCAACATATGCCTTTTTTTTTTTTTCATAAAAAATTTTTGTTTTCATGCTGGGCGAGATACCGCCTGACCATCAGCGGTAATTAAAAAAATGCATATTTCTTCGTATTTCGTTGGCCAGATCCTCTTGTATGTAAGCACGCACTATGAAAAATACGGTGGCCCGCATTAAAGTTTAGAAAAAAAATAAAGTCACAATTTTGGCAAGGGAAATTCACATTAATGTATGGTGGCCGGTAATAGTCACGGGAAAAATTCACAATATATCTTGGAGTTCGTTATCTTTATGATATTTACAGGCTTTTGCTTGTGTTTATACGGAAATCCCCAAAGGCTTGTACTAAACACGCTGGGTTGAAACTCTTTTGGTCACTATCTTGGAAAGATTATCGTGACTTTTTTCTCCTGTGACATTTTTACCCGGGTTCCAAAAAAAAAAAAAAAAAAAAAAAAAAAAAAAAACACACACACACACACACACTTGTCGTTACCAAGGGCGTAGATAAATATTTCTTGTGAGGCTACGATAAATTTATAATTTCCGACTGTTTCATATATATATACGCATTTCATATGGCAATTTAACGTTCACATACACACAGTAGACGGCTGCATATCAATTATCCCCACTAAATGCCTTAGTGGCATGATGGGTATGGTCTTGGCCTGGCACCTCGGTGGCCGCTTGTTCGATTTTCGGGCATTCCACTTAGGGGTGATAGATGTGTATTTCTGGTGATAGAATTTCACTCTCGACGTGATTCGGAAGTCACGTAAAGCCGTTGGTCCCGTTGCTAAATAACCACTGGTTCCATGCAACGTAAAAACACCATACAAACAAACTATCTCCACTCCCATTACATACCATGTAAGCCTGTAAGTTAGTGAAATAACAAACAAAATAATCGTATGATTGTGTAGACTGTTAACATAAAAAAGCAAATACGTTTTTCAAGTAATGTTTTCCCTAGAACAAGATGTCCAAAGCTTCAGTGGCGTGAATTTTTGGTGGATGCAGGTTCGTTAAGTCTCCAGTTTCCAGTGGAGTCTCCGGAAATAAAGCCTTACTTTTGGTCTCTGGCTAGACTAGAAAAATCCCTGGGGCATCACTTAGTTTATTATATTACGATGAAATGAATTTTATGGCTACGAGTCTTTTATTATATCTATTATCGTAGTTGCTAGTAATGAATATGCAATAAACACCACCGATTGTTTCCACTTTCTCTCTCTCTCTCTCTCTCTCTCTCTCTCTCTCTCTCTCTCTCTCTCTCTCTCTCTCTCTCTCTGTCTGTCTGTCTGTGAAAATTTAAGAATTTGATGATAAACCGTCAGGTAAGAAATCAATATTTTGAGAAGCAGTCAGTGCACAACTCATAGTACCAGATGTGCCGTAATTATTTTGTTTGCCTTTTTTGTACGAATTGATTAAAATCAAACCATCTGAACAATTCTCATAGTAGAACCACATTAGGCAGTGAAGGAAAGAACTGCTATTGTCGCACATGTCCAAATAGCGTCAGATATGGTGTCAAAGTGTTTTTGAAACTCCAAATATGAACAATTTTTGCCCTTTGAGGGACTTGACAGTCCCCCTCCAAAATAAATCGTCTGCTGTACCAAGGGCGGGGCAATTTTTGTTATTTACGGTAATATTTTCGGGCAATACTCACGACAACCTGAAACCCATTGAAATGGTAACCTTGCTTTAATACATATTGTTTTTGATGATATATTTGATAAGCGATTATCAGTTACTATTAATCAAATATGTTTCTATTTGGTCTGTTGTCGAAAAATCTAATTCATCCTTCATGGATGAGATCGGCAGCGTTAAAGCTGTCCTTAGTAAAGCAAACCGTATTTTGCACTCTTCGTTAATTCAAGAATTTTCCATGTTCACGTACAACTAGTCATATGAACTTCCGAGAGATAAAAATGAAATTGGTCATCATCGAGACGGAGAAGAAGTCAGAGTCATTATGTCAGTAATAAATAGGCCACCCAAGATGCTGTGTATGTGTTCCCCCTTAGAAGGATAGTGTCTTCGGTGCAACTCACGCGGTGCACTGCAAGCTTTACTTAAGATCTTCCATGAAGGATGAATAGATTTTTCGACAACAGACCAAATAGAAACATATTTGATTAATAGTACTGATAATCGCTTATCAAATATTATCATCAACCAACCGTCCCTTGGCCCCTTAGCTGCAACCCCATTCATACATTTCAATGTACCTGCCTTCATATTCCCTTTCTTCCATCTTTCTTTCCACTCTCGCCCATCAGTTGTTTCATATGCAAGTGTGAAGTTTTCGTCCTGTTACACCTTTCAAACCTTTCTAAGCTCAGTTTCCGTTTCAGCTCTGAATGGCCTCATATGTCCCAGCGCTTGCCCTTTGGCCTAAATTCTGTATTCCATTACATCCTAGATTGTGCCATAAACATTCTCTCGAAACCGTTTTTTTTTTCTGTGGTTATCTCATCCTGTGTTGTATCATTAACGCTTGTTTGTCCTCTAGATGCAATATTTTTTTAAATGAACTATTGCATGAATACCAATCAACCAGGATTTGGCCTTAGCTGATGCTATTGAAGGCTTAAAATGAGTATTGTTCGAATGCATATTTGTTCCTTTGTTTGTTTGCTTTTTAGTCATGACATTGACCATTCAGAGAAAGATCGCATCTCACATAGAATTACTACAACAACAAAGTATTGTGTTGAGTACATAACAATAAGAATCCACACATGACATTATCATAGATCCGCGTAGGGAACCCATTGTCCCAAACCTACTGACTCTCATACTTTGAGTTTTATTAGCGTTCAGCTTCATTCCTCATAATTTGCAACATGTGCTGATTTCAGCTGCGATCACAGGTCTGATCTGGGGATGGGATTTATGCACACATGTCTCTCTCTCTCTCTCTCATCTGTTGGTTCTCTGCAAGTGAATGACTATTTTTAACCTGTAATAATTTTCCCTTTTATTATCCGTGTTATTGTGTCGATTTGCATTTCTTTTCTCTTCGACATGTTCTTCAGTTACCAGAGATACTTTATTTTTTCTCATTTTGCACCTAGACCAGTTTTATCTGATGTTAATAAAGACAGAACTGGTAGCAAATGACATTGATAACATTCAACAAAATTTAGTAACATGCGGCACTTGGTGTGGGAAAAGACATGTGTTATTAAGGATAACATGGCGTTGAAGATATATTTTTTTCTATCAAACGAAGTATTTGCAATCCCTCCGCCCACATGAACGATTTTGATACATCACCAATGCAGCCCAAGTTATCAGAAATCATTTGTTACGAATACATGTTTTTTATGACAACACCTGAGTTATTTAGAGGGTGTTTCCTTCCACAAAAAGTTGGAAGTCATCTGCGCGTACGTTTCTTTTCTTTATGTAATGTCGATAGAGGGAAGCGGGGTTATATATATACCGGAGAGTTGGTCGTAATTTACCACAGCGCAGCAGACATGGGGTCGCTCTGCATCCTTAGGTAAATGGGATTTTCATTTGTATCTTATTCGACATTTTTAACAAAGCAAAGGCTTTTTAGAGTCTATTAAGCTAGCTTTGTTCTGTCATTCCGCACTTTTTCTGTCCGCCCTCAGATCTTAAAAACCATTGAGGCTAGAGGGCTGCAAAGTGGTATGTTGATCATCCACCCTCCAATCATCGAACATTACAAATTGCAGTCCTCTAGCCTCAGTAGTTTTGATGTTATTTAAGGTTAAAGTTAGCTATGATCGTGCTTCTGGCAACGTAGTAACACAGACCACCGCGGTTGACTGAGAGTTTCATGTGTCGTAGCTTATACAGCATTATACCGAGACCACCGAAAGATAGATCTATTTTCGGTGGCCTTCATTACACCAGATTGGATTATACGCTGTACAGAAAACTCGATTGCGCGGAAGAAACTGCCGCCCATTTTTTACTTATTTTTAGTTGGTTACTGAACATTGTGCTGAGACTGAATGCGTTCGAAAATTAGTATTTCCTTAATACGTATTGTATCGAAGACCATGAATAACATTTTCCTAGCTTAAGTGTGGAATGGGTAATACATACGGAGAAGGTGCCCCCTCGGGTATTCTAGTATTCGTGTAATGAATAGATCCGATGGATAATGGATGATTCACCTTTCTATTAAAATTCAAGCACTGCTACTAAACTTATTGTTGGACTGCAGAACCATTTCTTTAAAAAAAAAATTATAATTTTTTTTTTCTTCTTTTTTTTGCCTTTGATAATTCTGATCATCTTTCCATCTATCAGGATTTACGGTGTCTGAGTCAGTCACATGTTAGGTTAAATATGTCACAAAGAGTCTTTTCTTAGTTTTTTTTTTTATCACACCTCATTTTTCTTTTCGTATTTACGTAGGTTTATAGTCTTCGCCTTTGCTCTAAGCGCATGCGCGGCGCAGGAAGTGGGCTACGAGAACCCAGCTTGCAATGGGAGGACCGTCATAGTTCACCTCTTCGAGTGGAGATGGACGGACATCGCTCTGGAATGCGAGAGGTTTCTAGCGGCAGCTGAATTCTGCGGTGTGCAGGTGGGTTGGTCTGTTCGAACTTTCAAAAACTATCGTTTATAGCTACATGGTTGCGAAGTGATTAAGAATTCATTTAAACAAGCGATCATACACATATATATGGATATATATGTTTGTATATATATATATATATTATTATATATATATAATATATATATATAATATATATATATATAATATACATACATGTGTGTCTGTACATATGTAATATATATATATATATATATATATATATATATATATATATATATATATATATACATATGTACAGACACACATATATGTATATATACAGTATAATAGTATGTATATATATATAATATTATATATATATATAATTATATATATATATATATATATATATATACAGACGAAAGCGCTTGGATTTCTGACTATTATTTTCCTGTGGTATAATGTCGTAAATATAAATATTAATTTTTTTTCTGTGTTTACACAACAATTTGACCTAACTATTGTCAGTAGATCGTGAATGTCGCAGTGAAATTGGTTTTGTTTTCCATTTTTAACATAAATAAAAAAAATTGGTTTTTTCTATCATTTTTCCCGAGCTGTTTATCATCCTGGTGAAGACTAAACAGAATATGATAGAATGTCTTTCAACCCTAAACGCTCATTTACCTGAATAATTCAATAAAATAATTTAAAAACTTCGTGGCCGAAGGTTTCGCCTCCGAACGAGCATGCCATGATCACCACAGACTACCCGTACCCCTGGTGGCAGAGGTACCAACCCGTCTCCTACAAACTGCAGTCGAGGTCCGGCACTGAAGAGGAGTTCGTCGATATGGTCCACAGGTGTAATGCTGTGGGTGTAAGGTGAGAGACGCTTTTCGGGGTGGTTGTTATCACCATCATTATTATTAGAGAAATCACTCCACAGTTATGTAGTGGTCAAAATATATTTCAGGATATACCTATACAGAGAGTTTTCAGGAATCTATTCGATTCCCAAAAGCTCTCTTTATAGAGTGTTAAAAATTTTTGTACCCATACGTAACTCTGGACTTGTTACTCCATTTCTAGACTCATGCTACTATGAGTATTTATATAATAAATATTATTGTTTTTAGCCGCCGATTTATTGTCATTGTTATTCTTTTCTTTGCTCTTGCTTTTAACATGGTACATAGTTGAATTGCTTTCGGTGTTATGATTACCATTCAACCAATATGTATGGTCTCCGCTGGTGGGTTGTGCCATCAGCGCAGCGCACGCTGAACTTCTTCATAGGCGTTACTTAATTAAGGTTCTTTGCAGCGTCCTTTTTGCCACTAGCTGCAACCCTTTCATTTCTTCCATCTTCATTTCCACCCTCTCATCACAGTGATTTCCTAGTGTAACTGCTTTGAGGTTTTCCTCCAGTTACACCTTTCAGACCTTTCTACTCTCAGTTTCCCTTTCAATTTTAAGTGTGCTCATAGGTCACAGCGCTTGGCCTTTGACCTAAAGTTTATTTCAGTTCCAATTATAATTTTTTTTATTCGTTATTGTTGTTATTATTATGATAAAATATGGTAGCAACGTATCCTCGGGCTTGTTAGATATTTTCCCAAAATACTGTTACATCGACTTACATTTCAAAGTCATGGATCAATTTAAAGTTCACAATATAGTTATTTACCTCCGAATTCACAAATTTAGATAAATGTTTCTGGTCATCAGAATCCGATGCTATGTCTTAAATGTATTTTTCTTGGTATTTTATTTTTTCTTGACTTAGATTTTATGATTATGGGTCAGTTTAAAGGTCAGTATTTTATTTTTTTTTCTGGTTTAATCAAACTTGGAGGATTGCGGTCACTGCTCCCAAATATCTTGACCTTTTTTTCAAGACAGCAGAACAAATTAGAGGGCAACATATAATTTCCTCTGATTTTGATGAAACTTTGCAGGTTTACATTACTGGCAGTTTCCCAAAAGAGCTTTTGGGTATGGTCTATTTTTCAAGGCTACACTTCAGTTCAAAGACCAAAATTTTATTTTTCCCTTATTATGATTAAACTTGCATAAGTTCAATGAAATAATGGTTTTGGTGAAGTGATCTAAATTATATAGATGTTCGTTGTCTGTAGCAAAGCATAAGCACAGAATAACTGTTTTCGCTTTTATCAGTAACAGCCAAACAAACGCTATAATCAACATCTTTAATCTGTTGACCACGTGTGTTGCTCCTCCAAGGTGTGGCTGCCTAAAAATCGCTAATCTTGCCCTCAGGCGTTTCCTCGTTTCTGTAGGGTGAAATCGACCTTATTGCTAATCTCGTAATGTCAGTTTGGATATTAAGCCTACTTTTACTATGTTTTTCCTTGGTATGATCAATTATGCCTTAGTAAAGGGTCGTGCTAGACCGAAAGTTCTTGGCTATCTAACTTTTCATTTATCCTTCGTGGCAAAAACCTTTATTTATCCATAGGGACGTGGGACCTGTAATCCATTTCTACCTAAATAGAGGCAAAACACCAAAATAAATATATAACTACTAGTAAGGTACTACAAACCAAAGGAAGTTCACACTCGAGATAAAATATTAGATTTTTATAAACTACGTTACCACCAATAAAAATACGCTACATAGGGAAAAAACCGTGATGGCTTAACTTATACAATTTAGTGAAATTGTATTATTTTAAGCCATTATGGTTTATTTCATAGTAGTGTGTCTTTGTTGATGGTAAGGTAATTTATAAAGATTGAAAATTTAACGTCGAGAGTGAACTTCATTTGGTTTGTACCTTACTATAGTTGATTCACATCAACCGTGTATTTGATGTCTAGGACAGTCCCTTACCATGCTCCTGATTGGCTGTTGATAAGCCAGTCACAGGGCTGGAAACTCTCAGTCTCTCTCGAGAGTTCACATAGGCAGGATGTATATTCCACCTCTCCTGAGGGATATGTTTTTTCAAACGTATACCTCAGGAGAGGTGGAACATAGATCCTACCCATGTGAACTCTCGAGAGAGACTGAGAGTTTCCAGCCCTGTGATTGGCTTATCTACAGCCAATCAGGCGCGTCGTAAGGGACTGTCCTAGACATCAAATGCACGGTTGATGTGAATCTACTATAGTATATAATTTTGTTTTTGGTGTTTTGCCTCTATTTTGGTTGAAAATGGACTAAAGTGTCGAAACCGACACGTACCAGTGGAATGAAGATGTTGACAAAAGCAATTGTTTGGCTGTTCCAGATGAGGATCAGATTCACTAGGAATCGATCTCTAGCAACTATTGTTGTTTACATTATTGTTACCCGAGGGCTTGGCAGTTCGATCCACTTAACTCGAATTTTTTTTCTTTGCTTTACCTTTTTCTGTTTTAAGGTTAATTTAAAACCTTAAATTTAGATTTTTTCTTCTCGTTCTCAGACACTACAATAATTTAGAAGTCTGTTCCTATAATCTTTGCTTTGAGAGTGGAAGAGGGCACGGTATTTCGTTCCTCTAATCCCCCTATCCCCCAGTCCTTCTCTACTGCCTTTTATTATTGCACCAACAGTCTTATTTATTATAATTTGTGAATTTGAAAGAAGTTCATGATTCATGTTGCGCAGTGATTACATTTCGTTGCAATTGCCTTGTTTGATGTCGGTGTTGAGTGGCAGTATTTTTTACTCAGAACAGAAACAGTTGAAATCTCATTATTATTATTATTATTATTATTATTATTATTATTATTATTATTATTATTATTATTATTATTATTATTATTATTAATTGTGTCTGAATTATAACTTCCATTTCGTATTGTAAGACGTTGCGCTGAAGAAAACATTTTGCTGTTTATTTCTAGAATATTCGTGGATGCCGTCGTCAACCACATGGCAGGAGTAGGTCGACAGGGCAAAGGGTCAGCTGGCAGCAGTTTCAATTCTGATAACCGTGACTTCCCTGGAGTGCCCTACACAGCCGAACACTTTACCCCGAGAGACATTTGTCCTTCGGGTAGTGGTGAGTCTTTCTTTTTTATTATTGTGATAGTTATTATAGTGGATGTTTGGATGGCTGTGCAAACCGGGGAGGGGTGGCGGCGCCTGTTTTCCAATGGGTTGGGACCGGATTGGCTCATCTGAGTGAGTTCGGTTGATCTAAGAAGGCACTCTCCTAGGAGTTTTGCTCGTAGGGCGTGCTCCCAGCCAGTAGGATGAGTCTCTCTCTCTCTCTCTCTCTCTCTCTCTCTCTCTCTCTCTCTCTTCTCTCTCTTTTCATCTCGACAGCCAAAAATCGACAAAAATTTATGTATGAATATGGCATAATAATTATCATAATACAATAATTAGAAATAAATTCATCTGGTCCCCTTAGTGAGAATGTACTATGCAAACAAACCCACAATAATCATAGCAAAATCACTTTAATTTCTACCACGTGCATTGCAGGCAGTGTTGATAACTATGGAGACCCTTATAACGTCCGTAATTGCAACCTTGTCGGCCTGACGGACTTGTACGGGGCTACGGACTACGTACGTAAGGCGGTCTCTGGCTATTTCAGCAAGCTGGTGGATATTGGTGTCGCCGGTTTTAGGGTTGATGCTGCTAAACACATGTGGCCGGAGGTAATCCCTTTTCCAATAATCATAGTATAATTGATAATAACTGATTACATATAGTATATATGATCATTCGAGTACTTATTACATATGTAAGCGTTATGATATGAGTGTCATAATTAATAATATTCTATTGAAAAAAATGGCTGTGTTTAGCGAATTAATTTTATACGACAGGTTTTCTATTATTCTTATTGATCCTTTTTCTGACTCAGGAATATTATTATCTTATAAACATTTTAAGGGGGGCCACGTGCCCAGGGGGCATCCCCAACACCCCCTCCCCTCCCCCGATTCGCTTGTGATGAAAACTTGAATGATCTTATAATCAACTTTTTTTTTTTTTTTTTTTTTTTTTTTTTTTTGGCCAATTTCGGCACGAAGCATTCACGTTGGACATGAGAGAAACTGAAGAGAATTTATTTTCCCCCAGGATCTAAAAGCCATGATGGATATGACCCACGACCTTAACACGGAACAAGGCTTCCCTGCAGGAACCAGACCATTTTTCGCCCATGAGGTCATCGACCGTAATGATGGAGCTGTCACTGTTCAGCAATACTACGGACTGGGTAGGTTATTATTATTATTATTATTATTATTATTATTATTATTATTATTATTATATTATTATTGTTGTTGTTGTTGTTGTTGTTGCTAAGAAATTCACAATCGCGTGAAACACCAGAATGTGTAATAAAAATCTTTAGTGCTAACGTAAACGCTATTCAGGTCGAAAGTCGTTGCTTTTGTCTTTAGCATAGTAATACTGTTTACTGTAATAACTGTGAATTTCTATTATCATATTATGTCTTTAAATAGCAACTAGATACACGCTTTTTCTGAGAAAGCTGGAGGATGAATGGTAAAATGAAAATGAAGATTAATATTCAAATATTGAATGCTCAGGTATCGCGCGCACGCACACACGCGCGCACACACACACACACACACACACACACACACACACATATATATATATATATATATATATATATATATATATATATATGTGTGTGTGTGTGTGTGTGTGTGTGTGCACAAATTATGGGTATACGTATGTATATGTATATGTATATATGTGAGTGTGCGGAGAGGAAAATAACTCAATTGACCCGTGTCAGTATATATTTGAAGTGTTAAAGATTTATGATGAATAAATGGCTGTGAGCTTAAAAATGAATAAATAAAATAAGGATTATTTTTTATTTGGTGTTGGCGTTTGATGGGCTTATGATGTGTGATTAGTAGCTAAATATTATGAATGAGAATAATTTCCTTTTTATGGACAAAATATTTTATACTGTATTTGTGAAATGAGTTATTTTATAGATTAAAAACCAATGTTTTGTGCAAACTAAATATGAATATGGTATTACAACATATGCAATGCTTTGTCAGTAGAGAATAATAATAATAATAATATGTGTGTGTGTATACGTACATGAATCATGGGTATATATAGTATGTGTGAATGCGTGTTTGTAAGAGAGAGAGAGAGAGAAAATAAAAACCAAACAAGCACATGTGAAAACCAAAATATCGGAAATTGATTAAAATGATTCAAACACTTATATCAAACTCAAAACTCTGATCAAAGCTGTAAGCCGTATCGTGAGAAATGCAAAATAAAGCAGTAGGAAAGAATATGCAGTACATTGGTGTATACGTATGATTAACGTCATTTCCTTTTACAGGTCGTATAACCGAGTTCAGATACTGCCAGAAAATTGCTTGGGGCATCCAGGACCCATCGCAGCTGGCCGGTATTTATGACCCTGGGTGGTTCATGGCAGATCCAGACAAGGCGTTTGTTTTCGTGGATAACCACGACAATCAGCGTGGACACGGCGGTGCTGGTAAGCAGGCAATTTATGTTATTGTGGTTGGACAGTATACATACACCTCCATTACTTATGAGCAAAGCAGTTAGATATTAGTGGCACAGTAAGAAGGTATGAGTCATTTGTTTGATTTTAGTTGTTTTACATTAGCCAATTTGCAACGGCAAGGCAATAATTCAAAGAAAGTCTACTGACTGCTCTTTGAAAAATAAAAGCACCTCTGACAGAACTTTCAAAGTCTTTCATCCCAAATACGTACTGTTTGACTTTCCTTTACTTTTCTTGATAATTCTTAAAAAAAGGCTATCTCCCAAATGAGTGACTTTATCATTTACTTTACAGGCGACACTTTAACTCACAAATGGCCCCACGATTACCGCCTTGGAGTGGCCTTCACTCTGGCTCAGCCTTATGGTTTCACCCGAATCATGTCCTCCTATTACTTCGGCGATGACTCAGATGCTGGCCCTCCACACAACAGTGATTACAGGTGGGCTGAATCTTTGTGTTCCGTAGATGCGCAATTTCTCAAAGTGCCATTGCATTTGTTTAGAGAGTAACAAATCATTCAGAGTAGCGCCGCGAGAGCTGAGAACCTTGTTATATTGGTCGGGTTAAAGTACATTATGATTACCATCGTAAATGACAGCAACATGTGAGTGTGTTCATGAACTTCTTCAAGAGAGCAGATCAAAGCTTTCTAAAAATACAGACGTAGATTTTTCATTTTTTACTTTGATTCTCGCCTCTTTTATGACCCATTTCGTAAATTCACTAGCTCATCTTCCACAGAATAAAAACTAAACAGGCTCAAAGAAGGCAGGATGAAGAATAATTACAAACTCAGATAAGATTTGACAGCAAGATAAGTTGGAATCAGTGGCAATTAATAAACATCTAAATGCAATACAGTGCAGGACAGTGGTGCTTTTACGTAGCATTGCAGCCTTTCTCGAGTTGATGTACAGCGATTTCCTTATACATTTCTTGTACGATAGTCCGTCTCACTGATATCAGTTACTGTCATTCCAAAGGATATGAAAGGCGCCGTGTCACGTCTCATTTTGTAATGACCTTTTATTCATTCTCGTGATCACACTTGCGAGAGATTTGCAGCATAAGGAACTGCAGAGGGAGATTTTCCTTCGTCGAAAAGCGTTTCGTCATTCTTTTGAAAAATTGTCAGTGAATATCCAAGTTGCCTGAGAGAATAATACACAATGCTACGCAAACTGAGAAGTTTCTGTGTCTTACAGAACGAAGGTTTAACAGACTTATGATGAGATCGCTCTGAGCCAGGGTAAGGAGGAATCACATGTGTTGACTTTCTGTGTCAATAATGTAACTCCTTATTGCAACTCCTTATTGCATATTTGCATCACCTTTGAATCATGGTTAACAAACACGATGAAAACCAGGTGCTCCAATGTTGGAGCAACATGTATCACAAATTAGAGAAGTAAAGTAGTTTAGTGGTCTGGAAATTCACAGCCTACCATTAATTCTCTTTGTGCATAATAATTGCAAATAACAGTAATACATCCTTACATACTGGCATAGCAAGGTCAAGTAACTAATCCATTCTTTGGGAAGCTGATAACTGACATTCAAGGAGGAAATAAGAAATTCATTGTTTAACTCACACCGAGGATTAAAATGTCAAGTTGGGTCTTCATGGTAAGGAAATAACATAATCAAGCATCAATATTATATATATAATATATATATATATATATATATATATATATATATATATATATATAGTATGTATGTATGTAAACTCCCATATTCTCATTCTCATTATTTGCGGACTCGCCTATTCGCGGGGATCTCTACGGAACATATACAGGCTAATATTATTCACGGAAAATTCACCTATTCGCGGTATTTTTCACAGAGAAATAATCACTTATTATTGTATTATCATATGATTTTCATGACCAAATGCACTTTTTGTGATAAAACTATTAAATACTCAAGTATAAGCATTTTTAGAGGGTTACGTTTGTTTATGAACTATCAAAATAAGTGTTTTTAGAGGGTTTTAAGTATTTGTGGATTTGAGCTATTTACTGGGGCCTCTGGTATGCATCGGCCCTCGAATACGGGGTGTTCACTGTATATGTATAAAATGTGAGTGATTATGAGCTCTCATAAAATGAAAAGGACATTTATTGCATTTTGTATCGATATTTATCCATAATGAAACTTTCCTTTATTTTTTGTACACAATTAGTAGATGAAATTTATCACAAAGAATTTGTTTTTCGCTCATGTAATTAGCACAACCAACGTGGTCATCAATAGCGACAACCAGTGTGAAGGCGGATGGGTTTGTGAGCACCGCTGGGAATCCATCTTCAAAATGGTATGAATTACTCCAATAGAAATCATTACAGATAAGATGTTATGTATATGTGTGTGTGTGTGTATGAAACTTCAGCTTCCCTGAAGAATATTTTTACTGTATGTTAACCAGGAAATTTTCTATATGTACACACACACACACACACACACACACACACACACACATATATATATATATATATATATATATATATACTATATATATATATATATATATATATATATATATAAATGGTTTTGTTTGCCACGAAGGAAAAAAATGAAAAAACGAGTTAGCCGAGTACTTTCGGTCCTATTCGGACCCTTTACTGAGTAAAGGGTCCGAATAGGACCGAAAGTACTCGGCTAACTCGTTTTTTCATTTTTTTCCTTCGTGGCAAACAAAACCTTTATTATTTATACATAGCATCACGTTTTATATACTTCGTGATCAAGTTATTCATATATATATATATATATATATATATTATATATATATACATATATTGTATGTGTGTACGTATGTGTATGTGTAGATCCGAATATATTTTATGATGAAATATTCTACGTTTCTTTATAGCTTTCTCTGATGAAAGATATGATAAAAAATGTTCTGAATATGTGGTGAGGATATCTGCATAACTATTTATTTAGAATTCATTATGACATGACGCTCATTGTCCTATTTAACGAAATCCAAAGGAAAATAGGGGATAAATCTCCCGACGTGTCTTTGCACCTTTGACAGATTGAATGCTTACCTTAAAAGAAGAAGAAAAATTATTTGAGTTTGAAAGTTGAAGCAATAGTGAAAGGCTAAACATATTTTAAAACTGTATTTCGTAAAATTACGATTTTCCTACCTTACTTTGTCAAGGCAACGTAAATACAGGAAAAACATTACGGGTCCCAAAAGGGTTTTTTTCCTTGTATAAGGTTACAGTTTATCCCTGTGAAGAATTTGAGAGGTTTTCTAAGGAAATAATAACTGTCTTTTCGGAAGCTGAATTTTAAGAAAGTTGGTTGACTTTCATTTTCTGTAAAGATTTTGAATACTTGAATTTACAGCAAATTTCTTATAGCTGGTGTTTAAGAGAATTTACTAGGATATCCAAATACTTCTCATCGTAATCAGATAGTGGTGTTGATTACGGTTTGAGTGTATCCAATTTGTATGTACATAATGGAAAATTTGTCAAAACCGCGGCTGACGTGGAGACTACCATCTATTAAAATAGTGTAGAAAAAGCACAGTCAGTGAGAATGATCCTTTGTTCAGATTACACAAGCAATGCATTACTTTTTTTTATCTATTTATTAATTTGTTCAGATGATTTTTCTTCATTTTCATTTGTAATAAGCGAGATCCTTCTTTTTCTTTTCCCATTGTCTCCTCTAAATTTTTAATGAACACCATATTCATTGGACACCTGAATTTCAAGGCCCCAGGGATGTTGTTCCGTATGAATAGAGTTCATCTTCTGAATAATAATAAAATAATAATAATAATAATAATAATAATAATAATAATAATAATAATAACAGTG
The DNA here is from genome assembly GCF_015104395.2 of Macrobrachium nipponense. Classification (NCBI taxonomy): domain Eukaryota; kingdom Metazoa; phylum Arthropoda; class Malacostraca; order Decapoda; family Palaemonidae; genus Macrobrachium; species Macrobrachium nipponense. The sequence continues at coordinate 171,438,131 of NC_087200.1, read as the reverse complement.
GTGTAGATGTTTATATATATATGTTTATATATATATATAATATATATATATATATATATATATTTAGTATATATATTTATATATAATATATATATATATATATATATTATATATATATATATATATAATATATATAGGTGTGTGTGCGTGTGTGCGTGTGTGTGTGTGTGTGTGTGTGTGTGTGTAGAATCTACTGGTCATTTTAACCAGATATATATGTAAATGTAATAGCCGCAATGCCCTCTTAACTCACAAATTCTTTGCTCTTTTTTGGATACGGCTGTCTCCTAAAAGCCTCGAGATCCAACTTCGAAGAATATGAAAGAATCATGATGTCCGGTAGCGGGAAACGAGCCCGCTATACCATAATCACTACGACGATTTCTTTCATATTCTTCGAAGTTGGATCGAGTGGGTTTGTGGAGGCAAGCGTATCCAAAAAAAAGAGAAAGGAATTGAGAAGTTAAGAGAGTATTGTGGCTGTTACATTTTATTATAATATATATTATATATATATATATATTTTTCTATAGTAATATAATATAATATCCTATATCTATATATATATTAAATATTATATAAAATTAAAATATAACATATATAGATATATATAATTTAAATATTATATTAAAATTATATATATAATAATATAATATATATATATATATATACCACACACACACATATATATATATATATATATATATATATATATATATATATAATATATATGAATATTTACAGATACACCACTGTGGTTTTCCTCACCATTTTAGTGATTCAAGCTATTTTGAGATTTTTTTTTAATGAATTATAAACGGTAATAACAGGACGTTTTGTTGTTTGTGATACTGAAAGAGATCCTGGACTTGTAACCGACAGGTCCGTTTCCGAAACGCCGTCCCTGCCTCCTCCTGGTGGGAGAACTACTACTGCGATGGGAATGTCGTGGCTTTCTCCAGAGGCGACAAGGGTTTCTTTGCCATGGTCAAGTATGGCACAGTGTCACAGGTAAGAGACGAAACCATTTTCATTTGATGCACTGAACTCTCTCTCTCTCTCTCTCTCTCTCTCTCTCTCTCTCTCTCTCTCTCTCTCTCTCTCTCTTTATAGAACTGCTATGAACAATCTGTATAGCTACCTGCTAGAACTTGATCGCTTCCTTAGATTTTCGCTTTAGATTACTAACATTTATTTGTAATAGCCCAGATTGACTCGTAATATTTTTTGCTATACGTTAACTAACAGAGGACAGTACTGAATAATGTGAGCGTTCAATACGTAGCGTAGTCTTTTTTTTTTTTTTTCTTAACACTTCGGATTTCATTTCTGTTCAGTATAAGATCCAGCATGATACGTAACGGAATTAACACGCGGAATATATATACTATATATATATATATATATATATATATATATATATATATATATATATAATTATATATAAAATGAATTTTTATCACATCACCGTGATTCATATACATACATCGAGCTACAAATGTCCTTTAATATCCAGTTCGCTCTACCTCAGAATTAATATATTTTTCATATATGTTAGCCGAAGGGGAATTTTTTTAGTTGATAATAACTTCGTCCTCTCGTGGGTTCGAACCAGCACACAGCGGACAGGGGAGAAATCAGGACTTCAGTGACATCATCATCTGTCCGCCGGGCGCTGGTTCAAACCCACGAGAGGACGAAATTATTATCAACTAAAAAAAATTCCCTTCGGTTAACATATATGAAAATATATTAATTCCGAGGTAGAGCGAATTGGATATTAAAGGACATTTGTAGCTTAATGCATTTATATATATATATATATATATATATATATATATATATATATATATATATATATATATATATTGATATTATTTCATATTTTCTTTTAGCAAACCTTCCAAACTAACATGCCACAAGGTACCTACGAAGACATCGTGTCGTGCCAGTCGGTCACCGTGAACGGGGATGGAACGGTGGAGATATCCATCACCAACGAGGACGAACCTGTCTTCGCCATCTGCGTTGGATGTGATTGTTCTGAGCCGCCTATTGTCACAGCCACTCCTGGACCTGGTAAGTCGCAATGCTGCTATTGATTTTGTTTTCAGTTAAGCATAATCCTAGTTCTTCCAGACCACTGGAAGATGAACAACTCTCCTATAGGGCTGGCCCGAAGGATTAGATATTTATTGACGTCGCTAGGAACTACAGCTTATTGTGGGATCCTTACACATCGAGGAATGAATTTATATCACCAGAAATAGATTCCTCTGATTTCTCGATGGCAATAATATGAAATTTTGTTTCAAGGAGTAGATTTGAAGATCTTCTCAGCCGACGATTTCTCATGCACTTACCGTAGACCATGTGCAATACTGATATATTATTGCCTCTGATTGCCGTAACTCCTAAGTTTGTTTCGTATAGACTTATTGTACGATGACATTTAATGGAAACGGTGATTTTACGTTCATACTCTAGGCACTTTTTTTTTCGTGCATGCAATACCTTTGTGAATTTTGATTAGCCAAGCTATTTCAGGAAATTGCTGAAATCAATCTGTTAGTGGTGCATCCACAGTTTCATCCATCTTATAGTTTTTACTTTACCTCTGTTCCTGCAATCTTAGTCACACCTCTGAAACTATCGCTTGTTAGTGCGACTGCGGGGCTATCTCCAAGTTCCACCTTTAGATCCTCGTAATTTATCTCTTTTATCTTTTGGATGTCTTTATCTTTCTGTCCAACCACTCCAACTCTCTCTCTCTCTCTCTCTCTCTCTCTCTCTCTCTCTCTCTCTCTCTCTCTCTCTCTCTCTCTCTCTAGTTGTATGTCCTAAAGTGCCCCAGCACTTGGCTTGACAGCATAAATCTCATAAAATTAAATAAATTTGTGGTATTGGGCTTAAATCTAACTGGCCCATATTTACACAGTAGATGTTTCAGGATGTTCTGAGACCCTTCTTAAATCAGTATGATATAGAAGGTTATAACTAATTATTTAATCTTCATGTTCGTAACCCGTTTTTACTAAATTATATGCACCAGTTTTCCTAAATGGGTCTCCAAATTTGTAGGATGATAGCGCATGAGCGAAAAAAAAAAAAAAAAAAAACTAATTCATAATAAGCAACCAAAATACTATGGTAAAAGTCAATTTCCAAGGAAATACCGACGCGGAGCACCTACGTATGTCTACCACCAAATCATCTGCCAGTTCGTAAATACAAAAGTCACTCATGGTGAAAACAGTTTTGTCAGAAATACAAAATTTTGCAATTAATTGTGTATTTTACCGAATAAATAAACTCGGTTATGAAACTCTCTCTCTCTCTCTCTCTCTCTCTCTCTCTCTCTCTCTCTCTCTCTCTCTCTCTCTCTCTCTCTCTCTCTCTCTCTCTCTCTCTCTTGCACAGATATACAGAAATGTAGTATCAAGAGTCCCTACTAACTCATGTAATCATTTAGCACATACATATAATTCAGTTTTACAAAGTTATGTGAGTGCTGACGACTGCCATGAAACCAGTTTTCTGAAAAATCGAAATAAAGAAAACGGAGAATGCATGACTGACTCGTTTATTTATGCCAGCCCTCCCCTGTCATGAGCTATCAAATTTTCTTTTGTTTGAAGACAAACTAAATTATGGAGGGTGCGATTTTTTGCTTTTCATGAAACTGAATGAGTTCCTGTAAACTGGTGCAATTAATGATCTGGCTAAAACAGTACTAAGAATCAAATGGGTTTCTTCCCTTGGTCTTTCCCACCGTTGTCTACATTAAGGGGTCGATTGCCTGATGCGCCTTCTCTACTGTACTGCCTTATATCAAAGGCATCATTAGGCATGGTTTATTGTTTGGCAAAGAGGATTTCTACGAGCGCATGCCCTTGCTGTCATCAACCACAGTTATTGGCAGTGGGCCTAGCCTTTTACTAAAAGAGTACGACTGCAAGGCAGCAGGATCCTTCTAGTTCACTTTTACGGCGCGCAGGACCTACGTTGGTAGTGTTCTTGCACCCCTACAACAGGATCATAAGTTTCTTCCCTTGCTAGGCTATACTATATATATATATATATATATAGGATATATATATAATATATATATATATATATATTCCCTTTGGTTTTTTCCAGGGATTTTTTTCATTACATGTATGGATGGTAGTAGGAAAGAGACTGAAATATGTTGATTCTTACGCCATGTAGCACATTTATTGGGCACGCAATGGCAGTTACATACTTTCAGCTTGCCATGAGTACTACAGGTTTTTATATCCTCAATTGTCAGATTTATCGCAGAGCGTCTCTGTAGCAGACAACACTCACACCCTCCTTGGAGGTAAGTTCCAGCTCAGTGTTGTAGGATCAATTCACATCGCGGATATTTTTATTGGTTTCCGTTTCGGCAAGTACTTTTCCGTTTGTGAAAGTGATTATACATGTGAATAGATCCTATAACACTAAACTGGAACTAAACCTCCAAGGAGCGTGTCAGTGTTGTCTGCTGTGGGATAAATCTGAATATAAACCAGTATACAGTACTCATGGCAAGCTGAAAGTATGTAACTGTCATAGCGTGCCCAATAAATGTGCTACACGGCGTAAGAATTAACATATTTTTGTGTCTTCCTTATTACCATCTTTACATGTAGTAATGGAAAAAACCTGGAAAAAACCAAAAGGGATTAATATATATATATATATTATATATATATTATATATATATATATATATCCTATATATCCTTAGAAGGGAAGAAACCCACGATCCTGTGGTAGGGGTGTAAAAATACTACCACCGTAGGTCCTGCCTGTCGTAAAAGGCGACTGAAAGGACAGCTGTTGCCTTGCAGTCGTACTTTTTAGTAAAAGCCTAGGCCCACTGCCAATAAAAGTAAAGTGGCTTTTATCTAACTTTTCTAGCTTCAATTTTTACCCCACCTTTCAGAAGCCATCCTTTGTGGCGCTAGATTTTAGAATCGTGACTTCTTGGTTAAACTAACTTCGTATACTAGTGTAATACTACCAGTAATTATCATTAGCACGAAAGTTCGTTCATTGAGAGGTTGCCATTATCTGTACAATTTCCGCTCATCTTACAACGAAAAAAGATTGATATTGAACAGGAAAGTTGATAGATAAGATATGCATTTTGCTTTCATTGTGGAAGTTCTTAAGTTTAGTCATCGTGGTCTTAGATTAGAGACTGTAGCTACTTCGGACATCCCAAAGAGAAAGTCAGGAAGGGGCTTGAGCCTCGTGTCAGCTCAACCACAATTTGTTCCTTCTCCTTTATCCAAGTGGTGTCCTGTGTCCGCAGATCACATAAACAGGTTGCTCTACTGTTATCTAATTTTAAAAAATAATTAAATGTTTCATGTATCTTAAATTCATCTCAAATCTGGTTTTGGAGTGATGCTATTTTTTTCTTTTCGAATAGTCATTTCAGTTGAAGAGTACTTTTGTCTCTATTCATATTTGTATTTGGTTTTTAAATCTGCTTTCGTTTTATTCGAATAGATGGGGCCATATTAAATGAGTTCGTTCACCTTTAGTATTCACTGGTTTCATCGAAACAGCCTAAATGACAAAACTTGCATCGTGAACATTTGGAATTGATCCTCGTTATCTCTCGTACACATTTTTGTATTTATTTGTGTTCTTGGAATTTAATCCAGCATCCTTCTGTGTCTGACATTTATTGAGATGGCATTTGTCTGTCCGGCCGCACTTTTTTCTGTCAGCCCTCAGATCTGAAAACCTACTGAGGCTAGAGGGCTGCAAAATGGTATGGTCATCATTCACCCTCCAATCATCAAGCATCAAATTGTGGCCCTCTACCCTCAGTCGTGTTTATTTTAAGATTAAAGCCATCCGGGAACGTGCGTCAGGCACCTACACAGGCCACCACCAGGATGTGGCTGAAAGTTTCATATCGCATTATACGTTGTACAGAAAACTCGATTGCGCCGAAGAAACCTTCGGCGTTCTTAGGAGCATTTTTAATTTACTTTTCATTCCTGCGTGGGTGTTGGTCCTTTCTAAATGGAATGAATGTCAAAGGGAACAAAAGAAATTTGCTGATATTATGTCAAAAGCCACGTTAGCATAAATGACGTTTTAATGAGTGAGATGTGTCATGGTAGCTACTTCGAATGAGGTCTCTCTGAGCGGAATGGAATGTGACGCAAGACCCGACGTATTATCGGAAGAAGTATAAAAGGGGAAACTTCTGGACAGCTTCAAAAGATAAAGAGATTACACATTTCAAAGAGATAAGATTGTTACCTTCTGCTGATTCTTCCTTTCCTTTCCCTCGTTTCATCAAATCCCTCTTTACTTACAAACCAATATTACTTGAGTAGTTTTGGTGAATCGAGTTATTCAAAGAAATCATTTCATTTTTCGTTTATTTCCTTTCGGTAGGTTTCATACAGTTAACTATTCTTCTGGACTTTCCCAAGTGGACCCACATTATCAGTATTGTTGATACCAATAACAGTGACATAATATCCGGTGCGTCCGTCACACGCCTTCAACCACCACACTAGATTGTCAATATTCTGGACAGTCTCCTAATATTCGTCCAGAATTTGACAGTGCTGTGGCATCGCCATCCTGAATTTATTCAGCTGTGTTTTCCTCTCTCTTACACACTGGAAGTTCAGTTTTGTAGAGGCTTTAAACCTGCAGAATAACCTTGTTATCCTGTCGAAAGAATAAGGCCTGCCCGTTGATCATTACCGTAATAAGGACCACCACTTTAACTGCAGATATTCCGTATCAAATAGTGAGGAAGAGCTTTGATATCTAGATTTCCATATAAACTCTCGAATGGGGAGAGGAAATCGTGCAGACTCAGTTCTGAGTTGGAAAAATTGCACTCGTGTTCACACGTTTAAACTGGGTCGAATGATGCAGCTGATATAATTCATCCGGAATATTATTCAAGTTTGAATGCATAGAAACAGTCCCGGAAAGTTACTAATATTATTTGTGTTGCTCTCCAGATTTCATATTTACTTGAAATAGCAAGTGATTCAGAATAATTCCTAATACGTACACTCTTACACATTTATATATTTAGCTACATATATAAAAATATATAATTATATATATATATATATATATATAGATATATATATATAGATATATATGTATATATCTATATGCTATATATATATATATATAGATATATATATATAGATATATGATATATATATATATAATCTATTATATAATATAATATATATAATATATATCTGAATCTTATATTATATAGTGTGATATCTATAATATATATGATATAATATATATTATTTCTAATCTATATATATATCTATAATTATATTATATATCTAATATATTATATATATTCTATTATCTTAATATAATCTATATTATATATGATATATATATATATATATAGTAGATATTATATATATGTAATATCTATATATAATAATATATTATCTATTATATATATATATATCTATATATCCAATATTTTATGTAGCTAAATATATAAATGTGTAAGAGTGTACGTATTAGGAATTATTCTGAATCGCTTGCTATTCAAGTAAATATGAAAATCTGGAGAGCAACACAAATAATATTAGTAACTTTTCCGGGACTGTTTCTATGCATTAAAACAACTTGAATAATATTCCGGATGAATATATCAGCTGCATCATTATAGTATATATAGATATTATATAATATATTATCTATATATATATATATTTTATAGGATAAACTAAAAATAATTTAAAAATATATAGATATATATATATTATCATATATATATATACTATACTATATATCTATATGTATCTATATAATGATATATTAGATATATATAATATATATATATAATATATATATTATATAATATATATGTATGTATATCTATTATATATATATATATAATATATATATATATATATATATATATATATTATATATATGCTTCATTTTCTGAATTCGTTTACTTCCCTCTCTTCAAGATGATGACTCATTTGTCTCTCATGGTTAACTGGCACTCTCACTTTCCCATCAGGATTGATGCGGGCGGTGGGTTGCCGACTAAATCGGTTCTTGCATAAAAAAAAATATAACAGCTCCCTACGTCCATACTGTCGATTTATTTCAGATCACACTACGGAACCCACAACGTTCAGCTCCACCACCGAGGGACCAACAGTTCCCCCGATCGTAGATGGTATCCACAGAACTGTCATCTTTATGCACAAGCAGACTATTGATGGCCAGGACCTCTTCGTTCGAGGTGGAATAGGCGAGAATCAGCGCCCTGGTAAGGGAGGTCTGAATTGCATTTCAAGAGCCTATAATCTCTCTGGAATTTCCTTAACTTTTATCGTTATTGTCGTAGTAATGACCCCTATACCATCTTTAGGGAAAAAGTTTCAAATAGTAACTTTTTTTTCATAAATGTCATAATAATGACCCCTATACCATCTTAGGGAAAAGGTTTCAAATAGTAACTTTATCGTTATTGTCGTAGTAATGACCCCTATACCATCTTTAGGGAAAAAGTTTCAAATAGTAACTTTTTTCATTATAGTCATAGTAATGACCCTTATACAATCTTTAGGGAAAAAGTTTCAAATAGTAACTTTTTTCATTATAGTCATAGTAATGACCCCTATACAATCTTTAGGGGAAAAGTTTCAAATAGTAACTTTTTTCATTATTGTCATAGTAATGACCCCTATACCATCTTAGGGAAAAAGTTTCAAATAGTAAGTTTTATCATTATTGGCATAGTAATGACCCCTATACAATCTTTAGGGAAAAAGTTTCAAATAGTAACTTATGAGATTATCAAGGCAAGCTTTCATTTATGGTTATTTTGCATTAAAGGGAATGAGAATAATTCTTCTGGGTCTCTTTGGCATCATTGTGTCTTAGGGACACCCGTAGTTGCAATCTTTAGTTTGATAATATTTAAGAATGTTTATTGCAGGAACAGTTCAGATTCCTAGATCCCCTCCCGCCCCCCTGCCCTTTTTTTCACGATGTGAAATATCATATGTATTACGTTGAGGTATATATTTGACATCTTGATGTGACTGAATATTTTAGTTACACTTTTGCAGTATTGACGCTGCAATATTTTCCATGATAAAAATGTTTTTAATTTCTGAAATATTTTCGTCACAGACGTCTGTAGTTAGAGAAAAGTATGGAAGAGCATTCAAACTGATCAACAAAACGCCATTGGCAGTGCTCATAACACTATGAATAATTGCAAAAAAAAATTTAGTACAATTCAATTTGGTAGGAAATTTCTAGTGACTGGCGCCTTCCAGTACATTTCACAATGAAGTGTACGTTTTTGTCACGGAAAGTTTCGTGACAGTCATTTCGTGTGATCGTATGTTACGAAGATGGGGAAAGATTGGTTATTCAGATCTAAAACTGAATGATCCATCTGCTTAAATTGCCATTTAAGAAAAGGTCATTGACCTTAACAAGGGGTTCTGGACCTTTTACCAGCACTAATATATCTCCAGGCTGCACCGACGACGTCTCCACGGACCCTTGCGCCATCGATATGGAAACGAACTCTTTGGGCGAGACTGACCATTACAGCAAGTACAATTCCTGGCGTGTTGGAGACAACAGGCTAGACTGGCTAGGAGGAGAGCCAGGTCAAGGCACTTACCAAGGCCAAGCTGCTGTTGGTTCTCCACTGGCATGGACATCCAACCAGCCCGGAAACCCCGGCTACCAAGAACTGAACCAGTGAGTCAAATGTGGGATCACATATGCCTAAGCCATTATTTTCCCCATTACCTTCGGTACTTCCTTTCATAATTAACTTAATTACCTGAAATATCTGCAATTATGTATGATTTATGATGCATCTCAGATGCAGCCATTTACACTGAATGCCTTACACCTGATGTAAACCATGTGACCAATGTTATAGTAACTTTTGTTGTGCCCCAACCTCTGTACTGTACCGTGTTTTATTCTGGTCTTTCCGTTTTTATACATGAACATATTGAACTGGAAGAAAAGCGTATGAAGGACTCTGCCTAAACAAATAATAGAAGGGACCATTCAATATCAAATGCAAAACTCCTATTTAAACTTGCTAGAAAACTTCATGACCTTTCAGCTTGTTCAACCCATGAGATTATATGCACACTATTAGTACACAAATTGACCCTTGACTGTTCATTCCTGCTACTAATGGCTGTGCTACAATGAAAAGTACAGAAATTGAACTGCCAAATGAGTGATATAATGTTTTTTTTATTCATATACTGCTACTGTTACAGTTTTAATCTTCCTTCAAAGAGAAGAGAGCGGATTTCAAAAGATCCGATAAAAAAAGTAATTGCTGTCGTTGCTTTCTGTCTAGATAATGATTGTTTTAGTAAATTCACTTGAACCGCGCATTTGATGTCTAGGCCAGTCCCTTACGACGCTCCTGATAAGCCAATCACAGGGTTGGAAACTCTCTTGAAACACGTATCTCTCAGGAGAGGTGGAACATACATCCTGCCTATGTGAACTCTCGAGAGAGACTGAGTTTCCAGCCCTGTGATTGGCTTATCAACAGCCAATCAGGAGCGTCGTAAGGGACTGGCCTAGACATCAAATGCACGGTTGATGTGAATTTACTATAGTCCCTTGACTGTTGATCTTACTCTTGAACAATGTTACTGATATCAGTACATTTACCGGCTGATTTCCCAGCGTCTATGCTATATCTCTCTAAATGTTTAGTGTTTAATTAGAATAATAAAAACATTCAAAGAACAAATATCTGCCATTACATACATGCAAAGTATAATTATAGCAGTCACTCCAACCCGTTTTCTATTAGAAAAATGTCTCTGGAATGTACTATTATTTATTTGAGTGGCTTTCATTATTAAAATCTAATACAAACAGAAATCTGTTTTCCTGAACAATGCTAAGAGATAAATGCAAGAATCATTTCACATGGACAAAAGAGGGAGTGCGGGTCTATATATGCTGGAGGCAAAAATGGGGCTTCAGGTAAGAATCTATAACTGATTCACTTAAGGTAGATTCTCGTATGAGCCTTATTTTTACGAGACGTTTGTTTGGTGGCCGCTGATTGGCTGGTACCGGGAGGAAGGCAGCTCCCAGCCAATCAGCGGCCGCCAAACTAACGTCTCGTAGGCATAGGGATCATCCAAGAATCTACCTTAAGCGAACCAGCTATAGTTTGGGAACCACTGGTTTAGTAGGACCAAAATTACCGAGTAAATTACCTCTATCGCTCACTTGTACTTTTATTGTGAACAGGTGGGGGGAGCACTACTGGATGATAGACACGGACATGAACTGCACGCAGACGGAGAATGGCTGGTTTGAATTAAAGGCCTTCTTGACGAACGATGGCTCCGGTTGGGAGGGAGATGTAAGCCAGGTAGGTCGTATTGGAAAAATTCTTTCCCAGGAGGAGGATATAAGATGAGATCTGTTGCAAGACGAGGCCAAAAAGACGAGGAACCCATTGTCTAGTCTACTGTCCAAAAGGTAAAAGGTAATGAAATAAAAGAACAGGTAGAACTAAATCCAGAGGAGAGCGATTCGTCGTCCTCTTCAAGGGAAGGAAGTTGTAGGCCACAGAGGAAATACAAGATGGCGGGGAATCCCGTAGCTTTGTGATAGATGGAAAATCGCTTGTCAAATCACGCATTCACTCATTAGTGTAGGAAGCGATGCTTCTGGCGGGTGTTGATTGAGAGTCTAAGAATGCATCAGAACATTGGAAAGTGCAACTTTTCCATTGTTATTTTTTAACAGTAGCTCATTTACTGGTTTTTTTTTTTCCAGAAGGCTAATCATTGTCGATTAACGTACTTTTGTGATATACTTAAGTGTTCACAAACGATGTCTTATGTAAACAATGAAAATGATTGATGAATTAATATTGCTATGGAAAAAGGAAATATAGAGTATATTGTGAACGTTCCCCAGCCCAAAATCACGTTTTTGCCTTCATATCGAAGTGATATTCTGTCATTTTTCCTTTAGTGGGTTTTCGGTGAGTCGTAAAATATCAACAGTATAAACGTTATATTACTCTGCTCAGTTATTAATTCTTGTTCTCTTTTACGCACTTATGTATTAAATGTGCAAGTTGCTATTCAGACAGTCACGTTCAGCCGAATCATCTTCGAATCTTTACAAGCGCTTTGGCACAAAAAAAAAAAAAAAAAAAAAAAAGAAAAAAAAATTAAAGATGATATTTTATTACTTGTGTCAGACATCTTGAACTTTTACTTTTCTCAAGCCCACTTTCAAAGTGCGGTATTGTCCAAAGGCTTTTCAGCAGTAGGTACCTTGTAAGATTCTGAATGATAAAAAATTATTATTATATCCTAGGTCCTCCCTTCGGCTTATATCATTATTATCAAATAAATGTGCTTCAGTCGTCATGTAATGATAAGAAGAAGAAGCTGATATTATTAAATAAATGTGCTTCAGTCGTCATGTTGTTGTTGTTTAAGATTAAGCTGGCCTTGTGCCAGCACGGGCTCTTGCTCGTAGAGCAGCCCGTTTATTCGTCATGTAATGATAAGAAGAAGCTGGTATTATTAAATAAATGTGCTTCAGTCGTCATGTAATGATAAGAAGAAGAAGCTGATATTATTAAATAAATGTGCTTCAGTCGTCATGTAATGATAAGAAGAAGAAGCTGGTATTATTAAATAAATGTGCTTCAGTCGTCATGTAATGATAAGAAGAAGAAGAAGCTGGCATTGTCACCAGAAAACACATGAAAACACAAACCACATTCCCTGGGATTTGAACCTCTTAGAAGTGAGCCGCTAGGCCACTCACTCACTCTGTTATTACCCCTCCCCGCCTTGCCAAATAGTCTAAGGTGAATTGCACATATAAAAGCAGGCAAAATCACCTCGAATTATATAAGTAGCAAACCTCCTACATCGGGATTTTAATCACTGATCAGTGATACAGCGTCCCAACACGATCCACGACTAATCACAAAACGCATATAATGAAAGGAACCATATGTTTATGCACTTAGAATGATCTTATTATCTATTCTATGAGAGATTACCTATGTATAATGTGTAATTAACCTCAGAGCCCTTGGGAAGGAGGATTGAATATGTCTCCTTACTGCTGGTTTGAGGGGATGGGTGGAGTGATTGACACCATAGGTGTGGTGTTAGGAGACCCCTATATGATTCCCGACGTATTTACAGTAGCATAACTGTGTCTTCTCCCTTTTTGCCTTTTATGACTGAGTGTCGTCCAGTTATCGAGTTATCTCACTGTTCAGCGGTTCAAATCCCCAAGGAGTCTGTTGCTCTTATTAGTATTATTACTAAAACTACTAATCGACCTCATATCAAAGGTATCTTAATAGTCGTTAACGTGTATGTGTGACGCAGCGCAGAAGGAGGAAATGGCGCATTATGTTACAGAAAGAAACATTAAAATTACTACAATACCGTTTCCTATACTTAGGTTCATTTGTAATATCCGGACCATTATCCTTATACTCCGTTTGGTGACGCATCCTAAGATCCTGTTTTGAACATTAAAATGGAGAATGCCAGTTTCCTTAGTGATTATTATTAAATCACTACAAGTGGCAGATTTAAGGGTGGGGGGCGGGTCCAACTGGTCACGTGGACCCCCTCCCCCACCCTGCCTCGTCCCATTGGTTATGAATAATAGAACAATGTTTCAACAGCAAAAACAGTAGAAACAACTACTACTACTGTGTGTATATATGTGTGCACACATTTATAAACATTGGTATACCACGTATATGTACCGTATATGTGTACATGTTACACACACGAACAGACATACGCACACATACATACATGCATACATATATATATATATATATATATATATATATATATATATATATGTGTGTGTGTGTGCGTGTGTAACATGTACGCTCATACGGTACATATACGTAGTATATCAATACATAATATATATATATATATATATATATATATATATATATATATATATATATATAGTGTGTGTGTATGCACACTTATATATACACACAGTAGTAGTATTGTTGTTGTCATTATTGTTTTTCTTGTTGTACAGTTGTTGCTTTTGAAATACTCATTAACTAAGCAAATGTTTGCTACTAACAATGATTTATTGAAAGAAAACAATGTTCTATTATTCATAACCATTGAGCGGGGGCACGGGACTAGGTGGAACCCTGCCCCCCTTAAATCTGCCTGTAGTAGTGATTTAATAATGTCCTTAAGGCAACTATAGTAGATTCACATCAACCGTGCATTTGATGTCTAGGCCAGTCCCTTACGACGCTCCTGATTGGCTGTTGATAAGCCAATCACGGGGCTGGAAACGCTCAATCTCCCTCGAAAGTTCACGTGGGTAGGATCTATGTTCCACTTCTCCTGAGGGATACGACTTTAAAGAGTATCCCTCTGGAGAGGTGGAACATACATCCTGCCTATGTAAACTCTCTCGAGAGAGAGACTGAGAGTTTCCAGCCCTGTGATTGGCTTATCAACAGCCTATCAGGAGCGTCGTAAGGGACTGGCCTAGACATAAAATGCACGGTTGATGTGAATCTACTATAGCATTCTCCATTTTAATGTTCAAAACAGGATCTTAGGATGCGTCACCAAACGAAGTAAGGTTAATTGTCCGGATATTACAAATGAAACTTAAGTATATATATATATATATATATACTATATAATATATATATATTATATATATATATATATATATATATATCCGCCACTGATCACTACGTTTGTGCGCGTCTGTGTGTCCTGTTTCTGTGTGAGTGTTCATGTACGTACGTAAGTACAGTAGAACACGCCTCTTGCGAAAGAAAACTGCATCATACGAGTTTAATTTTCTAAGGTCTTCCATTCGTAAAATGATTCATGTTCTTATTGTGAAAATAGTTTAACGAGACCATTGAGCTCATTGTCAGTTCTCACAGGGACGGCCTGAAGGATTTGTTTTGACATATATGTATTTTTTATATTCCGTTAATTAAATTACAGCTTTTCAAAAAGTTTATAATTGGATTATTTGCAAATTTTGAAGTTTCTGAGAAAAATGTCACATCGATTTATTTCATAAACTTGATTTTCGCTGCTGATTGCACTTTGGATATTCACACAACAAATGCGTAATAAATTCAGATGTTTTTCAGTTTTTATATTATGAATATATTAATTTTCTTTTTCACAAGTGCTATAGCCGCTCTTAATTTTCTTCAAATTTTTGGGTGTCAGAGAGAGATAAATGAAGGGATACTACCATCACTTCTGGCGGCGGATAAGACGTTTGGTTTGAAATAAGGTCAGAGAAATTGGGGCAACGTTCGGTGGAACCGGAAACCCCTCTCTCTCTCCCTCCCTTTAGCCGAAAACGGTGGCGAAATTTCCGTGCCGAAATTCCCAACTTTGAAGTTAAACACTTCTTACGTTTTGCAACTAAATGATACATTACACTACTCGCTTTTTACTGAGCTCAAAATTTGGAATGAACTGGTTACGATTACGACGACTTTGTAAGTCGGTTAATCACATCTGCATTATCACGCAAGCCGTTACTTGTGGGTAATTGTAGACATTAGAGTGACATGTATTTTTTCATATATTACTAGTAAAAGGGACCAGTATATATATATATATATATATATAATATATACATACATACATACATACACACATATATACATATGTATATATATATATATATATATATGTGTGTGTGTGTGTGTGTGTGTGTGTGTGTGTATGTGTGAAATCAATGGCTAACTGTGAATATTTATGGTAACGGGACCCATACAGTAAAGCCTATTGTACAGTCAAAATCGTCTGAATAAAATTGTAATTGATTTAACGGTACTGTTGGCGTAACTTGCCAGAGTAATCACATCGCATTTCCTGCGGAAGACTGTAGAAAAAGCCCCGACTTTATTATATTCCTATTAGATCTACTGTGGCCCATTCATTCACGAGCTCGTAATCTCATGTTTCTGCTAGGCAGAAACCTCCTATACGTAGGGTTTCATCGTTGTTTCGTAAAGTCTGCTTAAAGGGCGACATCTTTTGGAACATTTTGGGTTTATTGTAAATACATTGCCATTTCTAATATTTTATGTTTGCAGCTCCAAAACTCTCTTTCTCGACAAGGATTCCATCACCCTACTGGGACGAATTCTTTATATCGGATCTTGCGTGCCATCAGATCATCAGTTCCTGATTCCTAATTCCTCGTCGCTCTCTCCACAACTCTTACATTGTGGATACACCTCCAGCACAGGTGGAAAGCGCTGCATTCTGCAGAAATTGCACCATCAGTTACCCTCTTCACAGACAGTATTACCTGTTTGTATGTATCTTTTATTTGCATCGCCTGTCTTGCATAATTGTTGTATCTCTTTTGCTGCTACTTCTGATTTAATTCCAACGCTTCAGCATAAAATAATTCCAAGATGCCAACAGCTACAACAGTACCTATTCACAAGTCACCCATTTCTGACTATGTGATCTTTTTTTATAACTAACATGTTTTATATTGTCTTCACAACAATGACAGATTCTTTGGTATTTAGTTCTTTAGTGTACCCTCTTCTGCCGTGAACAACTACAAACCTCAGCTTTACCATTCATACTGTCTTTTCTTTTATTAGCTTCTTATTTTCTCAAGTATCTTACTGTTTTACTTCTCTTGAGATTT
This sequence comes from Macrobrachium nipponense, assembly GCF_015104395.2. Lineage (NCBI taxonomy): Eukaryota > Metazoa > Arthropoda > Malacostraca > Decapoda > Palaemonidae > Macrobrachium > Macrobrachium nipponense. Next base: position 171,421,374 of record NC_087200.1, on the reverse strand, counting down.
TGCTTTCCAAAATTTTTTACCTCATCTACCCAAATTTCCCAAATTTTTGCATATTTCTATAAGGCTTTCCCTTTTATTTTGATATCTGAATTTACTGTACTTTAATATGTGATAGCATTACCGTTTCCTACTGTTCTATTCTCCAGTGGCCATATGCCTGCCTCTACTATCAATCCCCAGTATGGTGTTGTTGCACCTTACTGTTCGAACTTTTCTGGGATTATTTGCTACTGAAGTCCTAATACGTTCATTTCTTTCCCTTTTATGACTCATTTTTTTCATTCATTTTAATCCATTGCACTTCACTTCAGTTGTTGTTAAGTTGATGAGAAAAGGCATCTAAATATCTTAGTTTGCATAGACACACATCTTCAAGAATTGGTGATTTAGTTTCGAATATACATATGCACACATACGCATTTGCACAAACAAAATCTCGTTTAACATCATCGAAATTTCACTTCATTATCGAGATATACGTGTGTAGCACATTGGGCCACTGTTATAATATGAACCTGCAAAAGGCGTGGAGAAATTTTGGGAGACATTTTGCGAACATCATGTATGTTCAAGCATTCCTTCTCCTGTTGGGGATTGATAAAATAACTGAAATGTAATCGATATGAAATTCTCTCTCTCTCTCTCTCTCTCTCTCTCTCTCTCTCTCTCTCTCTTCTCTCTCTCTCTCTCAACACACACTATCTATCTATCTATTTATAAATGTGCGTGTGTTTGCGTAGGGGTAGGTAGTTGGGCGTGTGTAATACAAGTGTGTATTTGTGTATGTATGCATTATGTTATTTGGGATTTCACTTCCTCCAAGGGCAGGAGGAGGGACAGCTGACAAAAGAAACTTCACGCACATATATGTATGCAATGAAGGCAGTAGGATCATCTTGCAACGGACACATGGACACATTGAGGACTGTCCCTGCATCACGTCAGTTGACTGGTCCCGTCAACAATGTCTGCAGTCTAACCTTCTACAGTTTCATGCTTTATTTATAGTAATATTTTACGTCATTCTTACACCTAGGATACTCTAGAAGATTGGACTGACAGTGCCGACAGTTCAGTATATCAGGCTTATCTATCACCTTCTTGAAGGGGAAGAAATATGCGCGGAATGTTTACATCGATTATTTTCAATTATTAATGCTCATGGAGGACGCGCAAGATGCTTCCTCAGCAGATTCGAATTATTTTTATGGCCCTTCCAAACCAACAACTGAGGCCTTTGGCATACATGCCTAGGCTAGATCTATGGAGGTAGGTAGTTATCATGGGCTATCCAGTCCTCTTTTAGGCCGGAGCAACCTCCTTCAGTGTTATCATAACTCAGAACAACTAAAGAGTGAGGCCACTGTAACTTCTGCCAAGACATAACGGAACCATCTCATGCCAGCATCCCATCTGCAACTGCACATTTTCCATCAGGGAAGGTCCCTTATCCTTGACTAAATAGCCTTCCACAAGGCATCAGAGTTGCGCCCTAACATGGGAGGCTTGTCGATAGCTGCAGTACAAGATAACTTCATTCTATCCTTAAGCCGAAGCTATGGAGCCGGATACATTTCACCTTTTCTGCATTGTTTATCTAAGTATTCTCACACTCATAAATACTTTCATATGTATGGTGCTTTCTATCTTACTCTGGACCAGTCAGTGTCTTGATCTCATAGCCTGCAGCATCTGACGTAGTCTCTTTTCCGTTTCAGAATAGTAAATGTTCGGGCTCTGCAGGAGGGTCGACCCCTTACACCAGCATTAACCACCTTGGTAGGTGTGGTTTCGTCAACGTTTTCACCTTTAACTCTCCTGACTGTATGATTAACAAATTCCCCGATAACCAATGGTGATTAAACGCTTTTAAAAAATACCAGGTTGTTTTCGTTGCCTACTATCCAAGAGTTGGGGTGATGAATGTGCGAGGTTTCTCAGGAATCCATTAATGGTAGAACAACAAATATTCATTGTACCTTCAAAGTCTTTCTTCTCTCTCCTCTATTACCTTGCCAAAAATCAAGTTGTATAGAGGATCGTGTTGGAATCACATTAATGACAAAACCGTTGATGTAAACTGATAGCATAATGATAAAAAAAATATCAAAAGTACATCCATAGGGTTGTGAGAGTGTTGTAAATATTGTATTGTGCTTGGACACCCAGGTTTTCAGTAGCGCTCTGCGGAACCTGCATCACTCTATTAAAGCTGTGACGTCCAGTGGGTGAACTTTCCTGGCAAATAGTTCATAGGAGATTATTGTCTGCTCATTTTTTCTCTATGTTTTCATTTTTAGATTTGATACCGACATATTTATCTTCTTCTAATCCTCACCTCCTTCCCTACTGAATACTTTCTTCTGATCTGTTGTTCTTCGGGAGATTAAAACCCTTCTGTTACCTGTAGTGCCCCTCTGTGCCGCGAGTTCGATGCTCGGGCATTCCACTGGGGGGTCAGATATGCGTATTTCTGGTGATAGAAATTCACTCTCGACATGGTTCGGAAGTCACGTAAAGCCGTTGGTTCCGTTGCTGAATAACCACTGGTTCCATGCAACGTAAAAACGCCATACAATCAAACAAACAAAACCTGTAGTGTCAGAGTTTCAGATGATCTTTCAAGCAATTGGTATTTTCTTATAGAGATTATTGGGAACGTGTTACAGGCTCTGGATTTTCTTTGAATAAGAGGTAAGAAAGGAATTGGAAAGAAGAAGGGAGAAAATTTAGACGTGTTTTTACGGGTGGAACAACATTTGCATACCGAACAATCACTTGATCTCGCTCACAGCCTTTTGCCAAACTAAGCTCCTTCAAACACCGTTGACAAGGGTTCAAAGACGCCGTATTTGAGAAAAAGGCCGCCGTTGGGGGGGGTGGGGGTGAGGGGGGCGATTGCCGGCCTGTCAGTAGGCATTACTTAAGGTTCTTTGCAGCTTGACTTCGGCCCCTATCTGCAACCGCCTTCGTTTCCTTTACTGTACCTCCGTTCATATTCGCTTCCTTCCATCTTACCTTCCACCCTCTCCTAACAATTGGTGCATAGTGCAGCTGCTTTGAGGTTTTCCTCCTGTTACACCTTTCAAGCCTTTTACTGTCAATTTCCGTTTCTGCGCTGAGTGACCTCATACGTCTCTGTGCTTGGCCTTTGGCCTAAAATTCTGTATGCAATTGGAAAAAGGTAGATTTCAAATTGTACGTCCGAAGAGCACATACACAAACAACGAGGTCAAGGGAGAGCATATTTGAAAGTATAGCAACTTGAAGAGTGTGGTCTTAAGTCTAATAATTTGGTAACGTTCATCTGTCTGCAAGCACTAACCTGTTTTTATGTTACGGCGTCAGTTTTTTTCATTACCACTTGTTATCTCTTAGTACTTTGCCACGAGTATTTATAACTCTCTCTCTCTCTCTCTCTCTCTCTCTCTCTCTCTCTCTCTCTCTCTCTCTCTCTCTCTCTCTCACATGTAAAGAATGTGTGTTGTGTGAAGATAAATTTGGGGTGGGGGGGGGGGGTGGTTTGCTTGTGATTTTTGCCAGTTATCTCAGGTATTTCCCTTTCCCACGGTTTTTCTGGTTTCGTGCCCTTTATACCAACAATGTCAGTCGTTATCGAATGCTGAGAAAGACTGATATTGATATGTGCTCTGAATATGACTCAGTATTTTTTTTTGTCGTACTAAATCTCCAGTGCGTGCACAATGTATAAATGGAATCGTAGATATTAGTATATATATACGCATATATATATATATGTGTGTGTGTGGATTGTCGTTCCATCATAAGCAAAAACGGGAATAGATGTTAAGTATGCCGTCGCTTTATAGGCGTGTAATATCCGTAGATTTATCTTTTCCCCGTGGTGGTTAAACAACCGCTTACCCATTGAGTATCTAGTCTAGACGGCAATAGCTTACCCCAGGCTCTCTCTCTCTCTCTCTCTCTCTCTCTCTCTGTTAGTTTGACGAATGCGAAAACTGGATGACGTGGACAATGCATTTTTTCTAGAATGATTAATGAACAGTAAATTTCACCTTATAAGAATGTGTGTATATATACAAACTCACACAACCACGCACATTATATGGATATGTATGTATGAATATACTCTACGTCTACGTAGATTCAATAGGTGCTATATTTCCGCTCTAGACCTTTATTTTCGGGATGAGGATGTTAACCCAATCATTTTTCCCAACAAAAAAAATTTCTGAAAGTCCATATTTTCGATTAACCAAAGTCAGTACTTTGAATAACATCAAATCGAGTAGTAGTGCATAGACCACATGCCCAATATTTCTTCTTAATATAACTTTTTAAGTAATTCATCTTGTATATTACACACACACACACACACACACACATATATATATATATATATATATATATATATATATATATATATATTATATATATGCAATGACATTTATAGAAGGAAGGGTCCAGTTTTGGGTAAAACGAACCCCCGCCCCCCCATAAAAAAAACCGGGTACGGGCCTTGACCAGACCCAACACTGAATAGTTCCGGCGCAGGAGACAAGAGTTGCAACGAATAGCACATGGATAGAAACTTTGTAAATATAGTTTCCCGTAGGGGGATAGTGCATTCTGTGCACCGCACACGGTGTAATGTTGACATTAATTAAGGTTCTTTGCAGCATCCCGTCGGACCCTAGCTGCAACCCCTTTCATTCCACTTACTAAACCTCCGTTCACATTCTCTTTGTTCCATCATACTTTCCACCCTCTCCTAACAGTTGTTTTTACCCACAATTTCCCTTTCAGCGATGAATGACCTCATAGGGAGCAACCCTTGGCCTTTGGCTTGAACTTTATATATTCCTATACATGGGTAGGCAGAAAGATGGGCAATTGAAACAACGTTCAACACGAAACAAATAAAGCCTCTCAAATGTATTATGTGAATGAATAGGGTACCATAAATACCGAAGTCTTGCAGATTTTAACGTCTTCACCTTACCTGTCACTACGAAAAGAATTGTTTCGTTTAAGAAAGAATGGAGGTTTGTGAAAACAAGCAGTCTAAAGCGGAGCACAGTAATGAAACTGGTTTCACAGTAGCGTCGACGGTGAAATTACTGGTTTGAAAATGAGAGCCGAAATGAATAAGTTATTAATGAGTAAATCGTACACCATATATAATACCTAACACTGTTGTACAGGGATACGTTTGGAAGGGCCAAGATAACCGATAACATTTTACTACTGGACTCGACTTAATTCAGGTCATTCTCATATCCTGAACCTCCTTGGCAAAATGTTAGAAATAGGAGAAAAGACGATCGGGTGAAAATGTAAGCTTTTTTTAGAAACTTGGATTTTACACATTCTACGATGAACTTTTTGATATGGATGCTTCTCAGTAATGCAGATATTTCATTAGAGGCAGGGGCGTCAATTTTGGGGGTAACTGCCCCCCCCCCCCCCTTTAACGACCCCCCCTAAGACTCAAGCCCCGCCTAGCTAAACCGTCTTTGCCCCCCCCCCAACAAAAATCTGAAATGACGCCCCTGATTAGAGGTTAGCAAAGTATTTGATCATTTATATTAAGTTTATGAAATGCCTCATGAAACGGATTCTTTTATTAGTATTAACCTAACTTCATTGACACTAATGTGAATTTTATTCACAATTTTGATATACTCTTATCCTTAAAAACTCTCATTTTCTGAATAATAGACAAAGTCTTTCTAGTCTTTCTATTCCATGGGTTTCCGTCTTGTTTTTCTACGATTAAAGTGACTTAGGCAAACTAGCATTTGGAAAGGAACAAAATGTGTCATTGAAAAATAGAAAGGCAGAGAATGAAAAAGCCGCCTAAAAAAGTACACATCGGTGGGTTCGTGGTAAGTGCATTAAGGCCATGGCCGTGAAGACGAATGACGTGTAATCCAGGCCCTTCAATACAAAGGATTTCTCTCCTGCAATGTATTGATCAGTGCCGACGTCGCTTCAAGATTCCCTCGTTTTCGGCAAAATATGCAAATTTTATCACGAAACTATGTAGATGATGGCATTTCCTATGAAATTGCAAAGTGTCATGTAACGCTTCGTTTCATTATATTTTCAGCTTCACTGGTTGTGAATTGCATGTATGAGACAATTTTACTTTCTCTTTCAAGGCGTTTTAAGAATTTTAAATACCGCGCGGAGTTGTCTTGTTGATCGTTCCAACAATGCAGTAGTATGGATTTTTCACCTTGTTTGTTTAAAGAATGTTTTAACGATATCTATTTACGTCAAATTTACATGAAAATCTTTGAATATATTTTCTATTGAGTTCACTGAAATAATTTTTGCCCATTATGATGGAAAACAAACTTTTAAAGGGATATACATGTTGGCACGTGAATTTACCCAATCACCTGTGAGTGAATGGTAGTATTGTGTTGAAGGGAGTGATCGTGGAAGGTTATCGGCGGTTGAGTATGTGATTATTTCAAAGGTAAGGTTCATTCACGTTGTATTTGGTATTATGATTAATATAAACTATTTCTAAAGGCTGTAAAAAGACAATCGAGATTTAAAAGTGTAATTTGCTTCCTCCTGAAAGAATATAAGAGACAAAACATGAGCGGTGCACAGCGCAGGTCAGTAGCTATCTGTTGGGTGAATTCTCTTGTCTGATATGCCTTCAGTCAAGATCAGATAAAAAAACAATTCCCTGTTAGTGCTTGACTGGATTTTGTTCTGGAAAGGGACAAACAACACTCAGAACCTCATGCATGTAATTGTGTTTCGTACCACATTGGGCAACGCCTAATTGAAGACAAATTCAAACAAGGAAATATGACATTCTTTGGGGGGTTTACATTTCGGGCTGAATTCAATCAGGGAATTTGTATGCAGTTTTTCAGGTGCTGAGTGAGCGTGATAGAGAATAACATTAAAAGGATCTTTGCTTTCTTTTGCTTATTGCTGGCGCATAATTCAGGAGTGAGGCTACTTATTCTTTTAAGTCAAAGCATTGTACAGTGTAATATCTTTTAGGATATACCTAGCTATTGAACTGAGTGCCCACCGTTTCCCTTGTTACATTCATACTAAACTGCTGAATCATGGATGAACCCCTTACACAGAAAACTTCCGCAACGTTCCTGCTCCACACATCTAGGTAACCTACATCGAATCTGGCTCATGATCAGTATGTCAAACCCCCTTACACTGGTCATGATATGAAATGTAGTGGTGCCTGTCAAGTCATTGCTGCCAACATGGGATTCTAATGCATTTCACTCGTATGGAAAGAAGGTCCAAGTAAATGGTTGTGAATCCTTTGGGGGAGGAAATTCCTGGTAATGGGAGAGTAGCTAGTTTATCTTCTGAGGTCCAGCAGAGGCCACACACATCTTTATTGAGAACTGCTACTGTGTTGGCATTAGGTATAACCTGTTTGCCCTTGGGAGTGCCATTTGTATAAGGGTTAGATGTAATATGCCAGTGAATTTTCATTCTCTCTCATGGGAAATTCCAGGAGTTGATAGCTTTGCTGTTACTCTACATGGTGTGAGTCACCAAAATGGCCAATGGCATGGGGTTTACACTCCCCATACCATACATTCATATGCTAAAAAGTATGTGTGAGTGTGTGTGCTTAGGCTATATATGTTTTTTTGTAAATGAAGGCTTGGTATTGGGAGTCAAACCCCTGTCACACTCATATTTTCCTGATTAAGTTGTATGTGTATTCATATAGAAGTACATATAATAGGTATGTACTATATATATATACATATGGTATATATTAATATATAAGTATATATGTGTGTGTGTAGCCTATATAGTATATTTATGTATATATGTATATATATATATATATATATATATATATTTATATATATATTTATATATATATATATTGGTTGTGCCAGAAATAGATATCTGGGTGCACATTTGCAACTGAAAAGTGTTTTAATAATTTACTGTATGCGAATTACACCGTTAATATTCGAAATAGGATATTATTATAATCGTTGAATGTAAGCTGAATGTAACTATCTAAAGCCCGGGTACGCAGTGATACCATACAAAAACACCACAGGCGGATGGACAGATGAAAAAAACAAAAACAGAGTTATAGTTCTACCTTAGATACATGCGTGTATTGAGAGTTTTGTATTTGCTCTGCTTCATGTCCAAATGCAGATAGGTCTACGAGTCTGTACTGATTACTGTAACTTGTGACATTACTGAATGCACAGTTACACCTATGCAGTGTTGCATCATGTTTTATAGAAAATTTTTCTCTTGATATATAATATTCTGTCTTTTATGGTTACTAGCCCATGATGCTTGGATAAACCCAAGAAGTGATGTAGCCTTGTTTTTGTTGTTTTGAATTGAGATATTGTATGGTTTTCAGCAGTACCGTTCATTTGAAAACTTGTGAAATGTGGTTAATTTTATAGGTGATTCTAAATAATTTGATATAGTATATTAATTTCTTTTGTAAGTATATTTTGGTTATCCCATTGCAACGTATGCCTTTCACTTAGTCAGCTTAGGTATAAAAGGTGTTTTCAGCAAGGAAGGAAGCCCCCTTTTCAGGTAGGACCCTAGTAATCTAGGTTATGCTTGGAAGGTTAGGTTACTGATAATTCTTGCTTTTCATTTGTTTTTTAGTTTGCCATTATCCAAAAACTCTAGTTTCACCCATGGAGCAACTTATTAAATTTCAGTATATCAATGGGCATTTGCTTGTAATGGATTAATGAATTATTTTTACTGGATGATAATAATCTCAGATGCATAAGAATTTCATAAAAATCATCAGAAAGTAAGTTTTCTCCTCATGCAGACACTTTAACTTTTTCATGCATACATGGCCCTCATTACTTCTTTATATCATTACAGCAGTCCAAACAACTCTGCCATCTTGAACCACTTTTTCATTATTAATTCCATGGGAAGTGCAGATTTCATTATTAATTCCACAGGAAGTGCATACAGCAATAGTGAATCAACAGCAGGTTTTGCAGGGAAATGTTGATTCATTTCCCTGGAACACCTTCTTACTAAAAATTCTCCTGAAAACATTATTAAACATTATTAACATTAATTTTGCATCCACTTCATTTGCGGATAATTTCAATTGGCATTACAGGTATATTTGCAAAATATTCTTGTTAGTATGCAAAGTGTTATTTAATTTTTGGCTAAAATGATCATGACAGTAATTCCATCGTAGCCTAGTTTTTTTTAATTTTTTAAAGTTTACTAAAGGAAATATGAATTCATTTCTTATTACATTTATAGGTTCTCAGGGTTTGGCATATCAAATTATCCCCATCTTATTAGTACTTATTCATATCCTTTAAAATATATTCTATCTAGCATTGTTTTCTTTTGTTATTTTCACCCATGGGCATTTCATTAATGCAGAACCACTGTGAAAACATGGGGCTTCTGCATAATGCACCTGTTTTTTAGGTTTTCTCATATTGCATCTTGCCCATAAACTGCACCTACTTGGCACTTTCTTCCATGTGTAACATTTGCTTTTGTCAATTCTTTAATGTATCCCAGATTTTAATCAATGTTCAAGGTTTCCTGTTTTGTTATGCCCATGCCCCAGTACAGTACGTACTTCTTTTTCAGCAGATTGACACTATATGCTTCTTGTGTTAGTCTAATTTGCACCTCCTCAGGTATGGTCACAAAAACTACAAATCTTACAACATTCATGTACATAAGCCTCTTAATGCTCATTCTCCAGAAGCTTTAGTTTTATTGTACTGTAGTTAACCTAGATACTCAGTCAACTTTTTTGTACAGTGCCTTTAATTTTCCTTATAATTTGGCAGTGACAAGTTTGTGATCACTTGTGGCATCAACAACTTAGCTCTTAACATTCCTCTGCATTCTTTGCCATTTGGAGCTGTCAAAGTGTGTATGTGAATGTTTGAATGTTGGGAAAGTGTACTTCCAATTTAAATTTGTATGCAACACAAAAGCTAATAAACTGGGCCCCATTTTCATTTGCAACCTTGTCCTGGCCTTCCTTGCCCTTACCTTACATCCTCCATACATTTGTTGTTCCTACCAACTTCAGCATTTAAATCACACCACCTCTTGCTTTTAAGTCACAAACAAGTTCTCATACATGTTTGCTATTTCTTTTATAACTTTCTTTAGCTTTATATGAAATTCATCTTTTAGTGCACGAGAGAGTTCATTTGTTGTTTCATACCACATTGTATGATGCTCATATACTACACTGTTTTGATTTAAATCTTACACATTAGCCTGCTGCTCATTGCTTTCCAGTCAGTCGGTGCCTTTTCTTGCATTGGTGTTGAGATCATTCCTACTCCCCTCAACCTATTAATTACACTTAACTCCCAATTTCTCTTTTTGCATTTCTTTTCTCAACTTTCTTAGACAGCTCAGATCCAGTTCATATCTCTTGAATTCATTCCTACCAGGTCCCATTATATTCAGGTTTCTTACATTCTAATTACAGTAATCACAGTCCAAACTCCCCCTATTGTGCGATCCTTCATTCTTTCATGTCTTTCTCAGTCAAGATCTTACATTGCATCTTCCTTGGTATGCTAAGTGGTGTCGTGGCCCTAGTATTATTCCTCTCACAAATTTCTTTCAAGATATTCCCTTCATTCAGAGTGTAGAAAGCTGTCAAAGGATGGACAAAAGTTTTCTGTTAGAGCAAAGTCACAAGTTTCCAAAAATAAGGATATGTAGGAAAGCAAAGAAACTAACATTTCAGGTGATGAAAAAGATACCTAAGATCATAATAGCAGATGCGCTAGGTGAGATTAGTAATAAGTTGTATGCCCACTAAGTATTGCTGTGTAAATGACAGGTACCATGAACCACCATGCTTCAAATACTGCACTAAAAATTTGAACTTATGGAGGACAAAATTGCATGGAGTACTTGTATATATGGTTCAAAGGATTGTAATTCAGATGAGACAAATAATATAGTTTGCCAAAGTCCAGACCTGGCATGATGCAGATTATACTAGAAGTACAAAGAAGAAATTCAGGAATTAAAACTAAAACTGATTTGGAGAACAGCTATAAGCAGGCACTAGGCAGACCCTGGTTAATGGCAATCTGGTTGTATGGTGCTTATCTAGCGCCATAAAATTGGTGATTTATGGTGCCATAACGTGCCCTATTCCAGATAAGAGTTATGGTGCCGTAAGGTGCTGATAATAGAGTTACGGTGCCATAACATCCCAAATGGGCTCCATTAACCGGTTGTCTGTGCCATTAACTGATTATCGGCACCATAAGCGCCATAAATCACCAAGTTTCAGTTAAGACCCATTACTTTATGTCAGCCTGATCTGGTAGGCATCTGCTGGAGGTCTGATGGTAGGCTACCTGATATATTTGCAACCTTGCAAGGAAAGCCTTTCTCTCACAAAAGATGCTGGAGTGTCAGTGGAGGGACCAGAACAGATGTGGTTGCCAAAGTAGTGAGGGCCACAATAGTAGTTCCGTTAGCATACTATGGTTTGTGGTCATTGAGAACCCTAGGCATGAGAGTCATTCTGAGACTGGGAGTTGCCCACATATGGTGATTACTCAACGATTCAGGGAGAACAGCAGAAAAGCATACTATACTACTTATTAATTTATTCCAAGGGTTTGGAAGGTGGCCTATACAGCACTGGCAAGCCGAATAGTACTGGGTGCTTACTGTTTAACTGCATTGTGAAAAGGTCATTCACTGGCATTCCCCAAACCTTGAACAACTTTATCTTCATGCAGGAATAGTGACCACTCTGTCTCTACACCTTGCTTCTGCTTACTAAACTGATTGGCCAATATATTATAATGTCCCAGGATCTGTCTGGCGAGCAGAGTGATGGTTACACATGAAAGTCTTGAATGTAACTTCTTTGTCCGTAGTCTCCCTCAAGGCTTGATACTGTCTGTAGTCTCTGTGAAGGCTTCATATTGCATTTGGATGAGAAAATTAAGGGTGACTGTTTAGGTACTTCAAGCACTTAGAAACTTGTAAAGAGGCAGAGTGGCCCAACCCCTTAAGCCAGAAGACTAGGGAAAGGGGGGAACGGTAGTCCTTGCTGGAGAACTGAAGAGAGCTTTTCTCAACAGAGGTAGACAAGAAAGGCCATAATCTGCTGAAAAGTTACTATTATGACAAGAGGTCTCCTCTGACAGTACCACCCACAGATGACCTGCTATGTGTGGTATATATCTGCTGTAAATCTCATGATTATACCTGATGTCTCCCATGCAACTCTGCAAGAAAAGCATCTCTTTGTCAAGAGGAGCACTGAAGTGCAAGTGACTTCATGGGCAGGTGGTACCTGAGCAGATGTGGCTGTTAAAGCACTTTCAGCCATAGGAGTACCTCTTTCATTGCCTCAACAAGAAGGCCAAGCAAGCTGGGATACAATTCAGCTTGAGGTCATTGAGTAGCCACTGGAGTCATTCTGAGACTGGTATTGTCCCACTGTAGGTGCTCACCAAACAGATCAGGCAGCCAGTGGATCTGGCACTCGGAAGCAGAACAGTTACAGTGGACCCCCTGTATTCGCATTCTACAGATTCGCGGACATACGCATTCGTGGTATTTTTCTATGAGAAATATCCACAAATTCCTGTTTTTTTTAATCAATTTCATCATAAAATGTACTTTTTGTGATAAAACTATTTAAAAAACAGGTATGAACATTTTTAGTGGGTTTTTCTTGAGTTTTAACTAACAAAATAGGAGGTTTAAAGCATCTTTATAAGGGTTCCAACTATTTGCGGCTTCTAACTATTCACAGGAGGATCTGGTATGCATCCCCGCAAATACGGAGGGACCACTGTACTTCGTATTTAGTCACATAGCAAACAGGTCGATCACATAGACTCCCAAACTTTGAACATCTTTCCCCTTTATGCAGGTTTAGAGACTACTCCATTCCTATGACCTGTACCAGTCAGCTGAGCTGATTTGTTGATATATTTTAACAAACTGGGGAGTGTCTGGGCAGCAGCATGAAAGGGTGGTGAGCCACCTACTTGTACTTTCCCTGTCACCTTGCAGAGGGATAGAGACTAGTCCCTTTTGCAATCTCCAGATTATAAGAAAAGGAGGGTAAATCACAATCTTGGAGCAATTGCATCTCGTAAGACATCAGGATCAGCCCATCGTCTGGTAATTGTAGCAGCTGAATACCAAACAAAAAGGCCTAAATTGATACCAGTGTGAACAGTTACATTAGCATTTTTGGAGCAGTTGATAGTTGAAAGCAAAGGGCTTCGAAATCATAGGCGGCCTAATAGCAGATGAAATGGAGGTACCTGCTTCTGAGAGTTGTTGGTTGTGGGGTTTGCATCATGAACAGTTTTTGACAAAAAAAAAACTTGATCGCGGATAGGGATTCATGACCAGTTTCCTGACTTCGGTTGCCTTCCCCACGTAGAAGAGATGACTATAGAACCCTGGAGAGTAATTGACTTTAACTTCCAACGTCATCCTTTTCCAGCATTGACCGTAAGGGTTGTGGTTGATTGTAAATAGGAAGAAGGAAATGGGATCGGCCTGTGAGGAGGAGGAAGGCGTTGGTCCTTGAAGGAAAATATGTAACCATCCTGAAGGAGACAGACTACTTAGAGCCCCACCCTTTGTTGCAGCTAAATGTTCAGTGGTGTCAGCCATTCAAGCTAAAAAAAAAATGCGCAAGTGATAAGCTTTAACAATAGCAATTATGTGAGTCTTCCAAAATGTCTGCACTTAAGGAGGAGTGACACTTTTTACCAGGGAAGTGGATGGGTCCTCCACCCCCTCACTCATCTGCTTAAAGTTATCTGCCTTGTTACTAAACATCAGTTACTAGACCAGCTTCATCCAAAGGTATACCCTACATACTTTGCTGTATTCTCTGGACCCAATTTCATTAAGGTCTATAAATATGCGGGAAATAATTTGTATTTGTTTTCATTCAAAATTATAAATTTCAAGACAGTTTACAGGGGGAAATATAAATTATGAAGCATTTACATGTGTATGCTTTTGTTCAGTGTACTATACTGTATTGACATCTTAACCATGTAAGAATAAGATTCCACTGGAGTACCATTGAACATCCACGTAAACCTTCCAACCAACTTTTAATTTCATGGACCTGACTGAGCTTAATTAACTAATTTGTTTCATGCAAACTTAGCCTGTCAGGATATATATATAGCTGATAATTTCCGACACCGACAGAATTAAAACTTACGACACACGTAGGGGGAGTCAGGTGGTTAGTACCCATTCCCGCCGCTGGGAGGCGGGTATCAGGAATCATTCCCATTTTCTATTCATAATTTTTCTGTCGCCGGTGTTGTGAACATCTGTTTACAGCACCTCCGTCTGGATTTGGAAACTTATTGCTACTTGAGTATCCCTTTTGGTTCTTTTTTTTGGATTAATTGATTGGATCGGTGGCTAGGCACACGTTATTAGTGGATTGATTTGATTTTGGTTTGGACTTTTCTTGGAATAATATGTCAGGGTCTAGTACAGCTAGCACTCGGTTCTGCTCTAGAAACTGATTGTAGAGGTAGGCTACTGAAAGCTTCAGTAGACCCACATACGGTATGTAAGAGTTGCAGGGAGCATGAATGTGTGTATGAAAGCCGTTGCAAGGAGTGCGAAAGAATAACAGATTTCGAGTGGAAGGCGTTATGAGACCTATCTTAGGAAACTTGAAAAGGATAGGTTAAGGAGGTCTTCCTCCAGGAGTGTTTCAGGGGTGTTCAAGATATTAATGTTTCTCCTGTTAACCCTCCTTCTGTTAATGCTCCTAACCCTGTAGTTTTGCCTCCGGGCCCTGAAACAGTGTCTGTAGAGTAATACTTTATCCTTAATATTGGAGTCGATTCGTAATCTAGAATCAAAAGTGTTGGCTCTTGAGAGCAAAAGTGACGTGCAAAAGTGCAGTGATACCCCTTGTGTAGTGGAGGGTGCGTCAGATCGGCCTCGTTTCGCCTCTAGGCCTGGACCTCTGCTTGACTCCCAGGACCTGGGGAGGGAGGCATGTCGAAAGCCGAAGGAGGGTTACAAGGAACCCCCACCGATCTGACGTGCCTTCGGCAGTTACTGATGAAAATCCCCAGACTGCCAGGGAGCGTGCGCGTGCACGCCTCCTCAAGGAGTGTTTTTCGTCATCGGAGGCTTCATCCCCACGTAAAGGGTGGAGTTCTCAAGGTGCTTCACGTCCGCTGAAAAGGACGGCGCGTAATGTTGACGCTTCACGTCCTAGTTCGCCGCTTTTGCGATCTTCGCCTGACAGTGCGTTCGCTGCTTTTCCGCCGCAGAAAAGGCGTAGAGAGTCTTCGGACTTGGATTCAGTTAGCTCGTGTGAGCGATACGGTCGCTCCAGAGCTCGGAAGAGGCCGTACCTGGGAGGAGGAGGGGGGCGTCCCCTCGCCGCTCTCCTGCTCACAGGATCAGTCCCTCCCCAGAGCAGGAAGATTCGCCTAACAAACAAGAAGAAGATGATTCAGTCCCACTGCAAGCAGCCAACCTTCAGGACGCTCTTGCTGCTAGAGAGGCTCTTCCGCGTCGTAGGAAGGATGAGAAGCTTGCCTGTGAAGAAGTCAAGACCCGCTCTTTCTCCTCGCTCGCCGCCTCTCTTCGTTCGAGTCTCCCTCTAGAGTTCGTTCTGCTCCCCAGCAGCTCTCGTAGAGGAGGTGAGAAGTTCGCTTCTCGCTCTCAGGATGATATATCTCCCGCTCGCAAGTCTTCGCATGTTCGCAAGCGAGTGATCGACGCTGAGCGCGCTTCTGTGCAAGTGGAGCGCGCTTCAGGTGCCGCCAGACGCGCACCTGTTGTGGATAAACGTGCACCAGTGAGCGGCAGCCGCTCGCTGACGGACGCTCGGCGCGCACCAGTGGAAGCCAAGCGTGCACTAGTGGACGCTCGGTGCGCGCCAGTGGACGCCAAGCGTGTGTTGGTAGAAGTCGAGCGCGCACCTGTCGGCGCCAAAAAACGTGCGGATTCGGACGCCAAGCGCGCGCTGGTAGACACCAGTCCCTCACCGATGCAAGTTCAGGTGGATGAAGGAACCCTTCATGGTCGTCAGTTTTCTTCAGAGTTTCCTCCTACTTCTCCAGTTTCTGAGGAAGGAGTTAGCGACGATTTAGTAGAAGCAGAGGAAGAACAACAAAACCGCTACGGTCTCATCGGACTATAAAAGTTTTGATGCGTCTGCTACAGTCGGAGTTCGGAGAAACTTTTCAACCGGAAGCCCCTCGTCTCCTCCTCCTTCTCAATTTTCTTCTTTTAAGGCAACGAAGGCATCGGGGTTCATTAAAATGAAGTCGCTTTCCGACGAAGCAAGCGTTCCTTCCGGAAAGTCAATGAATGGATGGAGAAGAGGAAAGCGTCAGGAAAGTCCTCTTTAGCTTTACCGCCTTCAAGACTCTGCTGGTAAAGGAGGCATGTGGTACGAGACAGGAGAGGACATAGGCGTTAAACTACCAGCCTGCTCAAGGTGACTTTGGGAGCATCGTAGACGCCTCCAGAAGAGCCCTTCTGTCTTCATCAAAAGTCACGTGGACCCATAACGAGTTCGACTTTCACCTAAAAGGCCTCTTCAGGACTCTAGAGGTCTTCAACTTTCTTGACTGGTGTCTTGGAGTTTTAGATGCAAGGTCAAGGAGTTCTGATACTATTAGTCTGGGGGAGCTGTCCAGCGTACTTTCTTGTATGGACAAGGCCGTCAGGGATGGTTCTGAGGAGTTGGCTACGCACTTTAGCTCGGGGATTCTTAAGAAGAGAGCGCTCTTTGTAACTTCACGGCCAAATCCGTCTCTCCAACGCAAAAGGCGGACTTGCTCTTCGCTCCTTTCTCAGACCATCTCTTTCCCCAGGCTATGGTTAAGGACATAGCTTCAAGCCTTCAGGAAAAGGCAACGCAAGATCTTCTGGCTCAGTCTTCTAGAAGGCCAGCAGCTGCTTCATCTTCTGGAGCTTCGTTTGCCAAGAAATCGAAGCCCTTTCGTGCTGGACTTCCTCGAAAGCAGCCTCCCGAGGAAGAGGCTCTTTCCAGAGGAAAAAACCCCTGCTCCGTCAAAGAGTAGGAAGTGAGTCGGAAGTCCTTCAGACGCCGGTAGGAGCCAGGCTTCTTCGATTCGCGAGAGCCTGGGAAGAGAGAGATGCCGACCCTTGGTCGCTGGAGGTCGTGAGGAAAGGGTACAGGATCCGTTCTTGAAGTCGCCCCGCTATCCTCAACACCAAAGGATTTGTCTCCCTCTTATCGAGGAGAGAAGCAGAAAGTGCTTTTCGATCTGCTGGAACAAATGATCGAGAAGAAGCAGCGGTAGAACAGGTCTTCGACCTGGGAATCACCAGGGTTTTACAACCGCCTGTTCCTGGTGCCGAAACATTCGGGGGGGTGGCGGACTCGTCCTCGATGTCAGCAGTCTAAATCTCTTTGTGAGAAAGAAGAAATTCAAGATGGAGACGACTCAATCGGTGCTGTCAGCTTTGAGACCGGGGGAGGGGGGATTGGATGGTCTCACTGGACCTCCAAGACGCGTATTTTCACGTCCCCATCCATCCCCAATCAAGGAAATACCTGCGATTTGTCCTGAAGGGGAAGGTATTCCAATTCAGGGCACTTTGCTTCGGTCTGACCACAGCGACCGATGGTTTTCACCATTCTAATGAAGAACGTGGCAAGGCTGCTTCATTTGGAGAATATACGGATCTCTCTCTACCTAGACGACTGGCTTATTCGAGCCTACATCGCGCGAACGGTGTCTGGAGGACCTGCACACGACCATGACGTTAGCAAAGTCCCTGGGGCTTCTGGTAAAACCTCGAAAAGTCGCATTTGACGCCGTCTCAATCTTTAGTCTATCTGGGGATTCAGATGGACTCAGTGGCTTTTCGGGCTTTTCCGTCCCAGGGGCGACAACTTCAATGCTTGGAGAAAGTGGCGACCTTTCTGGGGAAGGAAACATGCTCGGTGAGGGAATGGATGAGTTTGCTGGGGACCATTTCCTCACTGGAGAAGTTTGTTTCTCTGGGAAGGCTCACCTCAGACCTCTTCCAATTCTTTCCTAGCCAACAGTTGGAAGAACAAGCAAGATCTGGAGGCGATCTTGTGCTTAACGAGAGAGGTGAAGGATCACCTAAGTTGGTGGTCAGATCCTCGGAAGCTCGCAGAAGGGCTCTCCCTCAAACTTCGGAACCCCGACCTAGTGTTGTTTTCCGACGCGTCGTCCACGGGTTGGGGGAGCAACACTAGGAGGGGAAAGAAGTTGTGTCGGGCACCTGGAGAGGGGAACAGGGTGTCCTGGCACATCAATTGGAAAGAGCTGTCAGCCATTTATCTGGCTCTCAGGTTTTTCCAGGAAGAAGTATCCGGCAAAGTCGTTCAGATCAATGCGGACAACACCACAGCGCTGGCATACCTAAGAAATCAAGGGGGAACTCACTCGCCTTCTCTGTTTGCCCATAGCAAAGAACTCCGTGTGGGCAAAAGCGCAAGAAGTCACGATCCTGACAAGGTTCGTGTCAGGAGTACAGAATGTTCGGGCGGACCTTCTCAGTCGACGAGGACAGCTGTTGCCGACAGAGTGGACCCTTCACCAAGAGGTTTGCCAGTCGCTGTGGAACCTGTGGGGCTGTCCACAGGTGGATGTCTTCGCAACGTCCAGGACGAGAAGACTTCAACTCTATTGCTCCCCAGTTCTGGACCCGGGAGCAGTCGCAGTAGACGCCCTACTTTGGAGTTGGTCGGGCCTAGACATATACGCTTTTCCCCCCCCCCCCGCTCAAGATCCTCGGGGAAGTGATGAGGAAGTTTGCGGCATCGGAAGGAGCGAGGATGACTCTCATCGCCCCCTTCTGGCGGCAGACCGACTGGTTCACAGAGGTGATGTCCTTCTGGTAGACTTTCGAGGACTCTACCCTTAGGGAAAGATCTACTCAGACAGCCCCACTTCGAGAGGTACCACAAAAACCTCCCCGCTCTGAGTCTGACTGCGTTCAGACTATCAAGAAGTTGGCCAGAGCGAGGGGTTTTTCAAGACCTGTGGCGAAGGCGATTGCCACCGCAAGGAGGCCCTCCTCGATCGCTTTGTACCAATCGAAGTGGGCCGTCTTCAGATCCTGGTGCAGGAAGAAGGGCATTTCCTCCACCACAACCTCTGTGAGCCAGATAGCTGACTTCCTTCTTCATCTGAGAGAAGAAGTGAAGTTGGCTGTTCCAACTATTAAAGGCTACAGGAGCGTGCTTTCTGTAGTCTTTAGACACAGAGGACTCGATTTGTCTAATAATAGGGACATTCACGATCTCATTAGATCGTTCGAAACTAGGAAGGTAGTCCAGCCTAAAGTACCCTCGTGGAACTTGGATGTGGTACTCAAATATTTGATGTCGAGTAACTTCGAACCGCTTCATTCAGTTTCTATCAGGAATCTGACGAAGAAAACGATCTTCCTAACCGCTCTGGCGACGGCGAAGAGGAGGGTTAGCGAAATTCAGGCCATTAGCAAGCAGATCGGCTTTTCAGAAAGTAGTGCGGCGTGGTGTTCTTTAAGTCCCCATGTTCTTAGCAAAGAACGAGAATCCTTCCAACCCGTGGCCGAGGTCCTTCGAAATCAAAGGGTTGGCAGATATAGTTGGGAACGAAGAACGTGAGAGATTCCTGTGTCCTGTCAGGGCTCTAAAGTTCTATCTGCAGAGAACTAAAGCTTGCAGAGGTTCATCGGACAATTTGTGGTGTTTCTGCAGTGAGGAAACCTGATCTTCCTATGTCGAAAAACGCACTGGCGTTCTTCATCAGGAATACGATTCAAGAAGCGATAATAAGTGTAGTGACAGTGATTTAAAGCTTCTGAAAGTAAAAGCTCACGAAGTGAGAGCTATTGCTACTTCGGTAGGCCTTTCACAAAAATATGGCTCTCAAAGATATTTTGAATGCCACATTTTGGAGAAGCAATTCGGTGTTCGCTTCACACTACCTCTGCGGGAGGTGAAAGTGACATACGAAAATTGCTTCTCCCTCGGACCACTACATTGCTGCAGACACTGTTTTGGGGCAGGAGGTAACACTCATCCTATCCTTTAGGGATTAGGGGGTTTTTTAATTTGTGTTTATGGTTGTGGGGTGACCGCCTGGGGCGGGTCTCCCTTCCATTAGCTTAGTTAAGCGGGATACCTTTGGTAAACTAAGCCAGGTGGTGGTATTTTTGTCTCGTTGCCCTCAATTAGTATGGTCCATGGTCTAGTCACGTCGTGGTCTCGCCCTGTTGACAGATCATCTGGAGTGCACCAGCTATATAGGTCTCTACCTCCGCTGGCAACTCAGTAGCACAAGCAGACTTACGTGGCAGTAATCACGAAGCCAGCTATGCTAACAGGTAAGGAATCAAGATATCAATTATCTGCACATATGTGTTTCCTAAATCCTCTATTCTGTCTCTCCCACCACCAAAGGTGGGATTCAGCTATATATATATCTGACAGGTAAGTTGCATGAACAAAATGATATTGTAATGATACAATTAAGTTTGTTCATACTTACCTGGCAGATATATATAATTAAGTACCCGCCCACCTCCCCTCAGGAGACAGTGGAAATAAAAATTATGAATAGAAAATGGGAATGATTCCTGATACCCGCCTCCTAGCGGCGGGAATGGGTACTAACCACCTGACTCCCACTACGTGTGTCGTAAGTTTTAAATTCTGTCGGTGTCGGAAATTATCAGCTATATATATATCTGCCAGGTAAGTATGAACAAACTTAATTGTATCATTACAATATCATATTTACTCATAAATCAAATAGAATTTCCTCATTAAAATGAATGTAAATATGCATACGTACTATTTATCCATTCCTGCCACCAAAAAAACACCAATTTTTGTTACGATTTTTTAAATAAGAAAAATGTACTTTTGTATATGTAACTTACCCAGTAATTACTTAGTTAAGAGTTTCTACTCAACGACAGTTTGAATTTTGAAATTAACGGTAGCGATTCTTTTGTTTTTAAGTAGGTGACCGGGCCTTGCCCACTTTTGGGTAGGAAAGAGGAACAACTGAGCTAAGCACTCAATTTGTTTCTGCCGCTTGTTAAGTCCACACCTGGTATTGACTAAGCTGCAGCTGGTTTTTTTTTTTTTTTTTTTTTTTTTTTTTTTTTTTTTTTTCTTGGTGAAGTATTTTTTGGTAAACTTTCAGCATTATTGTTGACTATTCTTCCATTTTGTGCATTTAATTACTGATTTGACTGTTTAGCTAGGTTAGGTATGTCTGACACTAGCTCTTCTGGTTTCCGGTAGTGTAGCCTTTGATGACTAAATTGACTTATTATTCTCACACCTTTTGCACAAGTTTCAGAGGTCAGGTTTGTAATATTAGTCTGACATGTGACAAGTGTAACAACAGAAATGGAAGACCTTATCCTCCAATTCAGAAAAATTAGAAAGGGATCGTAAGAGGAAGGCAGCTGCTAAAGCCAGTAGTATGATAGCATCTAGCCAAGTCTTAACCCCTATTGCTAGTAATAAGAATTTTCTGTGTCTTCCCCTTTGCCTGTTCCTATTACTCCTGGATCTTTTCATTCTCTGAGACTACATACTCCTACTCCTTGCTCCCACACTTCCGAACCCAATTGCTTTGCCAGCCTCAAAAGTAGTAAGTTTGACCAAAGGTTGAAGATAGTTGTTAATACAGTGGCCCAAATAGGGGCATTCAGTGCGAGCCCTCATGGATAAGTTTGAGAAAAATGAAGGTGTTAGTGCAAGTGCAGTTAGATTGGAGGAGGTGACTACTCTTCCCACTGGATTCTCCTAGGTGTCTCAGAAATGAGTCAACTTTCTTCTGGTTTGGGAGACTCCTCTCTGAGCAAGAAGAGTGCATGGTGGTTTCCTGATGAATTGCACCCTCTGAAGAGAAGGTCTTCTGTCAGGGGTCTGTCTCCTCAGCTGCCCAGCAAGAAGTGGAGAGAGACTGCATTGAGCCCTCAACCTTCCCTCAGCAAGTTGGATAGTCCCAAGCGTTTCCCTACCCCAAATTGTCAAGGGAGGATGACTAGGTGCTCATCTTTGTCTCAGAAACATTCTTCTTCAGACTCCAAGCTCCCAGTTTTGAACAAACTTTCTCGCTCTTGCTCGAAGCACCCTGATTTGGCCATATGTTCTGATGGTTTGGAGCGCCCAGCTTTGACCAATCACTCCTTGTGTACTTCTTGTTATTTTAAAGAGGAGCAACCTGGATCTCCCGAGCTTACTGAGATGCCAAGCACCCTGAAGCAGCTGAATGCCCTGGAGTAAGACAAGCACCCTGTTAGGCTCCGAATGTCCTGAAGCTGCTAAGTACCCTGATTCTTCTGAGCGCCCTGATAAAGCGTTTCTGGATGCCATTACAAA
Source organism: Macrobrachium nipponense (assembly GCF_015104395.2). NCBI lineage: Eukaryota > Metazoa > Arthropoda > Malacostraca > Decapoda > Palaemonidae > Macrobrachium > Macrobrachium nipponense. Next base: position 171,398,981 of record NC_087200.1, on the reverse strand, counting down.
GTCAGCTGGATGACATTTTGCTGCTACTTCAAAGACCTCCGGCTCCTTCAGCGCCATCTGCAGATCCACCTTTATCGCCCATATCTTGGGATGAAGACATAGATGACTTGAAAAGAGGCTACTGACTCCGCTGCTCAGGTCCTCAAAGTCGGGTCCTAAATGGGAATACAGTAATCCCTCGCTACTTCGCGCCTCAAGTTTCACGCCCTCAGTGCATTGCGGATTTTTCAAAAATATTCATCAAATATTCAAAGTTGAGAAAAAATGGCGTGGGCGCTAGCAGAAGGCAGAGAGAGTATGTTAGAACATCAGGTATCAACACGGAGATGGCGCGTAACTCAAAATCCACCTCTCTGATTCGCTGGCCATCTCGGCTCCTGAATCTCGTAAGCTGATTGGCCGAGCCGTCGAGACACGTTACCCAGCATCTCTCCCTGCCAAGCACCCAGCGAAGGAAGACCGCCTTCATTGTTCTCTCGCGCTCGTGTCGCTACTCTTGCCGCGTGAAAGTTTTAGCTATTCTTTTGTGCTTTTTTTGTGCAAAATAGTGCTTGTGATGCCCTTGAAAATGGCTCCTAAATGTCCTACGCCCTCTACATCCTCTGGTAAACCCAAGAAGAAGAGAAAAATGATGACGGTGAACGAGAAAGTTAAATTATTGGACATGCTTAAGGCAGGCAGTAGCTATGCGTCTGTTGCCCGCATGTACGGACTGAATGAATCAACGGTTCGCTACATAAAAAAAGACGAATTAAAAATCCATATCAGTGTGGATAATGGACTGTATACTACGCATTAAAAAAATAGGGGGGGGACCCTACTTCGCGGTTTTTCACTTATCTCGGTCGGTTCTGGTCCCCATTAATAGCGATAGGTGAGAGATTACTGTTGTGTGCACTAACAAACGCTCTTACATTACTTTTGTTGTTGTTTACTCAAGTTTTTTTATTATAGTATTTGCTTTCCAAAAAAAGGAAAGTCATCTTTTATCACTTTTTTCTAGTGAACACCATTTAATATTTTGTCAAAGCTACAAAAAATCTTGATTTTTTTAACTCTTAATTTTAATACTTAAAATCAGTACAGTTATTAAATAAAGATGCAATGTCTTTGTATATAAGGATAAAAATATTATACCAATTTAGGAAAAAATATGAATATCAAGAAAAGAAAAACAAATAATCATAGATATGGCAGGGCTTGATAACTTTACGCAGTATTTTAGTTCCAAGATATAAGGAGAAATAAATCAGTGCAAAAATGTTATGGAAAAATAAAGCATCTAAATTCATATTTTCAGTGCCCATTAATCTTGATTAATGGGTAACCTAGTTCATTCCCTCGATCGGAATTGATGAAAACATGCTTTGAACAAAATATTTTTGAGAGATTGACAAGCTCTCCTTTTTTATTTTATTTATTTATTTATTTTTTTTTTTTTTTTTGTCAAAGAAGAATCAATCTTTTCTAAAAGCTTAGCCATGTAATTTCCACAATATTTTCTTGGCTCACTTAATTTCTCAAACAAATGGAATGCACTATGAACAAAGAACACTATGTCAAGTGTAGGAATGCAAAGGCCACCACGATTCAGTGCCTCTTAAGATTCACTTGAAATGGTACCTTCATTTGTATCTGTTACCCCATATTTATGAACAGGATAAACAGTAATAAAAATAACCTTTTGTTTCAATGGATCTGAGAAATCAAGTAATTCTCTAGTGTTGCAAATTAATTTGCAACACTGGAGAATTACTAGATTTTTTCAGATCCAGTGAAACAATGTGGACAACATAATGCTTTAAAAAACAGAAAACTTAAAAGAATAAAAATATCGATAGCATTGAAGCAATGCTTATTGTTTCCTCACCTGTTGAGAGAGTTGCTGCAGGTAGATACTACTGCCCCTGGTCATTGCTCATCTCAACATTCAGAGGGGTGGTGGCAAAGCTGTGGGACGCCTCTGCTGACGTGGAACTCTGCAGCGAAGGATTTCTCCGAAGGCTGACAGAATGTTAAGAAAACTTGCTTTGGGGTGAAGGTCAATACCGAAGGCCACAAAGTATACATGTAATTGCCCCTGCCCAGGGCTTATTACCACAAACAATAATCCAAAACATCACAGTCACCTACACCAAAAATATTTAAAAGCATATGACCGCTACCCAAAATGAAAAAACTGGTTGGTTCTCCAGGTACACTTGCACCCCCCAGGACTCCCCTATGACACAACACCATTATGTCAAGGCGAGAGATAGTCTAAAGGAAAGAACACTTCCTAACTAAACACTTTGCCAGCATTGGTCCCAGGTCTTAAGATACTAAACTTCTCATAAATGGTTTCCACATCCTGTAAATAATGTATAACAAACATTACTGAGGTCGCAACTGCCCTGACATCATGCACTTTAACTTTCAGGGCTGACAAATCCTCTTCTGCTGACTGGGAGTGAGCCTCTAAAATGAGATCTCTTAAGAAAAAGGATATTGTGTTCTTAGACATGGGCCTGGAAGGCTTCTTTAACAAACACCACAGATTATTAAAATCTCCTCTAATCTTATCCATGGGAAGTTATTTGTGATGAGGTAATTCTTGATGGTAGGACCAATGACCACGTTTACATACTGGATGAAGATATCCTTGGTGACCCACACTTTTGAATTTGCTCTCCACATATCCTACAGATTTTCTTTGGTTATCTTGTAACACTTAAAGGGTCTAGGGGTTACCAAGTGATATACGAGTTACTGCTTAAGTTTGCAGTCACCACTCGCATTTGCACACAGTATGAGGGTATGTATTTGTTCTCAATGTAGATGTTTTGACTTGCAGATAATGTCAGAAGTAGGACAAATGCATAACCATGTAAAGCTCATGATGTAATCTAGAAAATCCTCTTTGTTCTGTAACTTACGAGAAGTCAGTCATTGATGATTTAATTTCTCTCTCTCTCTCTCTCTCTCTCTCTCTCTCTCTCTCTCTCTCTCTCTCTCTCTCTCTCAGTAGCCATCTTGCTTGGTGAGACGTTCCCGCGCGCAGTCTGATTAATCAACAGATATCACAAGTTTAACTTATGTCTAGAATTTGAGAAATATCTAGAAGTGTTCGTGAACTATCAATGATAAGATTAGTGAGAAAATAGTAGGATAAAGCGTCTACTAAGTTAGTTTATCAAGTGAAATACTGTAAATCAGAACAAGATGGCAGTAAGTTCCAACTGTGGAAAAAAATGGCGAAATTTAGCTTGTTTGGCAGATTCGCAATACGATGAGGTAGCAGGAAGGGAACTGGCATTTCTCATCTATGAGATCAGCAACAGTCCTAACCAAAAAGATACAAAAGCATTCATAGATATATTAGAAGGATATAATCCTTCAAACTGGAACAAATCAACAGAAAACATCTTGAAAATAATTGAAGAAGTTCCAAATAAAATCCAAGTGGTCAAGAGACTCATAAAGAAAATATACATAAACCAACATATTCCGACAAAGAAAATGAATAAGGTTAACATTGTGAATATCCTAATTGATGCATTAGGAAAAAGAATGCCAAAAGCATGCAAACTGTGTAAGGTGTGGTATAGTATAGTTAATCCACAAAACCTAATGAGAAAATGTGCTGCAAGCAACATTCCGACCCATCCACAATGTGCTGAGGTAATGCAAGATATGAGAAAAGATACCAGAATATTTTGCTCAACATGTCTATCATGGATAGACAATGTTATTAAATCAAGATTGAATGTACAAATAGTTGAGGATGAAGAGGAGAAGAAGAAGAAGAAGAAGAAGAAGAAGAAGAGGAAAACGAAAGAGAAGTAAACAAAACTGAAATGACAGAAAAAAATAAGGAAAACAAAGAACAAGATAAAAGTATGGATGCAGAGATACTCATTGATACTACATATGAGGCAATAAAGCAGCATACTTACGAAGAAAGAAATAAATTACGATATGATAACACAAAAGAAAATCCCGAAGAAGCTCTACCCAGATCTTCACAATGATGGGAAAGAGGAAAAAATAGACAAAAATGACAAAGTATGCAACCTTTTGAAAAGAGGGAATTGCAGATTTGGAGAAAGATGTTACTACAAACATCCTAAGGTATGTCACAACTATGAAATATATGGTAAATATGCATACTTAGACGGCTATGAGGATGATGGCAGAGATCTGCATCCAAAAATATGCAAAAAAAAACCTAAAAGAAAAGAAGGAAAAGGATGTAAGTTCGACAAAAAATGTAAATATATGCACCCTGTAGCCATGAATCATAATCAAATAAATAATCAATCAAGTAATAAAATCCAAAATAAGAAAGAAACAAATAAAGAGAGGAATAAAGAATATCAGGTAAAAGAAAAAAGCAAGCCATCAACGCGATATGCAGTGATGTCAGCAAAAAATTTCAAAGCCTCAGCTCCAAGATACTACTCAAGAGATAATAACTGTATTTTTGTTCATGAAACTTACCTGTCAGATATATATATAGCTGTATTTTTCCGAATCCGACAGAAATTTAAACACTTACGACACACGCGTGGGAGTCAGGTGGTTAGTAACCCATTCCGCCGCTGGGAGGCGGGTATCAGGAATCATTCCCATTTTCTATTCATAATTTTTCTGTCGCCGGTGCTGGAAACACCTGTTTGCAGCACCTCCGTCCAGATTTTGGAAACTTACTAGCTACTTGAGTATCCCTTTTGGTTTTGTCTTTGGTATCTAATTGGATCGGTGGCTTGGCACACGTTTACTTTGGTTTGATTTGAATTTGGTATTGATTTTTCTTTGATCAAGATGTCAGGGTCTAGTTCTGCTAGCGCTAGAGTTTTGTTCCATGTCTGAATGTAGAGGTAGGCTACTGAAAGCTTCAGTAGACCCACATTCTGTTTGTAAAGTTTGCAGGGGGAATGAATGTACGTTTGAAAACAGTCGGAATGGAAGGCGTATGAAACCTATCTTAAGAAACTTGAGCGAGATAGGTTAAGGAGGTCTTCCTCCAGGAGTGTTTCAGGTAGGCAAGATTTAAATTATTCTCCTGCTAACCCTCCTTCTGTAGATTATGCTCCTACCCCTGTAGTGTTTGCCTCCGGCCCTGAGACAGTGTCGGTAGAAGGTAATACATTATCGCTAATTCTTGAATCGATTCGTAACCTAGAATCAAAAGTGTTAGCTCTGGAGAGCAAAAGTGAAGAGAAGTGCAGTGAAAGTGCCCCTTGTGTAGTGGAGGGTGCGTCAGATCGGCCTCATTCCGCCTCTAGACCTAGACCTCTGCTTGACTCCCATTCGATTACGGGGAGAGCATGTCGAAAGTCGAAAGAGGGTTACGAGGAACCCCCACCGATCTGGCGTGCCTTCGGCAGCTTCTGACGAACATACCAGACTGCCAAGGAGCGTGCGCGTGCACGTCTTCTCAAGGAGTGCTTTTCTTCTTCTGAAGCTTCCTCCCCGCGCAAGGGGTGGAGCTCTCATCCCGCATCACGTCCGCTGAAAAGGACGGCTCGCGTTTCGGGACGCTTCACGTCCAAGTTGTTCTCCGGAACTTTGCTCGTCGCCTGATAGTGCGTTTGCTGCTTTTCCTCCGCAGAAGAAGCGTAAGGATTATTCGGAGGCGGAATCTTCCCTAGATGTTTCTTTCGAGCGCCGCAGTCGCTCTAAGGTGCGTGAAGCGGCGGTTCCTGGGAGTAGCAAGAAGGCGTCCCCTCGCCACTCTCCTGCTCACAGGATCAGCCCCTCCCCAGAAAAGGAGGCTTCACCTACAAGCAAGATTCTCCAGTCTCTTCAGCAGCAACTTCGAGATGTTTTTCCTTCGAGAGAGACTGTTCCACGTCGCCGTAAGAAGGATGACAATCTTCCTGTGAAGAGGTCGAGGCGTTCTCTCTCCTCTCCTCGCGTCGTCTCTCTCTCCCGTTTGAGTCTCCCTCTAGAGTTCGTTCTGCTCCCCCCAGCAACTTTCTAGAGGAGGCGAGAATTAGTTTCTCGCTCTCGTGAAGCGGTTGTTTCCGCTGCTACGAAACTTGTGGATAAGAAGCGTAGTTTCTTAGATGCCGAGCGCGTTCTGTGAAAGTCAAACGCGCTTTAGTGGACGCCGAACGTGACTCGGTGCAAGTTTCGCGAGCGCCAGTGGGACGCTCAGAGAGTTTTAGTGGAGACGCTCGGCGTGCACCAGTGGACGCTCGGCGCGCATCAGTGGACGCTCGGCGCGCACCAGTGGACGCTCAGCGCGCACAAGTGGACGCCAGTGTACACCTGCGGCGTTTGAGCGCGCTTCTGTCGGCGCCAGTAGATTGGCTTCGGACGCCAAACGCGCGCCTACGGACGTCAGTTTTCCACTTCCGCAAGCACAAGCGGAGGCGGGAACTCTTCCTGTTCGCGTTCTTTCTCTTTTGAGAAAGCTCGGGACTCTTCTTTACTTCCTCCGACTTCTCCAGTGTCTGAAGAGGAAGTTAGTGACGCTTTCGTCGAAGTGGAACGAAGAACAGCAGTTGGCTCCAGTTTTGACGGACTACAAGGTTTTGACTCGTTTACTTCAGTCAGTCTTTGCAGACACTTTCCAACCTGAAGCTCCACGTACTCCTCCCTCTCAGTTTTCGTCTTCAAAAGCGCTAAGATCTCGGGCTTTGTGAGAATGAAGAAGTCGCTTTCTACGAAGCAAGCTTTTAGAAAGGTCCATGATTGGATGGAAAAGAGGAAAGCTTCGGGCAAGACCTCTTTCGCTTTACCACCTTCAAGACTCGGTGGTAAAGCTGGTATGTGGTATGAGACGGGAGAAAACGTCGAGTCAAGCTTCCAGCCTCAGCTCAAGGAGACTTTGGTAGGCATTGTAGATGCCACCAGAGATCTTTTTTGTCTTCTCGAAGGTCTCGTGGACACATAGCGAGTTAGACTTTCACCTTAAAGGCCTCTTCAGGACATAGAGGTCTTTAATTTTCTTGACTGGTGCCTGGAGTATTGGATGCCAGGTCCAGGAGTTCTGATTCCATCAGTCTGGGGGGAGCTGTCCAGTGTATTGTCTTGCATGGACAAGGCCGTCAGGGATGGTTCTGAGGAATTGGCTGCTCATTTCAGCACGGGACTGCTTAAGAAAAGAGCACTTTTTTGCAATTTTACTGCAAAGTCGGTCTCACCAGCGCAAAAAGCGGATCTTCTTTTCGCTCCTTTCTCAGAACATCTCTTCCCCCCAGTCTATGGTAAAGGACATAGCTGCTAGTCTCCAGGAGAAAGCAACTCAAGACCTTCTGGCACAGTCTTCTAGGAAGCCTGCTACTTCTTCGTCTTCTGGGTCCTCTGCTTTGAGAAGTCGAAGCCCTTTCGATCCGCTTCTTCCTCGAAGCCAGCCCCGTCGAGGAGAGGCTCTTTCAGAGGCAAGACTCCCGCTCCTTCCAAGAGCAAGAAGTGAGAGGGAAGTCCTTCAGACACCGGTAGGAGCCAGGCTTCTACATTTCGCGGAAGCTTGGGAAGAGAGAGGTGCCGACGCTTGGTCTCTGGACATCGTCAAGAAGGGGTACAGAATTCCTTTCCTGATGTTACCCCGCTGTCTTCGCACCAAAGGATTTGTCTCCGTCGTATCAGGGAGAAAAGCAGAAAGTGCTTCACGATCTACTAGATCAAATGATCGAGAAGCAGGCAGTGGAACAGGTCTTCGACCGGAGGTTCTCCGGGTTTTACAAAAACCGTCTGTTCCTAGTGCCGAAGCAGTCAGGGGGTGGCGCCCCGTTCTGGATGTCAGCAGTCTAAATCGCTTCGTTACCAAGACAGAAGTTCAAGATGGGAGAACACCTCAATCCGTGCTTGCAGCTTTAAGACCGGGGGATTGGATGGTCTCGTTAGACCTTCAGGGACGCATACTTTCACGTCCCCATCCATCCCCGATCAAGGAAATACCTGCGGTTTGTCCTGAAAGGGAAGATTTTCCAATTCAGGGCACTCTGCTTCGGTCTCAGCACGGCGCGATGGTGTTCACCGTTCTTATGAAGAACGTTGCGAGGTGCCTCCATCTTGCGGAAATAAGGATCTCTCTCTACCTAGACGACTGGCTTATTCGAGCCTCATCGCAAGACAGGTGTCTGAAGGACCTCACACGACTCTGTCGTTAGCGAAGTCCCTGGACTTCTGGTGAATCTCGAAGTCGCATCTGACTCCTTCTCAATCCTTATCCTATCTGGGGATTCAGATGGACCTCAGTGGCTTTTCGGGCTTTTTCCGTCCCAGGGGCGACAACTTCATGCCCTGGACAAAGTGTCGGCCTTTCTAGGGAAGAAACATGCTCGGTGAGGGAATGGATGAGTCTGCTGGGGACCATTTCCTCACTGGAGAAGTTTGTTTCTCCTGGGAAGGTTGCACCTCCGACCACTTCAGTTCTCCTCTCAAGCAATTGGTCACGCAAACAGGATCTAGAAGAGGTCTTGTTTTTGACGGAAGAAGTGAAAAAGCACCTCAAATGATGGTTGGATCCAAAGAAGCTTGCGGAAGGACTTTCGCTCAAGCTTCGGAACCCCGACCTAGTGTTGTTCTCCCGACGCGTCCTCCACGGGTTGGGGAGCAACACTGGGAGGGAGAGAAGTGTCAGGCACCTGGAGAGGGGAACAGGTGTCCTGGCACATCAACCTAAAAGAACTCTCAGCGGTTTACCTCGCTCTAAGGTTCTTCGAGGAGGAAGTCTCCAGCAAAGTGGTTCAGATAAACTCGGACAACACACAGCCTTGGCATACCTCAGGAAACAGGGGGGAACTCACTCTCATTCTCTGTTCGTCATCGCGAGGAATATCCTGATTTGGGCGAAGTCGCAATACGTCACGATTCTGACAAGGTTTGTCAGGCTTGGAAAACGTGCGAGCGGACCTTCTCAGTCGGCAACGGACAGCTTCTGCCGACGGAATGGACCCTTCATCAGGAAGTATGCCAGGCGCTATGGGAGCTGTGGGGACGTCATCATGTGGACGTTTTCGCAACTTCCCGACGAACGAAGAGACTTCCGCTGTATTGCTCCCCAGTTCTGGACCCGGGAGCAGTGGCAGTAGACGCCCTACTGTGGAATTGGTCGGGACTAGACATTTACGCTTTTCCCCCATTCAAAATCCTCGGGGAAGTAGTGAGGAAGTTCGCTGCATCAGAAGGAGCGAGAATGACCCTCATCGCCCCCTTCTGGCCAGTCGGCCGACTGGTTCACGGAGGTGATGTCCTTCCTAGTAGACTTTCCGAGGACTCTGCCCCTAAGGAAAGATCTACTCAGACAGCCCCACTTCGGAGTAGTACAAAAAACCTCCCCGCTCTGAGTCTGACTGCGTTCAGACTATCAGAAGTTGGCCAGAGCGAGGGGTTTTTGTTTTTTCAAGACCTGTGGCAACGGCGATTGCCACAGCAAGGAGGCCCTCCTCAATCGCAGTTTTACCAATCAAAGTGGGCTGTCTTTAGAAGTTGGTTGCAGAAGGAAGGGCATTTCCTCCACACCTCAACCTCTGTGAGCCAGATAGCAGATTTGCCTTCTTCACCTTAGGAAAGAAGCGAAACTAGCCGTTCCCACGATTAAAGGCTACAGAAGCGTGCTTTCTGTGGTCTTCAGACATAGAGGACTCGACTTAGCGAATGATAGAGACATTCATGATCTCATTAGATCATTTGAGACTGTGAAAGTTCTCCAACCTAAAGTACCATCGTGGAACTTAGACGTGGTACTGAAGTTTCTCATGTCGAGTCAATTTGAACCGCTCCATTTAGCCTCGCTTAGGATCTTACTAAGAGACCATTTTCCTAACCGCTCTGGCGACGGCGAAGAGGGTTAGCGAAATTCAAGTCATAAGCAAGCATATTGGGTTCAAGGATCATAGTGCAGTTGTTCCTTAAGTCCTACGTTCTTAGCAAAGAACGAGAACCCTTCCAACCCTTGGCCGAGAACGTTCGAGATCAAGGGGTTGTCGGAGCTAGTGGGACCTGAAGCTGAGAGAGTCCTGTGTCCTGTCAGGGCTCTCAAGTTTTATTTGCAGAGAACCAGAGCATGCAGAGGTGTTCTTCGGAGAACTTGTGGTGCTCTGTGAAAAAACCAGATCTTCCGATGTCGAAGAATGCACTGGCGTTCTTCTTAAGAAGTACGGGTAAGGAAGCCCATGAAACGTGTAGTGAAAGTGACATGGAGCTTCTGAAAGTGAAAGCCCACGAGTTGAGGGCTATTGCTACTTCGGTGGCTTTTCACAAAAATATGGCAATCAAAGACTTTTGGTTTTGGGCGCCACTTATTGGCGAAGCAATTCGGTGTTCGCTTCACACTACCTGCGGGAGGTGAAAGCAACATACGAAAATTGTTACTCGCGTCGGACCATACGTCGCTGCAGACACTGTTTTGGGGGCAGGAGGTAGCGCTCATCCTATCCTTTAATGGTTTAGGGGAGTTTTTAACTTGTGTTATGGTTGTGGGGTTGACCGCCTGCGGCGGATCTCCCTTCCATTAGCTTAGTCTATGTGGGATACTTTTGGTAGGCTACGCCAGGTGGTTTGGTTTTTACTTCGTTGCCCTCATTTGTATGGTCAATGGTCTAGTCACGTCGTGGTCTCGCCCCTGTTGACAGATCATCTGGAGTGCACCAGCTATATAGGTCTCTACCTCGCTGGCAACTCTAGTAGCACAAGCAGACTTACGCGGCAGTAACCACGAAGTCAGCTATGCTAACAGGTAAGGAATCAAGATATCAATTATCTGCATATATATGTTTCCTAAAATCTTCTATTCTGTCTACTCCCACCACCAAAGGTGGGATTCAGCTATATATATATCTGACAGGTAAGTTTCATGAACAAAATGATATTGTAATGATACAATTAAGTTTGTTCATACTTACCTGGCAGATATATATAATCAGTACCCACCCACCTCCCCTCCAGGAGACAGTGGAAATAAAAAACAAAAATTATGAATAGAAAATGGGAATGATTCCTGATACCCGCCTCCCAGCGGCGGGAATGGGTACTAACCACCTGACTCCCACTGCGTGTGTCGTAAGTGTTTAAATTTCTGTCGGATTCGGAAAAATACAGCTATATATATATCTGCCAGGTAAGTATGAACAAACTTAATTGTATCATTACAATATCATTTTTATGCAAGATTGCAGATTCAGACACAAAATGAATAATTATGATGAAGGAAGTTCAAATATTATGGAAAAGTTGGATTTTTTAATGTCAGAATTTCTGGAAATGAAAAAAGAACAACATACCAGAACAGGAAAGAGACATGGGAAAATCCTTATTATTACCCATATTAAATGAAGGAGAAAACACGCAAACCATCATAGTGATGAATGCGCAGGGTTTAGTTACGAATAACTCAAAAAGAAAAATAGAGCACTTAGAAGAACTAACCCAAATTGAAAAGAAAATAGATATAATGAATATACGTAAGTGAAACCTGGTATTCCCAAGAGACTGGTAGAAAAAATAGAAATCAAGGGGGAATCGCAATATATGGGAAAGACAAAAAACAAGGAAAAATATATGAGAAATATAGTAACTCAGAATGTGAACTAATAGCGGTAGAATTTGAATCTGAAAAATTAATGAACATAGTAATATATAGACTCCTAATACTAAAGAGTTTTGACTTAATAATAGATAAAATTGGATGATATATGTAGAAAATCACAAAGGACTGGACTATTCTCCTCTCTGGAGACTTCAACTTTCCTTTCGTTAGACTGGAAAGAAAGAACGAATAGAGATTGTGGTTGTACTTATACATATAAAAAAAGAGAGTAATAGTAGTGCAGAAGATAAGAGGCAATTTGAAAAGCTATTAGATATGCTACTAGAATACAACATTCAACAAATAAATCACCTGCCAACAAGAAAGGAAAATACTTTAGACCTAGTAGTATTTGTGAACGAGATGAATTATGTTAGAGAAATAATAGTTTATAATGCGAGTGTTTCAGACCATAATGTCATAGAATTAACAGTCCATTCCAAAGCAAGTGAAAACGGAGATAAGCAAGAAATGAAAAAGTGGGAAGGATATGGAAAATACAACTTCTACAGTAAAAAATAAAATGGTCAGAAATAAATGAAGAATTAAACAAAGATTGGGATAACATTTTCGTAAGTGATGACATAAGGGTAAATACGGAGATATTATATAAAATATAGAGAAAATAGTGGAATAAATATATACCGAAGAAGAAAAAGTAAACATCAGTCATGCATACCAAGAGACAGAAGGATCTTGTTCCAGAAAATCAGAAAGTGGAAAAAAGGTCTTGCAAAAGAAAAAAATGCATGGAAATAAGTTATAGAAACTAAAAAGTAAGATAGAAAATGCAGAACAAAAGATTATACAATCAAAAGAAAATGAAAAACGGGACTTGGAAAAAAACCCTAATAAATATCAAGCACAGCCTCAAATTATTATACTCATACACGAAAAAGATGAATAAAAGAAGAATAGAAATAGGCCCTCTAAGAATTGAAGGGAGATTAACGAATGAAAAAAAGGAAATTTGCAACATATTGGCAGAACGATATAAGAGAGAATTCACCCCTTACAATAGATAATGAGATAATGATATAGAAGTAAGGGACGAAAATAGTGAATATTTAGCTGACATAGATATTAATGAAGCTGATATTGTGCAGGCTATTAATGAAATTAAAAATGGAGCTGCAGCAGGGCCTGATGGAGTTCCTGCTATTTTGTTAAAGAAAGTAGTTCATTCTATCGCAAAGCCACTTGCAATATTATTAAGACAAAGTGTAGATACAGGCACGATTTATGATGAGCACAAATTAGCATATATTACCCCTACATTCAAAAGTGGATCAAGACTAGAGGAAAGTAATTATAGGCCTGTGAGTCTAACATCACATATTATGAAAGTGTATGAAAGGGTAATGAAGAAAAATATTATGAAACATTTAATAAAAAATAATCTGTTTAATATAGGACAACATGGTTTCGTACCGGAAAAAGTACACAAACCCAACTGTTAGTCCACCGTGAAAACATATACAAAAATATGAAAAGCGGAAATGAAACATATGTGGTTCATCTAGACTTTGCAAAAGCTTTTGACAAGGTAGACCATAATATATTAGCGAAAAAAATTAGAAAACATAATATAGTGGATAAAGTAGGAAGATGGTTAAAAGAATTTTTACACAACAGAAAACAGATAGTTATTGCAAACGATGAGAAATCGGATGAAGCTAAGGTAATTCCGGTGTGCTACAAGGTACGGTGTTAGCTGCATTACTGTTTGTTATTATGATTGCAGACATAGACAGTAATGTTAAGGACTCGGTAGTGAGTAGTTTTGCCGATGACACAAGAATAAGTAGAGAAATTACTTGTGATGAAGATAGGAACGCGCTACAAAGAGACCTTAACAAAGTATATGATTGGGCAGAGGTAAATAGGATGGTATTTAACTCTGATAAATTTGAATCAATAAACTATGGAGACAGAGAAGGAAAGCTATATGCATATAGGGGACCTAATAATGAGACAATCACAAATAAGGAAGCAGTTAAAGACCTTGGTGTGATGATGAATAGGAACATGTTATGCAACGATCAAATAGCAATTCTATTGGCAAAATGTAAAGCAAAAATGGGAATGTTGTTACGGCACTTCAAAACAAGAAAAGCTGAACACATGATTATGCTTTATAAAACATATGTTCGTAGTCCACTTGAATATTGCAATATGATATTGTACCCACACTATCAAAAGGATATTGCACAAATAGAGTGTGTACAAAGGTCCTTTACAGCTAGAATAGAAGAAGTTAAGGACCTTGACTACTGGGAAAGACTACAATCCTTAAAATTATATAGTCTAGAAAGGAGAAGAGAACGCTACATGATAATTCAGGCATGGAAACAGATAGAAGGAATAGCTGAAAACATCATGGAGCTAAAAATATCAGAAAGAGCAAGCAGAGGTAGATTAATAGTGCCCAAAACTATACCAGGAAAAATAAGGAAAGCACACAGGACATTAATCCACTACGCACCAGCATCGATAATGCAGCGTCTATTCAATGCGTTGCCAGCTCATCTGAGGAATATAACAGGAGTGAGCGTAGATGTGTTTAAGCATAAGCTCGACAAATATCTAAACTGCATCCCAGACCATCCAAGATTGGAAGATGCAAAATATACCAGAAGATGTACTAGCAACTCTCTGGTAGACATTAGAGGTGCCTCACACTGAGGGACCTGGGGCAACCCGAACAAGATGTAAGGTCTGTAAGATAAGGTCTCTCTCTCTCTCTCAGGCAATTAGGCAGGCACTGAGTCTATTATGAAGTCAAGCTTTATGTATGTATTTTCACACAAATATGATTATTCTTATCCCATTTATAACATGTTTTCCATTTTTATTGCAGAGTTAGTGAGAGACTGGGAACTTAAATACCTCACCATGTACAACCAGTACAGTAACGTGGCGGAAGAACTAAGCCGTCTCCACCTTAACAATGCTTCTCCACAACATTATTCCCCAAGTGGGGGAAAGAAAGTGGGGCCTGAAGTTCCTCCAAAGCCAAAGAAGTCTGGCAGTGTTCCTCATTCACAGATGCAAATTCTTGTAAGTATGTTCTGGTATTATTGTTGCTTATAATATGTATACTTTTTTGTCACAATTTTTTTGGGGGACGAAACAAACTTCAAAACTTCAACTGATCTGTGCTGTCTTCCAAAAAAAAATATTACTGGTACTGGTAATTTGGCTTATGTAAGGTTAGGTTTTGATAGACCTGACTAGTACACAGTGAGATACCTTTGAACTGTCACTTGTATATTTGTTGTTTGTGATCAGCCATTTCTTTATTTACTCTTATGAAATTTTTTACCTCACCAGTAATAGGAGGATAAAAATGGAAATATTAAAGTTATAAAAGGGAATTAATGTCATCTGGTAATAAGTGTGTAAATCATGAAATACTTATAAAGATGATATGTATTACAACTATTGTGAAGATGAGAGAGAGAGAGAGAGAGAGAGAGAGAGAGAGAGAGAGAGAGAGCTGCTTACATAGACTATTGTTACCAAGATTTTGATGACTGATTGTCTTGTAGAATGTAAAGTTATGGATTGGGCAGGAATATAGCAATAAATCAGACCACAGGACAGATTTTAATACCTGCTCCTAAATTCTTTTATGCCTCCATGATTACTGAAGGAAAAATCCTAGCTAATTTAAGTGGTACATTTTCTAAGGCTAAACAAACATTAGTTACAATTTTTTTAAGTACTTTGAGAATAATCTAGAGAATCCCAACAATTGTATAGATCAAGATTGGTTATTATTCCATGAATTTTGGAAACATCTCTGGTGCTCTCCCAAAAGTTTTGCCACAAAGTATTTTTCTATTGAAACATTTTTATGGCTGAAAGTTAAGTTACATATATTTTACTTGTAATTTTCACATAAATAACTTGCCAAATAATTATGTAGCTAATGTTTCAACTCACGTGGCAGCTTAAATTTTGAAATTTGCTGCAGCACTTCTATTGTTTTTTGTGTAGGTGACTAGTGCCCCCCCCCACCCCCCCCCCCCCCCCCCCCCAACTTTCAGGGAAGAATAAGTTCAACACAGCTGAAGAGCTCAATTCGTTTCTGCCAGTTAATGACTGTATGAGCAGCTTTCTTTTGGAACTTTATCGCTGTATGGTTGTATATTCTTTCCATATTGGTGGAGTATTCTTACTTTTGGTAGCCTTTGTGTTACTTAGAGTAGTTAGTTTTGGATTTTAGGGCATGATTTTTTCATTGATTAATTTTTTTCACAGACTGTCTGACTAATGCATCTGATATTCGTTTTTGCAGCAAAGGCTGCAAGACTAGACTGATGAAGGCCTCAAATGATTCTCGTACCATTTGTATCAATTGTAGGGGACAAGTAGGCACGATTGATTTGACTTGTGTTGAATGCAGGGACTGGGATCATGTTGAGTTTAAGGTGTTAAAGGCTCATTTAGACAAGCTTAGGAGAGTCGTGAAAGGAAAGACGGCTGCTAGAGCTGTAGCTAGGAACTTTAGCTCGTGTGAAGTCTACTTCTAAGTTGTGTGTAGCCAAATTGTGTTTTATCTTCTATAACTGCCTTTTCTCCTATTACCAGCCCTCTGACTCTACCACCTACTTTTTTATGCTCCCATGCTTGCGACCCCAATCCCATTGCCAGTTTGGAAGCCAGATTGACCAGAAATTTGATCTCATAGTGAATATTGTGGCCTAATTAGGGGTATCCATTAAGATCCTTGTGGACAAAGTAAGTGATAAAGTTGCAAGTGCAGTGTCAGTGGAGGAGGTGGCTGCTCGCCCCACTGACGCTCTTAAACAAAGGTCCCTCTTAGACTCCACTAAACATGGGAGGAGGCTTACTGGAAGTCCAAGGGAGGTTGGTGGGGTTTGCCCCCCTTAGTCAAGTCTGTTGTCCAATCCCAGGCTTTAGCAGACAACCATTGAAAAGACGTCCAAATGGGTGTGCATGTTATCCTTTAGTGGTATGGATTCCAGTGCTTTCCTGACGAGTCTCGGCCTCTGAAGAGGTGTGTAGCTGTTGTGGATTGCTGTTTTCTGCTTCCCTGTAAGCGGTTCAAGGAACCCGAGCCTTCATGTAGTTACTGGGACAGTTCAGAATGCTTTTCTCCAGAGTGCCAGTATTTGGCACCAAAGCACCCGTTGTATTCTCCAATGCACCCATTGATCATAGAGTGCCCATCTGCTTCTCCAGAGTGCTCAGCTCCAGTCTTCAAGCACCAACACTATCTCCAGTTTGCTTGGCTCCAGCTCCCAAGCGCCCAGTGCCACTTCCTCAGCTGTCCGCTTCGGGTTCTCCCGCACCCATGGTGCATGATCCCACGCTGGCGCCCATCTGTGCCAACTCGGTGACATTTTGGGCCTTTTACAGAAGGTGCCTGCGGTAGCAAAGTCTTCATCAAACTTGATTCCTTCCTTGATTTTGTCAAATGATGAAGTTCTTAACCAGGAACCTCCACCCACAGCTTAAGCAGCTCTCCTCATATGTTTTGGTGAGCTTTCTGACTTTCTTCACTCCAGCTGTCCCAACTTCTCCTGCATCTACCTTTATGATGAGGAACCAGCCTGACAAGTGTTCAAGGCTTCCCAAGATGGTGCTTTCCTCCTTGTCAAGGAAAGCCTTGAGTGAGATTGGAGTGTGGCTCTCGGAGAAGAGAGAGCAAGGCAAGGCTGTCTTCTATCCCTGTCTCTCTCGACTTTCGCCTTGGAGGTACTTTTCTTACACCACTGGAGAAGTTCGTTCTTTGCGAGTCACTACCTCCTCCTAGGGGAACTTCTCCGGCCTTATTGATTTGTCTCACAGATCGGCTTTTGCGTCGGCGATGATCGTGTTCTCATCGACAGAGCTTGACCATCTGGTGAAGAACATTTTTTAAAGTGTTTAGAGTATCAAGTTTTTTAGGTTGGACTATAGAAGCACTCGTCAAGAAGATAGAAAGCTGTTGCGACCTGGCAGGGGACTTCTTCAGACTGGCTTGGTGTCCTTTCATGAGTGGACAAAGCCATCTGGGACGGCTCCCTGGAAGTGGCTACTTTGTTTTCTCTGGGGCTTCTGAAGAAGAGGGAACTTTGGTGCTCTTTTACTACCAAGAGGGTCACTGCTACCCAGAAATCAGCTCTCCTTTTCTTGCCATTGGATCACCATCATCTCTTTCCCCAGACCATAGTTCAGGAGTTAGCCTCAGACCTCCGAAAAAGTCCAACCAATATGTATCCTGGCTCAGTCAGCCAAGCACCTAAGGAGTTGGTTTGTTTGGCACCAAGTTGGCCTCCCCTCTCCAATGGTAGCCCTTTTGTGGCAGTAGATCAAGGTTCCAGTCCATACCTCGAGTGAACATGCTCTCGATCAGATCAGTTAAGACCTCCACCAAGCCTTCCTCTTGGAAGTGAAGACCCAGTCCTCCATATACCAGTAGGAGCCATACTTCTCCATTTTTGGGAGAAAGGGGAAATCAGAGGCATAGAGCAATGGCTTTTAAAGGTTCTGAGTGAGGGATACTCCATCCTGTTTAAGGAGAATCCTCCCTTAGTGTCGACACCCATCACATTGACAGCTTACTTAGTGGGGTCAGAGAGGTATTCGGCCCTTTCGGAAGAATTCTCTTCCCTTCTCAGGAAGAGAGCTGTAGAAGTAGTCGAGGATGTCAGCACTGATGGTTTTTACAACCATCTGTTTGTTGTCCCCAATTCATCGGTGGGTTGGAAACCTGTCTTTGACGTCAGCGCTTGGAATTACTTCGATCATACGATGAAATTCAAAATAGAAACAAACCAATCAGGCTCGTCATTCATTCACCTGGCTGATTGGATGGTAACCATCAATATGAAGGATGCGTACTTCCATGTCCCTGTACATCCGAACTCCAGAAAGTACCTGAGGTTTGTGTTCAAGGACAGAGTTTCTCATTTTCAGGCTCTGCTTTGGCATCTCTACAGCTTCCCAAGTGTTTACTCATGTTCTCGCCCCTCTCACAAAGTGGCTACACCTCGTGTTCATGAGCATCTCCATGTATCTAGATGATTGGCTCCTTCGCTCTCCTTCAAAGAAGAATTGCACAGAGAACCTACAGAAGACCCTCCTCGTCTAGGAGCTGGGATTACTTGTCAACATGCAAAAGTTCCAACTGACTGACTTGAGTAGTAATTCTTTATTTTGGGACGGTAGACTGCATTTTCTGGCTTTTTAAGTCTACCAAAAGAGTCAAACCTTGCCTTTAGATGATGCACAGCTTTCTCTCTCTCCCATCATGTCAGCCAACAAATGGATGAGTCTTTTAGGAACACACTCGTCCATCGAGAAGTTTGTCAGTTTAGGAAGATTCCATATGAGGATACTGCAATTCTTCCTGAAGGCCACTTGCCACAGGAAAATTCACCTGGACTCGTTTGTGTTTCCTATAACTCCAGTAATCAAGAAGGACCTGCAGTGGTGGCTATCAGAAGGAATTCTTTTAGAGGGGACGTTACTCCTTCCTTTGAACCCCAGCCTAGCCTTGTACTCAAACACATCAGGTCTGGAAGACATGGAAGTTTACGGGATTGGGCCCTGGAAAAGAGGAAACTTCACATCAACGTAAGAGAATTGAACGCAACAGCGACTTTCAGCAAGACAGTAGATGTCCACTCGGACATCACCACTGCTCTCTCTTACATCAAGAGACAGGTAGGTACTAACTTCTTCTCCCTCTGCAAAGCAACAAGGAACCTCCTTCTTTGGACAAAGAAGAATCAGACCAAGATATTCATGCAGTTCGCTCAAGGAAAGTTGAATGTTTTAGCAGACAGGCTAATTCATCGCAAGCAGGTCTTACTCACAGAGGGAACTCTAGATCCACAGGTATGCACTGACCTGTGGAAACTGTGGGGAAAACCATTTGTAGACCTCTTTGCAAAGTCGAGGAATCGTCACCTCCCAATGTTTTGCTCTCCAGTCCCAGACCCTCTGGCATGGGCAATGGATACCATGCTCCAGGATTGGTCACACTTGGACCTGTATACCTTCCCACCATTCAGCATCATGGTCAGGGAAGTTTTAAACAAGTTTTTAGTCCATTGCAATAGTATATCAATGACCCTAATAGCGCCATTCTGGCCTCTGAAGGAGTAGTTCCTGAACCTCCTCAGGCTTCTAGTGAACTTCCCATGACTCCTTCCACAGAGACCAAGTAGTCTCAGACAGCCGCATTTCCAACGATTCCACCAAGGACTATCTGCTCTTGCTCTGACAGACTTTGGACTGTCAGGAGACTCGTCAGGGTTAAGGGCTTTTCAAGATCAGCTGCAGAGGCAATTGCAAAGTGTAGAATTCAGTCTTCTTGTTGGGTCTACCAGGCCAAGTGGGCAGTACTCCACAGCTGGCGTAGAAGACATAATGTCTCTTCTTCTCAAACCTCTGTAATGCAGATTGCAGATTTTATGCTCTTTTTAATCATATGTAGAGGTTTGTCTTCTATTAAAGGATACAGGGCCATGCTGGGTTCTGATTTTAGACACAGAGGTCTGGATTTGTTGTCTAATCAGGATATTAGTGATGTAATGAAATCCTTCAACATGGTTAAGCAGAGGAAGACAGACTCAGTTGCCTGGAACTTGGGACGTAGTTCTAAAGTGGCTGTCAGGCCCTCCTTTTGTGCCCCGTTGCTCCATTTCATTCAAAGATTTGATGAGGAAAACCCTGTTTCTTGTTGCTTTGGCTACAGGCAAAAGAGTCAGCGAGCTGCAGGCCATAGATAAAAAGAGTTGGGTTCTCTCAAGGTGAGACAGTCTGTTCATTTGCTCTTGGTTTTCTGACAAAGAATGAGATTCCTTCTAAGCCCTGGTCCGATTCTTTCACCATCAAGAATTTGATGGATAGTCTTGGCCCAGAAGAAGAGGAAAGAACTCTTTGCCTTGTAAGAGCATTGAGGTGTTACCTGGATAGGACCAAGAGGATCCAAGGCCCCTTTAGCAACCACGGGTGCTTTGTAAAAAATCCTTCCTTACCCCTTTTCAAGAGTGCATTGTCATTCTTGTTAAGAGACCTTATCTCTGAGGCAAACTCAAGGATTTGGGAGGACTTTTTACCTGCTTTTAAAGTCAAGACCCATGAAATTAGAGCTTTTGCTATCTCGTTTTTTAGTCATAACTTGTCTGTCTCCGCGATTCTAAAGTCCACCTATTGGAAGTGTAAATCTATACTGTTTGCAACTCTTATTTACTTGATTGGAAACAGTCTTTAAAACTGCAGTACCATGGGTCTGTTGCCAGTGGCTGGCATGGTTTTGGGGGAAGAAGCATAGGGCGTATTCCTTCTATCCTCTATCTCTTCACCTTGATAATATAGGGTGTTGAGTCTTGGGGAGCCTGGAGATACCATGTGCCTGGATGGGTGGTGGATTTTTATTTTATGTGTAGGAGAGAGCATTGTCTGGTTTTATCTATTGTGGTACTGCTGCCCAGGGCAAGGGCACTTAATGATGCTTTGCTAGCCATCAGAATACTCCTTCGCTGCATAGCTCCCATTTAAGTAGAGGCGCTCCACAGCTATTACCACCATGCCACTACAGGTTGAGAAGAGCACTAACCAGTGGCAGTACCTTCCTGCAGTAGCTCTCTTTCCAGATCATGTTACAACAAGCATTTTATCAAAGCTACCTTTCTATTTCAAATTCATTACCATTACTTAATGTTTTGGAATAGGATATGTCCATGCATCCTACCTCTTGTCTATGTGGTATTCAGCTCTTTAATTACTTGGCAAGTTACATGAAAATGTTATTTTCATAATAAAATTAAGTTTCATATATACTTACCAATCAGATCCCCCCCTTCTCCCTGCTCATGGATATAAGTCACAGAAAAATTGAGCTCTTCAGCTGTGTTATACTTATTCTTTCCGGAAGGTGGGCAGGGTTAATCACCTACACTAAAACAATAGAAGTGCTTCCGCCAATTTCAAAATTTAAGCTGTCGTGTGAGTTGAAACATTAGCAACGTAATTGTACTTGTTAAGTATACATGAAACTTAATTTTATTATGAAAACTTATTTAATGGATTTTTAATATCCTTTTTAGTGATTCCCACAATTGTTGCAATGTTCATTTTTTTTTTTACTAACAAAAGCCACTATCTAACTCTTTTTCCTTTAAGTCAACTTTAGATAACTATATTACACCTGACCATGTCACTTACCTCAAATTTATTAATTGCTGTCATTTGTCATCTCCATTTGCTAAGTCCATAGACCTCTGAAATCTTGGAAGACAGGGAAAGCTTATTGCCGTTTTAACATTCTTCATTTTCTCAGGAAGTTTACTAAAGTAGACTGTATTTTGCTTCTTTTTTTTTATTGTACTCTGGTATCAATTTCTCATGGTAGCACTATTTATGCGGCCTATGTTTTAAGAATAGTGATCATTAATCCATCTAATGATCGTATTGCTTTCATTCACTATCTAGAGTCATAGAAGTTAGTTTTTCCTTGGTGATATATTTATCCTTCTCCCCATCTATGTAAAGTTATTTCTCATTGTTGTGGTCTTTTCCTTACGTTTTTGTGAATCTGTTCTCTAATTACTTTTTTTTTTATCTTTTATTGTTAACCTCCATCAAATTTGCTTTATCAGAGCACTCTCACAGTGTCACTTAAGCTCGAACAATATTATTTACTCAATCTTAGGGGCATAGAAATGCAATAAACTGCAGCATGTCAGAAAGGGTTATGTAATGGGCCCGGCTATTTTTTCTTCTAGTGTGATTTTGATTCCTAAATGCTGCATTTAGGTACTTTACACTGAGTAACTGGATCATCTCTCATTGGTAATGGGCCAAAGCACAAAAATCTCAGATGGGTTTCTGAACTAAAGTGTACTATAAAGCCACACATACAAATTATTATATTAATTATTTTTCACACCATAATTTTAGCATTAAAAAGGAATAGCAGTAGGCTTTACCCCCAAGAGTCCTTTGACTTTGTGACCCTACTTATTAATATTTCATGAAAAATGTGTTTCTGTAATTTAGCCTATCCAACCTGCTTTCTGGACAGTGCTCTTAAAAAAGAAAAAAGCATTTACCAGTGAGATAGCAAGATAAGGAGATAAGAAAACGTGGCTAATAGAAAGGGTTAAAAATCTGAGTTATCTTGCTAAGTCACATTTTAAGTCAAGTCACTAAAAATGTTGGGGATATGGTACATTGAAATGTATATCATTTTACCAATTTTCTCTCTTTATGAGAACAGTAGTCCCCCCTTAAAGCTAAAGAACTTTAAGGATTAACATGCAAGAAAAGATTCATAATTATATCCTCAACTTTATTGACTTTGTTCTTCATAGTCTTCAGCAGAAATATTTTTGAGAAGTGCCTTTGTTTCATCCATGTTTAACTGATTAGAGTAGTTTAAATGAATTTGTTCCATTGTTGAATGATAGTATCTGTTTCCATTTCTTATGTACATGCAAGTCTTCAACTTTGTTCCTTAGAGAGAGAAGGTTTTATACTACCAGAAGGGTAGCCTCCAGTCTTTGAGACTTGAAAGAAACTTACTGTGAGCCAAGATCAACCTCCATCTTGGGAATATGTATATGTGAAAATAATGTATCTCAGTAGGTGGGTAAACAAGTTTGATAATGAAGTAAAATACTGTATATATCTCATCTAAGATGATAAGAAAATACTAACTCTCATATGAACACCCACATGAAGACATTTGAGGAAAACCATCCTGACACTGACCAGTCCCACTGATTCCTATGACTTGTATATGGTCTTTAGAAGTTTCTGGGGAAAGAAAAGAAGAAGATATGAATTATGAAGATCTAAGTGACAACTCTAGCAGTGCAAAGTGCAGGAGCAGTAGATATTGCATTGTTAGAATAGCTTTAGAAAAAATGATGATGATTATTATGATTACTATATTATATATTTAGTTTTCATGAATAATTTACATTGTTATGGAATAGAACTTGTACAGAATTGTACAGAAAACTTCCATAGAACAGAATGCCCATGTGTTAAAAAAAAAAATATCAAGAAAAGGACAGATAGAAATGTATACAGGACAGATAGAAATGTACGAATATAGTATATATACTCTAAGTACATACCAATAAACATAAATGTAAATATTATCTCATCATAAAAACAGATGATTTCCAGAATTGAAAATATGTTTCCAAGATAAAATTTTTCCAGTACAAGGTAACTTTTAAGTTGACAGAGGGCACAAAAATTTCCATGAGGACAATAGAATATAAAGCAGGCATATATGCATAAAATGATTTTTTAAAGTTTGGGATCAAGATGGGGAAAAAGTATGGAAGTGGTTGAGATGATGATGTTTGTATATAGTGTTCAAGAGGTTAGGTGTAAACAAGACCCTTCAAGCTCTGGTAGAGGACAGCAAGGAAATTGATAAAGATGCATAGAGGGAGAGGAGGAAGGAAGGAAGGGTTCAGAAAGATAGATGGTAAGGAAAAGGAAGTGAAGTTGAGAAAAATGGAATTGCAATCTCAAGAAAGCAGTTGAATGAAAATAGAAAAGGTATGAATATCCCAAATTATGAACTGTATAAAGTGAAAATGGGGAGTTTAACAGGGAGAGATACAGAAACAATTAAGGCACTTTTTTAAAAATATATATGAAGAAAAATATTATGGATTAGGGATATTGTTACTGTATTATTAATATTCAGTAGATGAACTATTCATATGGAGCAAGCCCACAGGGGCCATTGACTTGAAATTCAAGCTTCCAAAGAATATGTTCATTCAAAAGAAGTACTAATATAAGGTACTAATGGGAAATACAGAAAGAGGAGATCAGTTATTACAAAAACAGATAAGTTGACTAATTAATAGGTTAATTAAAATGACAGTAAAATATTAGAATACAAGTTGAATTCTATTAGGGTGGTACTGTAATGCATTGCATCTTTGCTTGACCTTCTGAAGTCCCAATTGCACAACATCCTCTGGGAGACTTCCAAAGCCCAATGATGCCAGGAGTAAAGGACCCCTGGAACTGAGAAGTTCGACAGCGAGGCACTTTCACTACATATTGGTGCTACTGTTCTGCGAATCTGGTTGTTTTCGGTATGAAAAGGGGACTAGGGATCAGTTTTGAAATTAGATAGATCTCTGTTAAAATACAACTTCTGAAAAAGTGACAAACAAGAGACCCTCTGTGGATGGTCCAAGTCATAACTGCTAATATAAGGAAACAGAAACCTACCACCACAAACCACTATTTACAAGAGATAAATCTCTGCTCTGGCAGAAGTGGACATCCACCACACCAAAGAACAGTATTCTGGTACAGAAAGAACAAATTGGTATGTTAAAGAAGACAATGGGGGAATATTTCATCTTGAGGGGTTAAAAAAGAGCTGAGAAAAAATGGGAAAATGGAAGAACCCCAGAATAAGCTGTGATAAAGGCAGCAGGAAAGCCAATTGTTAAGGAGCTCACTTAAATATTTGGAAACTCGATAAAGGAGAGATATAGTACCAGAAGAGAGGGGGAATATCCATACAGTATGACAGAAGAAGGAAAATTTGGTACACAGCAGTTCGTAAATTTTAGAAAAGCAAAATTCCTTGAGCACAATATGAAAATACCTGTATTAGAAATTTTGAGGGGAAATTGTTGAAATTAAACCATTTTGACCGAGTACCACGATCAACAAATAGGTTGGCATTACAAAATTGGAAAATACCAGAGAGAATCATGTAGCTAGTGATTCACTGTATCATAATGCAAGCTCTACAGTGAAGAAAGTAGCATGAGTAAAGAAAAATTTGAGATAAATGTTGGTGTCCATCAAAGATCAGCCCTGAGCCCTTTGATATTTATTATACCAATGAAGGAAGCCACAAGTGTAAAAAGCTGACATCTGGAAGCTTTTATGTGCAGATGACCTAGTTTTAAGAGGAATCGAAGAAGGTTGTGGAAATGTTAACAAGGTGGAAGACCAGAATGGAGAAAATGTTATTTAAAATCAAATTAAGCTTTAGTCAGAAAACTAGTAGATATGGAAGTAGAAGTATGACAACTTGTAGGAAAGACCAGGAAATAATGGGATATGGGGATGAATGAAGATTTGGACCTGATGTGGGTTCAGGCTGGAAGTGCACAGGGAGGGCAGAGGCTAGTGAAGAGAATGCTCCTATGGTTAACCCCTAAGGAAAAGCTGACATAAAAATATTTGTGATGGAGTCAGTTTGAACTAGACTAGCCATGAATAAAAAGGTATTACTAATTTCATTATTCATCAATGATGTGCTTTTCGTAGCATTATGAAATTAATGAGGTAGTTTTTTTGAGAAAGACTGAATTTAAAGACAAATTAGTAAACTATTATTCTAGTAGTAAAGAACAGAGAACAATAGGAAAATTTGCCAACCCATTATCAAATTTTGACGCGTTACAAGGAAAACCAGTTTTCATATGGGGTTTGGGAGCGATTGACAGTCACAACAGGATAGTATTTAATTCTCGGGCATCCTCATAATTGACATAAGTGATGTAGAGTAATCCAAGGTGATGTGGGGCTGCCTGGCAGACTATGTGGGCCATTGGGTCTTGGAGCCTTTTTGTCAGTGGCACTGGGTTTCAGTTTTCAACTCCACTGATCAAGCGACCAGCAGTGTAGGAAACGTGATACTTGTACTGTTTTTCATAGGTTTTTAGTCACCCATAATAGCACTGACTAATCGGAGTGTTTAACTTTGACCTGTTGTGTACACAAGATTTGTTTTGTGTTGAATTGTTTTACTTTGATTGGAATTGGCCATCACTTGTGCTGTATATTCAGAATGTTCTCTAATCTTTTAGGTAACATGCTAAATAAGCTTTTAATATCTCAAATAAATGTTGTATTTTATGTTTTCTGCATATCTCAAGCTGTGTTAACATGGTTTCTCTTAAATATGATCTGCTAGTCAGTGCTCTTCCACTTTGGTATTTGCTTTCTGTCTGTCCCGCGTTCTGTTCCCGAATTTTGTTGTCGTCAGCAATGATAACAATTATTATATGACTGTTGTAGGTTGCAACCAGGGCGACGAGAAAATAAAATATATACTGTTACAATGGCCTCGACGAGGTCATTTTTATCTTTCTGGGATGAAACCATACGTATTTCTCTATCCATTGAGTGATGGAATTCTTTTTAATTGCCATTTTTAATTTGATATATAGGTAGGCTATTGGTTCACACTTAGGTGCTCTAGTATGTTACTCTTGGAAATAACTTGTCGAAATCTTCGTAGTCGTGGTGCTTAAGGTACAGTTATGAAGCATTTTTAACACAGTAATGTTTCCTCTTAAGGGTTACGGTTCTGAGACTAATGAATCCTTTTCTAGCTCTTAGACTTAGACTCTTGCTGTCCCAAGTCGGTTCGTACGTCTGTAATGGATGTAAAATTTCCATAATTAGGAGCCCTTGATTTATTAATATTGGAAGCTTTATGACGCCTGTTCATATAATGTTAGACTATTTAGACAAATTGTATCTAAAAGGAAGCGCAGAATACTATTCAGTGGTGTAATATCCAGATGATTTTGATCCCCCACCTAGTACTACACCATGTAGTACTAGGTGTGAGGCGTGTGTAAGGTATTATGCGTAGTATTTGTAATACGACCTTACGCACCGAGGTGGGTTTCCCTCGTTTGGACTTTGAGATTCACCAAAAACTTTTGTATGAGGTCATTTAGGGCTCTCCTCTGGCCGAGGGTTGGCTTGATGGTTTCGGGTTTGTGTTATCTGGGTTAAGGGGTTTTGGGAATGAAGGAAGAAGTCAGTCGGACATGTGAATGACTGAGTGATTCTTGTCAGGTCTATCAACTCTTAGGCGCCACTGAGCCTCTCCAGTTCGTCCTCACACTCAGCCAATGTGTCATCGTCTCGTGTGTGTGTGTGTGTGTGTGTTTGTTTTTGAGGGATGGATTTTGATGAATAAATAAGGTTTCAGCTATTTTGTTTGTAGAGGTTTGTACCCCGTCTTTACAAGTCAGACTAGCGAGCATTCTCTCTCTCTCTCTCTCTCTCTCTCTCTCTCTCTCTCTCTCTCTCTCTCTCTCTCTCGTAATTTGTGTTATAAGTTAATTAGCGTTACGATGTTTTGAAATTACTTTTCATGTGTCCATATATAAGGGGCTAATTACCATAACTCCATCACTCCCCCTCTATTCAAAGGGATGGGTGTGTATTTCTAAAGAAAGCTCTTCAACCGAAATAATAATGGTCAAGTTGGTGGTCTACTGTCGTCTCTCGGCTAAAAGGGGGCTCAAATTTAAGCTTTTTTAATGAAAGTAAATAGTTGTGTGTTGAATAAGTAAGCCTGTGTATTTTCGCTTGTTACTTAAAACGCTGCAGTATATGTAGGCATGAATGTTTTACATATTTCACGCACATATACACTACATATGTGCGTAATAACAGCATTGCTAGAATCGACTATAGGTAAGGGGTATTTTCGTAACTTCAATTTTGAAGTGCCATAAGGGTTATGTGGTTTTTAAATAAAGTATTTCATTTTAAATCATTTGCTCAAATTGTCAAATGTTGCACCTCGTGAAGTAGTAGAATATTTCTAGTAGTTGCAAATTGTTTTTAATTTAATATACGAAAGTGTTCTCTGTCTATTCAGTTAGTAATGTGCTGGTTCTCAGTTGCGCCCAACAAGTATGTAGTTGTTGTGTCTGTCCAATTAAGAGTGTCGAGTGGCACTCGCTTTTACTTGCGCTGCATATATCAGAGAGAGAGAGAGAGAGAGAGAGAGAGAGAGAGAGTTTGAAGATTCAAGGGAGATCATTTATTATTTTTATATTTTATTTCGGCTCCTCACAAGGGATCTAAAATTGCAATTCGTTCTAAAGTCGTTGTGTTGCTTTATTTGGGTACGATGGTGAGTATTACCGAGTACTCTTCGAATACCCAGCGTGCTAAGTAATGATTTGTCTTCTTGTAATTATTGCAGTACAAAAATTAAATTGCCCCGTTGCCTGTTTAGTTTAAATTAGTCGTTTCACATACACACACATAGAGTATATATTTCGCGCGCGCGTTTATGTGTCGGCAAAAGGAGGACGAAGAAAGTGAAAGAAGAAAGAAATCAGAGGGGAGAAAGTGAACCAGAACTTCAAGCATATTGAAAAGGTGCTCTATGAAGGGGAGTAAACCGATTCGAGAATAAAAAATGCAGATGGAGAGATTCTGTCTGAATGGGAGCAGTTCTGTATTGATGGAGTGAGTATGTTGAAGGTTGGTTGAATGAGCAGGATAGGGTACAGGTAGAGCTGAGTGATGCGCAAATGGAATATTTTATTGTAAGATGCAGTTGCTTTGGGAATTGGCTGTTGAAGACATTAAGGACAGTTAAAGAGTTTCAAGAATGGCGAGACACCAGGAGTCGATATATACTGCGGTTCGGTTGTGATAGTGTGATTTAAGTGGCTAACCAGGGTTTCCAAGGTATGTCTGGATGAGGGAAAGTTCTTAAGGCCTTAGGGGGTGGGGGGAATGCTCCGTTGTATAAAGGTACCAGTGATATGAGTGTAAGAAGAGGTCATAACCTTACTCAGTGTACTACGGAGGTATATTGTAAGATATAGATAAAGGAAAACATATGAAAGAAGGACTAATAATGGAAAAACTGTCTGTTTAGATGAGAAACACTGAGTGGGAATCAAGTTTTTGTTATGAAACGGGTTAGTTAAGTGTGGCATAATGGACCTACAAAATACCTATGACAGAATTGAGATGCAATGTGCAGTGTGTTGAGCATGTTTGGTATAAAGAATAAGTTACTGAAGATTTTGAAAATTTTCGCAATGGAAGGTGAACATGCAGTAGAATATAAATGTAGATAGGAGAATTATTGTCTGGCGTGAAAGCGAGTCTGTAACAAGGGTTGTTATGTTTGTCAGAGGAAGGACAATAGATGTGAATGTAAAGTTGTGAAATAAAAAAAATGGATCATGGAAGTGTTATGGAAAGGTTGACTTTTGCAGATGATATAGTGATGATCTGAGATAGAGAGACAGAATTGCAGAAACTAGTAAAAATGTCTGAAATTTCAAACAAGCGGAGAAAGTTGAGAATAAAGGACTTACGAGTAAGAGGTGATCGTGTAAATGGAAGTCAGGAAGGTAGGTCAACGAATTTTGATATGTATACCGGAAGAAGAGGGGAGTAAATAAAATGGACGATGATTGGGTGAGAAAAAAGGCGATTTGTGGAATAGGCAACGCAAGGAATGCCTTTGAAAGACTGGGAAGAGACTCGAGTTGTTTATGGATGCTAAGTTGGGGATATATGGAAGTTTGTGGACCCAACTCTCATTTATGGCAGTGAAGTAAGAATATTGAATGCAAATGAAAGGAAAAGAATTACGCTTTAGAGATAAACTGTTTTCGTAGTAGGGTATACTATATGGCATGAGAAGAATGAATGAGGCGAGAAATGTGAAGATACATATAAGTGGTAAAAAGTAAAGGTATTTGAAAAGTTGGGGGAGTGTACGATTCAGGTGTAAAGGGGAGGGAGCTGGAGAGATGAACTGAAATAGATATAGGAGAGAAAGGACCTTAATCCAGGAAGCTCATGAATAAGAGCGAGACGGGTGAATGGCTCAGTGTGTATGTGAAGGTTTGATGCACTGCTGGTGAGTCATATGTGTGAATGTATGAATGAGCAATTATTATGAAAATTTTACTTAACAGGGGGCTTGTCCATGATTCAGCAGGTAAAATTATTTGTCTGTCGTGAGAGTTGTGTTGTTCTTTACCTCTCGGGAGTGATTTCCCGGTAGGGAAAACACTCATGTTGGTGATATATATATATATATATATATATATATATATATATATATATATATATATATATATATATATATATATATATATATATATATATATATATATATATATATATATATATATATACTATATCATTCGAGCTACAAATGTCCTTTAATATCTAAATTCACTCTACCTCGGAATTGATATATTTTCATATATGTACCGAAGGGGAATTTTTAGTTGATGATAATTTCGTCCCCACATGGGATCGAACCACCGTCCAAGTGGGGACGAAATTATTACCAACTAAAAATTCCCCTTCGGTACATATATGAAAATATATAAATTCCGAGGTAGAGTGAATTTAGATATTAAAGGACATTTGTAGCTCGAATGATATATAAATGAATCACGGTTCGATGTGATAATTATTCATATATATATATATATATATATATATATATATATATATATATATATATATATATATATATATATAGTGTGTGTGTGTGTGTGTGTGTAAGAAAAACTGTCCCCTTAAAGCAGTGGTTCCCAACCTTTTCAACCTCACGGACCAGTCAACCACAAAAAATTCTGCGGACCATTACATTCATCCAGGCATACACTGGCATTTTATCAGTCCAAATAATCATAAAAAACAACCAAAAGCATAACAAATGCACATATCCTCAATATATATATTTTTTTTTAACAATTCAAATTTCTATGCGAGAATGCCATGTAATTATAATTTATATTATATGTTTCACATTATAAAAAGTAAATTGATCTAAAAAAAATTGCAAATCAAATGTATGCCTTGTTGGTAAAAAAATAGTACTGTAGAAATGTGAGTCATGGTGACATATTCATGCATTCAATTGTATTGCAAGAAATTATCAATACACTATCAATATACTTTGGTTTCTGTAAGGTGTTAAAATACCCCGTTTGGCCACGGAAATCTTACATGATTATATAACATAGATTTAACGTCTTATTTTTCAAACATCTTGATATCTTGACGTATCCTTTGCATGCTTTTGCCTTGGATCAATTTATTTAGTTTCAAGTGATCCTTCTCGAACTTACTTATATGATCAGGTGAGGAGGAAAATATCTCGATTTAAAATTAGAGTGAAGGATAAGGCCAATTTATGATGATGGCAAGGGTAGTGTGTCAGTGATACCACAGAACTAAATAACCTGTATTCGTAAGATATGCCGCCATTGGATTCTCTTCTCTCTCTCTCTCTCTCTCTCTCTCTCTCTCTCTTCTCTCTCTCTCTCTCTCTAACAATAGACGATTGTTGAAAGCGAAAGTTAGCTGGTTTCTCGTCGAATGGCTGCGGGTGACATTAAGCTCTTTCACTCTTCGATCTGGAAATACCTACAAGTTAAAACTTGCTTGTCAGCTGAACAAAGGTTAAAATGAACACGAAGATATGTTACGTCATTAGTAAATTTTGCCTTGTAATCATTTTTGTTATAATATTCGTTCCTCTGAGTGTTAACTGACGAAACCTACTTCGAATTGTTCTTTGGGAGCTCTCAAAGTTATTCTCCGAAGGGGGTTATAGTGCCTTCAGTGCACCTCTTTCGGTGCAATGTAGGCATTACTTTAAGGTTCTTTGCAGCGTCCCTTCGGCCCCTATCTGTAACCCCTTTCATTCCCTTTACTGTAACTCCGTTCATATTCTATTTCTTCTATCTTACTGTCCACCCACTCCTAACAATTGCTTCATAATGCAACTGCTTTGAGGTTTTCCTCCTGTTACACCTTTCAAACCTTTTACTGTCGATTTCCGTTTCAGCGCTGAATGGCCTTAGTTGCCCCAAAGCTTGGCATAATGCCCAAAAATATATATATACCAACAGATGAGCTTATGACTCAAAGTTAATTAACTTAGTACGTCACAGATCTCTCTATTCAATTTAACCATTGGTCAGCTGACACGCAAGTTTTAACTTATAACAAGTATAAAAGGCCATCTAACCTCAGTAGTTTTCAAGATCTGATGACGGACAGACAAATTGCCATTTCAATAGATTTCTATTATGAAAAGCTAAAACTTAAAAAAACAATATACTTACAACGCAACACAACGTTTCCTGAAAACACAACTTGGTCCTACTGTGCCGATGACAAAATTTCATTCTCACCTAAATAAAAATAACACTTTTCCTATTACACATGCATACATACATATATACGTTTGTTACATATATAATAAAAAGGATAGTAATAAAACTGTAGAATGCTACCGAGGCCTCTCTCCAAGGGGCTGGCAGTATTAATCAAGGTTCAATTTGTGTGTCTGGAAGTTACCGAACCAGAAAGGAGCGATAGTATTTAATTTTTATTTAGAAAAAAAAAAAAAAAAAAACTGACGACTACTGCTGACGATAATTTCATAAGGGAGAGCAGTCTGAGTCTACGTCTGTAGTAACCCTTTTCATGCTTTAGCCTTGCAGGTTATAATAGTCCTATACTCTGTTTTTTTCCATCTGTCCATACGCCTGTGGTGTTTTTGTATGGTAACACTGCGTCCTGGGCTTTAAATAGTTACGGTATGTGTAAATTTTAGGTAAATAAAAGTATATCTGGGTGTACATTTGCAACTGGAAAGTGTTCTAATAATTTACTGTATGCGAATTACACCGTTAATATTCGAAATAGGATATTGTTATTATTGTTGAATGTAAGCTGACTGTAACTATCCAAAGCCTGGGACGCAGTGTTACCATACGCAAACACCTTAGGCGGATGGACAGATGGAAAAAAACAGAGTATAGTCATCGTCATCGTACGCTTAACCATCTAGTTTTCCTCCAAGCAGAATCTATTCTTTAAAAGAGATCTGGGAGTCAATGTAAGTTTTCTGCCCAATGAACTCTGTATGAGCTGACAGCGTTGCTATTTCTTGTGATAATTTGAAAGTGACATTCACTCTAGTTTACGAAGAAAGATGGTTTAGAATGGTTAATACTAGTATAAGGATTTGCTTGTGTGTGTGCGCGCGCGTGCGTGCGTGTATGTTTGTATTTGTGTGTGCATACTTGTTGCAAACGTTCAATTGAACTCAAGAACTCATTGAAGAATCATTTGCGTAGGGGGACTTTTGTTAACAATTAAAAATTGCTTGTGTAAATGATTTCTGAAAAATTAACCATCACAAACAAGTCGCTAATGAAACTCTCTCTCTCTCTCTCTCTCTCTCTCTCTCTCTCTCTCATTTTCTCTCCTCTCCTCGTCTCTCTCTCTCTCTTCTCTCTCTCTCTCTCTCTCTCTCTGATTAGTGATCTCTTCATTCTGTATTTCTCATTACCTTCTGTTATTACTTCTTTCCAATGAACGGCAGACTATTATTCTTTGGAACTAGAATTTCAAGTCAATGGACCCTGTGGTGGTGGGCTTGTTCTTTATGAATGAGGTTCATTTTTAGTATTAATAATAATTATAACTTTGAGACTACAACGGTCCCCTAGAAAAGCTAAAAAGGTTAAAATAGAACGGACGATAAACTAGTTCACGAAATCAGGAAACAAAACTTCTCAATGGTATCAGACATCCGGTGTCTACATATCCTGAAGAAACGAGTTCTGTGTCAGTGAATTATTATTACCCAATAATTCACGTTGCGTATTGGCATAATGATTGTTGACAGACGTGTGAACTGTTAGGGGCAGTTGGGACGGGCAACCAGAGGTCCTGTTCTTGCCCAGGGCTGAAAAAATAAGAAAAAGGTAGAAAGGAAAGGGGGTTTTATAAACTATATTCATATGGAACAAGCCCACCAAAGGGGCCACTGACTTGAAATTCAAGCTTCCAAAGAATATTATGGTGTTCATTAGAAAGTAGTAACAGAAAGTAACAGATTGAGAGACAGAAGAGACAAGTAATTGGAAAAGAAAAAATAAATGGACAAATAACTAAATAGATAAACAGTTATTCGTAAAATGTAAGGAGATTATAAAATACACACGGTTAACAGTCATTTCATGTTGATCTATTCTTACTCACAGCTGTGGCCTTCACTATTTCCTTTAAGGTGAAAAAGGTAAAGTTCCTGAATACGCTATTTCGAAAAAAGAAGAAAAACACTACCTGGTCACAGTTTGTGATCCTGAAAAAACATCATCATTAACAACTGTAGCCATTCTCTCTCTCTCTCTCTCTCTCTCTCTCTCTCTCTCTCTCTCTCTCTCTCTCTCTCTCTCTCTCTCTCTCTCTCTCTCGCTTGCTTGCTTAGTACTGTTGCAACACCACATATATTACGCCCACGCGCGTGGTATGCGTGCGTAAGGGCTGTCATTATTGCGATGAGTGGTGGGTCTCAATAGTTCCTTTCAGGTGTGCGCATTCCTTATTCAGTATACTTTGATTCATTCGTGTCCTTTGGCCTTCCTCATGTGTAGACAGCATGTCTAAAAGGTGACCAGTCTTTGGGACATTATATCATATATATATATATATATATATATATATATATTATTATAAATAATTATATATATATAGATATATATATATATATATATATATATGTATATATATATATATATATTATTTGTATGTAGTAGTATGTATGATATGTACGTATGTACTATGTATGTGTATCATTATATATATATATAACACACACACACACACACACACACACACACCTAGATGGACAGAATAATATTAATATAAACCTCAATTGAAGCATTCTACACTAAGCATGGTAGTACACACATTAGATTCCCTATTCCAAATGGAGTGGTTTCACTTGCACGGTCTTTGTAAATGTATCAATAAACTTTTTCTACGTAAAAATACAGTCTCTCTTTCTCTCTCTAAACTTATTGATGCAAAGCCTTAAACCTAAATGAAGGAACAAATGAAGAATTCCAGACCTTCGGGGCAAAAAAAAGAGATGTCCGCCACATATCCCGGGACCCATGGCGGAAATCGCCTGCCTGTCCAGGGACTCATGGTGGACATCTCCCTGTCCTGCGACGGGTTGGCTGGGCCTGCCACGGACCCAGGACGGGCGGGTGATGCCTGCCATGTGTCCCCAGACCCCGGCCCCCCACGGGATCCGGGACAGGCGTGGGAAGTCCATCACGGGTCTGGGGACGGGCAGGCAATGTCCGCCACATGTCCCGGGACCCGTGGCGGACATCGCCTCCCTGTCCTGGGACGGGTTGGCGGGGCCCACCACGGTCCCATATGTCCTGGGATGGGCATGCAATGTCCGCCGCGGGTCCCGGGACAATGTCCGCCATGAGTCCCTGGACAGCCAAGCAATGTCCGCCATGGGTCCTGGGACGTGGCGGACATTCCCCGCCCGTCCCCGGACCCGTGGCGGACATCACCTGAACTGCCCCGGATCCCGTGGCGGGCCGGTGTCCGGGGACACGTGGCAGGCATCACCCACCTGTCCTGGGTCCGTGGCAGGCCCAGCCAACCCGTTGCAGGACAGGGAGATGTCCATCATGAGTCCCTGGACAGGCGGGCGATGTTCACCTCGTGTCCTGGGATGGGCAGGCCAGCCCTGCCATTAGTCCCGGGGAACCGTACAGATTCCCGAAAGCTATCTTTGCTGTTTTTAAACTGAAATATATGTACATTTACATAACTGTGGATTTGTTTCTTCACACATGGCATTATTAAGTCTCCTCCAATACTGTAAGGCTCTTTAGCTTTTGCAATGCGAAGTGGCACTTTGTGAGAAGCTCTCAATGCAGCCTGATTTGGAGAGAGAAATTTCTGGAGCCTTTTTTCTTTCACACTAAGTTCCTTAAACTCTCAAAATATTCCCGAGGTTTCACTGCTAGTTCAGTGTAATTTGTATTGAAATGCCTTTTTAGCTTGGACGGTTTCATTGCATACTATATACTTGGGTTGGTCACATTCACTTCCATTTATTTTAATAAACCCAAATTTCATATATGAAGAAATATATTTCCGAACAAAACCACGGTTAGCCCGTTTTTTAACTTTTAGTTGGAGGCTCAGTTGTTCCTTCATGACGCTGTTCACGCATCTCATCACTGGCGGAGTGACCTGTAATGTTAGCTGTTGTGTTACATTCCGTTGCGCTGTCTTCATCATCATTAATACTATATTAATCCTGTGGCCATTATACAATTTATAGTTACACTCAATATATTTCATTTTTTAATATGAGTTACTCACTTGAAATAATAATATATTAAGTTAGTTTGACAGATTATTATTTTTCTAAGATGATGAATAAAATGTTAAGTATCGAGTAAAGCAATTTGGCGGACCAGCAAATCATACACCACGGATCAGCACCGGTCCGCGGACCATAGGTTGGGGACCACTGCCTTAAAGCACGCACACACACACGTGTATATATATATATATATATATATATATATATATCTATATATATATATATATATATATATATATATAGTATATGTATATATACATATATATATGTATGTATGTACGTATGAATATGTATGTGTGTTCTTGTCCGTCCGTCCGTCCATGCCTGTATATCTTTTGTCATCCGAATTAAACAGAACACCACATGCAACAGGAAAAAGGGTGACGAAGAGAGCACTGATTTTATATATAAAAAACCCCGAGGCTGAATGAATATAAAACCATGTACATATAAACATATCAGTGAACAGAAAGGTCATTATTACACGTGAGGTTAAGCTACAGGTGGGAGTTAATCCTTACCTGAGTTCATCTTAAGGCAGCTGTTCGTCATCTGAGCATTTCATGCGTTGAAATGGCTGTGTGCCTTCAGTCTTTGTTTATTTTTTATATGCACTCCTCCGGAACAATGTGAGAAGAATCAGTTGTTGGGTCTCTCTTGTAGTATTTTCATATAAGGTTCATCAGGTTACAGTAATTGCTGCCGCTCGTGATAGTATAGCTAATGCTTATGTGTTTATTTGCGCTTATGAGAGTCTGTCACGTACATTTGGCGCTTTTGCTCTTTTCTCATCTATACTCTGTTTTTTTCCATCAGTCCATCCGCCTGTGGTGTTTTTGTATGGTAACACTGCGTCCCGGGCTTTAGATAGTTATATTCAGCTTACATTCAACGATTATAATAATATCCTATTTCGAATATTAACGGTGTAATTCGCATACAGTAAATTATTAAAACCTTTTCAGTTGCAAATGTACGCCCAGATATCCTTTTATTTACCTAAAACTTTCACATAGCGTAAACTATCTCAAGCCCGGGACGCAGTGTTACCATACAAAAACACCACAGGCGGATGGACAGATGGAAAAACAAAAAAAAGAGTATAGTTCGAGCAGTAACATGTTCCCAGTGAATTGCGTCATCATACGTATAGAAGAAGTCAATGCTCCTTTGACAAGTTTGCAATTTGAGAGTTCCATTTTGAAAAAGGAATGGGCTACTTATTTTTTTTTTCTTATTGCAGTTTTCTTTTCGTTTATATCAGTATGCGAAATCAGTCCAGTGGTGTCGGATCATTAAACAGCGATCAAGTATATGTATCGCATATCCACGTGTGTTTGTATGTTAGCTATACGTTAGGCAGTGTTCTTGGGCGCGGTGTTTTTTTGGACAATCATTCAGTTTTAAACATCCTCTGTAGCTTTTCCTTTTCCGTCCTCCCTTCCCTAACCCTCCCCGTTTCCCTCGGTGCCTTGACTGTATTTGTAAGGTCCACAAAAGCATCGGATCGAGTGCCTTAAATGCACACACCGCGCTAGCCTATGATGACGCAACATCCTGTTCAGGGTCGGGTAGGGTGGGAATGGAGTTATGACCTGGGGGACGGGAGGGTGAGGGAAGATAGCCAGGAATGTGAGGAGGTTGGGGGAGAAGGCAAATTGATGTTTGGGGGTTCATGGGTAGGAGGAGGAGGAGTCAAGGAGGGATTGTTCGTGGTCATTGATAAGTCTAATTAGAAAGGGTAATGACGTCAGAGGGGAAAGGAAGAGAGAAAATCCATATGAACTAGAGGAATAAGGATAAGAAGAGCGAAGGGGCAGATGAAGGAATGCCGTCAAACTCATATCAAGGAACAGGAGAAAAAGAGGAGATTGAATTTTGGGATTAAAGACGATTAAGGAAGAAATGACAGAACATAAATCCTGAACGGTCTAAGGAGAAGAGGAAGGGAGATGGAAGATGTGATACATAGAAACTCATATGTAGGGGCAATGGAGGCGGGACAGAGGCGGACAAAATGTAGAAAGTAATAATAAAACTTTTTCTTAGCTCCCTCAGGGGAGAGGAGAGGGAATTTTCAACTCTTTTTGTGAAGCAACATCCCATCATATTGTTTGTTTTCCTATCAGCTACGATTTTAAGATTCAACAGAATGTAAATATGGAAATTATCATAAATTTACGTTTGTCCCTTATACCGAATTCGCTTCTAGTTTTCTTTTTACGTTTAAGATTGGTTTGATTGTCTTTTCGTACAAGTGGAGATTGTTTATGAATATTGTATTTTGGGATTTTCTTGGTGTCTCCTTGAATCTTTTTCGTACGCCTATACCTTATTTACCAAAATTCAGTCTTGCTAAAAATAATGGTTAGAGTGTGTCTTGATAAGGAAAGACATTAAGTGTTATTAATGGCTTAGGGTGGGTTCAGTCTTTTCGGTCACATAGAATAAGATGGCTGTACAGACCAAACCAAGAAAACTGGTTGTATGTGCTCGGGGAATCTGTTGGATAGATTCTTAAACGCTGTATGGACCACAATTGTTTATGCAGTTAATGTGCATCGATATATTTATGGTCTTTTCGAAACAGTTTTGTTTCCACATTTTATCAACCAGAGCAACATTAAGTATGAAACATTTTTCCTCCATTCAGTCACACCAATTGACTTGATGTCAGAACCATTCCAGGTGAAATGATTCTCGTTAATCCAGCCTTTTTCTGGTCGCAGGCTCCCGAGTTCCTTTCGGGCGTTGCATCCATCTCTTGGTCCCATGATGTCAACTTCCGATTGGTGATTTGTCTTGACCAGGACGACTTAGCCCATCGAATTTATTGATAATGGAATTTTGCTTGATTTGGTCAATTTAATTTTTTTTTGTGTGTGTGCTGAGTAAGGTGTGCTAGCCTCGCAGATTGCTGAGAGCAGTTACTTAACGCTTGAGATCTCTCTCTCTCTTCTCTCTCTCTCTCTCTCTCTCTCTCTCTTTGTATTTATGCATGACTTATCAAATTTATGAATCATATGATAGCGCTCAACCGAACAGACGTGAAATTGACTGTACATGACCTTTCATCAGTAACGGTCATATGATGCGAAGTCTATTTTCTTTATCCTGTGCTTGGATTTTTCCAGCA
The DNA here is from genome assembly GCF_015104395.2 of Macrobrachium nipponense. Classification (NCBI taxonomy): domain Eukaryota; kingdom Metazoa; phylum Arthropoda; class Malacostraca; order Decapoda; family Palaemonidae; genus Macrobrachium; species Macrobrachium nipponense. The sequence continues at coordinate 171,359,336 of NC_087200.1, read as the reverse complement.
AAGGTCATTGGACCGCGAGAAAGCTGCGTAACGCCTATTTTCTTCGGGACATTGTGTTGTTTGCTTTCAGAAACCTCAGTTTCCCGGGAGATTTTGTTGTTGTATCCGTTGATTGTCCGACCATTGTAGCTTTGTTCGTGGGTTCGTACTTAATACGTCAAACCTCTTCTCGAGTTTGGTCGAGACATTCTGCAGGCTGTCTCTCTTGGGTCGTGGCATAATATCAAATGATTTATAACAGATAAATGTTATCGGCGTTTGTCTACACTAAAGAGTTTTTATTTAAATTCCCACCCAAGGAATTCCTGACCTTATGAGGAGTCATTTTCTTGCCTGTTTAAAATGTCTATTTTATTGTAGAACGAACTTGAGGTTTAAAGTTCAAGATTTCTTACTTCTCTCGTTCCTTCATGAACTGAGATTGGTGCCAGTCTACATTTAAGAGTATACTGTATATAAAATGTATTGTTATAAGTTTTAACCTGCCGCTTAAGACTTCATTAAAATTATAAGAACCAGTACTAGATGAATGAACACTTAGAGTTTTATAGACATATACTCAGATATTTACAGGATAGCATTTCTTTGTTACTAGACGATTTTCACAAAAAGTCCAAGATCTCTTTTCAGGGAAAGGAAGGTTCTATCAGGATTAACTGAAATTGGTAGTTGGGTAATAATAGATGTATCATTAGGTTAAAGTGAATGTTTTGTTGTCCAACAAGATGCTGTAAAGGTGGAACTAGGTGCTCTTGGTTGGAATCAAGGTATCTTTGGAGAAAAGGAAATTTGCTATATGGAGGGAAATGGAGTTGCCCTTGCGTTGAAATAAAATTGTTGTTAGAAAAAATGAAGGCGTGCGTGAAAAGAAGTTTTCATATAGCTTGGAATAAAGTTTGGGCAAGATAAAGATGCCTTGGGCTTGAAATAAAGGTTGGGTGACTTGCGCGTGTCTTCCTTGCAGCGATAGGCAGTGACAGCAGCTGTAGAGGAAGGAATCCAGAGCGCAGCTCTTTCGTCCCAAGAGTGAAATGAATTTGTGAAAAAAATAATTAGGAAAGAAAATTTGGATCATGCAGAATACAGATGGTTAGCTTATGTAATTCTCTCTCTCTCTCTCTCTCTCTCTCTCTCTCTCTCTCTCTCTCTCTCTCTCTCGCGGTCGCCTCCGTCTCTCTCTCTCGTCTCTCTCTCTCTCTCTCTCTCTCTCTCTCTCTCCTCTCTCTCTCTCTCTCTCTCTGTGCCGGGTGACTGTCTATTCTCTCGCCCACTTAAGCCGAACTATGCCAAGTATTTCAAGAACAAGGATGAGTGATCAGATCAGCTGAATGTTGTATGTTACGTTCCTTTATTGAACCTTCAATTCTAGATTTAATTCCATTATCTAAGTAGTTATTTAGTGTACACAGTTAGGATAGATAATCATGGCTGTTCTATGTGGAGTGAGAGGAATTATGATGACTTAGAATATATATTAATACGGAAAATATACATAAAACCGGTACCATGTACAAATGTACACAAATACTGTGCTCCTCTTTTTCAAAACCTTACAAGATGTCCTAAGAACTCCGTTACTGGTCCGAATATAGGACTTACTGGTCAGTGGAGTAACATTGAGACATCTTAGAAGATAGAATCATCTGTCTTCTAAAAAAAAAAAACTAGTTTCCTCACTGCTTGAAATGGATGCCCTCCCCATCCTTGGTATTGTATTAATTTTTTTTCTTTATTATTGACCTACCATTAAGCGTCTGTTGCTTTATTAGCACACGGATTTCTTCATTACATAAAATCAAGGAGCTGACGTACATTGTTGTGCAAGGTATTTAGTGACGTTTGAGTAACATCATGAATTATGTTACGTAGTTAATTTGTTGGCTTAAATTACAACGACAACTTTAAAAGTCGTCACAAATGAGTATAGAATTAGCTGACAGGGAGATTATAATCAATGAGGGAAATTTTTCAGTTTTGAGAAAGTTTCTGAATAAAGAGCATGTTTTATTACAAGTTTTATTACAAGTTTTCCTCATGAAGTGATACGAAAAGTGTGGTAACATTATTGAGCAATCGTGACTAGACGTTCATGGGGGTATTAAATGTCACGTCGACATTAAATATTCATATCTAGACCGTATGGGTGGAGTCATTTGGCATTAGCGAAGGTGGCATACCAGCGCAGCTGAATTTTGTCATTAATAATGTTGTCAGCATCTTTGGCGTCTGTTAACGATCCGCTGGGTCCATGTGTGTCGCCGAAGTAAGAGTTGTGTTTCAGCTCTCGTAAGATCAACACAGAGTTCCTTCTGGTTTTTCTGATTTGAGAGAAGTTTTTTTTTTTTTATTCCTCTAAGGTAGTGTCATGGTATGAGTCTGTGCACTTGGTGTTGTTTGTGTGTGTGTGTGTGTGTGTGTGTGTTTAATATCCAGTAATGAAATGATTGTAGGAATGATATTCATAATAAAACCACTACCTTGCTCACTGAAGAAATCGCCCCGTGAGTTGCATTAAATGCCGATTCTCGATAATTGAAGTCTCTAACCTGACTGATTTTATAAACGAATCATTTCTTTGAAGAGAAGGTCGTCGTGTCGATTGATTTTGAGAATTTATTGGCGTCATGCCGAGATTCTTTGAGGATTTCTTTTGTGCCGCCTCACAAATTACTTTTGGTGTCATTTTGAGGCAAAGATTCTTAGAGCCACACTTGACAAATATTCTTTGGGTTTACATGAGGCAAAGAATACTTGAAGAGACTTGGCCATTTAAACGGAGCGCTGAAGTTATAATTTCACGCTTCTCCTCGTTGGAGTATAAGAGGAGGCTGATTTACGGGCAATTGAAAGACCTCTTTTCACGCTGGTCTCACGATTTTCAGATCACGCTGTCACGGGAAGGACTTGAGCGTTGAGCGTGCCTTTGTGCCTTAATGTCACTGTGATTTCATGATCAGTGAAATGTGATTTCCCTCAAGCGCTTTGATAAAACGTTTTCCTGTGACATAATTTGAAGCTGCTTCTGAGTCCTGCTTTCATGATTGGTTTTCAGTGGTGTAACCAGTCCTGATTGGAAAGCGTGCATTAAAGTATTAACAGTAAACGTGTTGTAATTGATTGCTCTCAATTCCGACAATTAATGACAAATCTAAGTTATGTTTACGTTTCCCGGTTTTCTCAAATTTTATATCATTTATAGATTATTATGAAATTTATGTCTTGAAACATTCTATCCCCTTTAGGTTGAACCCTCCGTGTCAACCGTATGAGAATGAAGAATTCAAACTCCGACCTCTGTTTTTTTTTTTTTTTTTTTTATTAAGATATTTCTGGACGCAGTGTTAATCTGTATTCTTTTTTAAGCGCTCGAGTTTTGTATTTTGGTGCAACAGAACCATGATACCCTTTATAAAAAATAAGGAAGCATCAGATAATGGTTGTTAAGTGTGAAAACTTAATTTTAGGTTTGAAGGCTCTAAATTACGCCTCTGGAGGCGGGTAGTGCCGTCAGTGCACCTCATTCGGTGCAATGTAGGCATTACTTAAGGTTCTTTGCAGAGTTCCTTCGGCCCCTAACTGCAACGGCTTTCATTCCTTTTACTGTACCTCCGTTCATATTCACTTCCATCTTACTGTCAGCCCTCTCGTAACATTTGTTTCATAGTGCAACTGCTTTGAGGTTTTCCTCTTATTACACCTTTCAAACCTTTGACTGTCAATTTCCGGTTCAGCGCTGAATGGCCTTAGTTGCCCCAGAGCTTGGCATAATGCCAAAAATCTATAGAAATCAAACCAAATCAATCTAAATTACGCGCTCTTTTACTTAGGATTATGTTATGAAGACTTAATTCATCTTATCACAGACTTTGAGTTTGAAGACCAAGTGATAGTATAGGTGTTGAAGTCTAAAACAAAACATAAGTAAATAATTAAAAAGCTCCGAACTTCGGCGCAATCGAGTTTTCTGTACAGCATATATTACTGTGTGAAACACTCGGCCGCGGCCCATGAAACTTTCAACTGAGGCCCATGGTGGCCTGTGCTGTTGGCTCTTATAGTAGTGCCAGGCGCACGATCATGGCTAACATAACCCTTAAATAAGAATAAAAGCTACTGCTAAAGAGTTGCAATTTGGTATGTTTAATGATTGGAGGGTGGATGATCACCATACCAATTTGTAACCCTTTATAGCCTCAGACAAATTCCCATCCTAATGGGCACTGAGACTTAAGGGTTTGAAGACTGAGGCTGTAGGGCTGAAATAAACCTCAGGTTTAAATCATGAGGCTAGACTCAAGTTTTGGAGACTCAGACTTATCACTGAAGACTCAAACATGTGATGTTCAATTCCCATCATCCAAAGCGAGTGAGGATTTTGTACTTGAAGCCCCAGGTGAGTTTTGCTTTGTCTTGACCCTGTGCCAAAGGGGCAGTCAAGTGGATTAAAGGTTGATTAAGTCCAGATACCCTGAGGGCCTTTTTGTTTTTCTTCTCTTGTTCACTGATGTGAATGTAATTGTATGTAAGACCTGTGGTCGCGGATATGACTGGGCTTCATTTGATATCTAGCTACAAGTTTATTCTGATTTTTTTTTTCTTGTCAGCTTATGGTGTGTATGTTTGTTCACCTAGTTATTGTCTTCAGGTATTATTTTAATAATAATAATAATAATAATAATAATAATAATAATAATAATAATTATTATTATTATCATATTGTTGAAGGGAAAATAAGTTGAATTGTAAGTGGATGGGTACGAAGTTCCTGCCCCTTCTTTTGCCAGTGATGGTTATTATACCTTTCGCTCATTAGACATCTTGAGGTGTTGTTTATAGAGAGCTAAAATAAACGAGGAACTTGAAGGAAATTAATCACGGGAGGAAAGGATTTGGAGAAATACTGGCTTGTGCAGGAGGAGGGGGGGAGGTGAGTGAGGAGGAGGAGGAGGAGTAGGAGGAGGAGGAAAAGGCATTATTGAGGAACAGTGGATGGAGGAGGAGGAGGCACCGATGTGGAGGTGGGTGGGTCCAGCCATCCAGTTCGACCTTCCCCGAGGCGCCGCTGCGTCCTGATGGTCACCAACAGGCTGAGGAGGAGGAGGAGGAGGAGGAGGATGTCGAAGGAGAAACAGGAGTTGGTGGAGGATGGATGGATGAGGGTGAGGGCTTGGGTGGGGTAGCTGTTGCTTCTCCAGGTTGAGATTAGGAGGGATGATGGCCTTTAGGTATGTGCTTTAGTTGTTGTTCTTTTTGTTGCTGTTGTTGTTGGTTATGCAATATCAAAGTTTCCTTTGTGTGGAAGGTCATTTGGCTTCTTTCTGCAGCTTTGGATTTAATTCTTGTTGATTCCTACTGATGGACAGTGACTGTCAGATTCTTATGCTATGAGAGGTGGTAACTTTTCCGTATGCTGCAGTTTGGCCATTTGATGCCCTTCTACTACAAGAGGCAAAAACCATCAGATTACAACTATAACCTTGAGGTCACCCGTGCCACGGGTATGATGACTGCGAGGTTACAAAATCCAAGGGGTATGGCCAGCAACTCGCCAGTAATAAAACCGGGACTCTTATTACAAAAATGAGTAGTATATTGATGATACTCCAATGAATTGAAGGTACCTGAATTATGATTTTTAGTCGTATGTTACCATGACGACCACTGGATCCCAGCTACTAGAAGTATGAAAGGGACATTCGTGTTATTGCCATTAGATAACAGTAGTGCATGACTATTAGATTCTAGTGAATGAAAGCATGACGTCCAACTGTAACAGCGGTCATTACTTAAGCGGACTACTGCCGATCAGACTACCCAAGACCCTGACTGGCGTCGAACGAAGCGTCATTTCGCTTTTTTTTTTTATATAATAGTTCTCGCTTGAAAGACGGATACAAGGTTCTATTTTATTCATTTCTTGTTTTAGTTCTTGCTGTTGCATTTCGTCTTAATGGAGACCAAATTAATTCTTTGCTTACAGTATAAAAATTGTAAGAATTATAGGCTTTGTAAGATTAGTTATATATATATATATATATATATATATATATATATATATATATATATATATATATATATAGGTATATATATATATATATTTTTATATATATATATATATATATATATATATATATATATATATATATATATGTGTGTGTGTGTGTGTGTGTGTGTGTGTGTGTGCGTGTGTGTTTGTTAATATACGATCACAAGTAACACGTGAAGATTCTATGTCAAGAGCCAGCAGGAAGTAATGAAAAGCAGCAGTACCTAGCGCTTTCGTGTATTCTTGATACACCTCATCAGTGTACAATATATTGTACCCAGATGAGGTGTATGAAGAATACACGTAAGCGCTAGGTACTGCTGCTTTTCATTACTTCCTGCTGGCTCATATATATATATATATTAAACAGTTTTAAAGCCAATTACTAAACAGAAGTACCATTTAAATATATATATATATATATATATATATATTATATATATATATATATATATATATATTTAAATGGTACTTCTGTTTAGTAATGGTAATTTTGTTCAGGTAATTGTCATTGTAACTTTTATATACGCATATATTATATATATATATATATATATATATATATATATATATATATGTGTGTGTGTGTGTGTGCCGCGCGCGCGTAATATAATATACACGTATATGCATATCTAAAGAAAAATACCTTCACATTTCCGTATTTCAATTTCCACAGATTCTCGTACAATAATCAATCCTATTGACAAGGAGCATTCTCTTGAAAGAAGAAACGAAAAGAAAGCTCTACTTTCTAATTTGAGAACAAAGGCGGAACTTAGCCCTTTCAAGATTTTCTTAATGTCACTCAAACGTCCAAGTGACATTCAAATACGTTCTCTAACAGCAACCTAGATAAAGGTTCTGTTGACTTTTATTCCTTTCTTTCTAGTTCAGTATTTGGAACACAAACTATAAATTTTTTTGTAATAATTACTTAGAATGACTTTGAAACCCAGTCAGATTTAACATTGAGAAACGATTATAAAACTTTTTTTCAGACAGCACTAATACTATAGAAAAGTAATGATGAACTTTTTACTAATTAAACGCGCGTGGTGAGTCTCTCTCTACCTCAAAAAATTATACTCATATATATATAATATATATATATATCTATATATATATATATATATATATATATCTATACAATTTTATATATATATATATATATATATATATATCTATATAAAATATTTAAAATGGCACTCGTGTTTAGGTAATTGGGCAATTAACACTTTGTAATATTCCATAATTGTGAAATGTCTGAGAAGAGGAGGTTTGCCAGCTGATTACGATTACCGAGTGCAAAAAGCTTTGAATATTGCTATCTTAGAGCGTTTGCAATAAGAACTGTTAATTGAAGAATTTTAAAGAGAGGGAGATTTTTGTTCTTGCGCAATTCCTTAGATACATACGAGTATTATTATTCTTTCTGTGTAGTGTATACTGTTAATGATTTTTAATTGACAACCTTACGATTGTATCCCAGCCACTCGTCCGTCACTTTGTGTTCGTAACTAACGGCGTAAACGTTCTTGTTCGTTGTAGCAGACAAAGAAATAGACTGTAGTCGTCCGGGCAATCGGCCAACTTATCTGAATATCTAATAAGTTGAAACCGCCGTCGTGCTGGAAGGGGCGACGCCTGCTTGCATACCAATGAGCATCAGACACAAAAAATTGCTCTCGGCAGAAAGGATAAGGAAACGTTTCTCGATTTGGGGTTTTAAGGAAACGTCTGCACGTTCATTGCGAATGGGGACTCTGGCGCTTTCCTGATGCAGTCTAGTTTTGCTACTCCAGTGATTTCTGTGAATTTTATGGAAGTCGAGAACTCATTTCTTTTTCGTTTGACTTGTTTGGTTGTCAGTGACACGTTCATCACGTTGTAAGATGGTTTCTTTCGAGGGGTGTTCTTCAAAGTGAAACGTTTTGTTCGGTGAAATGTTTCGTACTCTTCTTGGTCAGTGTTCGCTGCTGTTTCACCGAGACTTCGTTTATCCCTTTGAGACTGTCAAAAGAACAGTTGTATCTCCGGAGATTTTTCATAGCGTATGTCGAAGAACGTTATCCAGTATGACTTCGTTGCACAAGTAGGTTATTGGAGAGTGGCTGAAGTTTTTTTGGTTTTTTTGTTTTTTTTTCTCCCACATAGAGTTTCACTTCTCATACTTTCATGACTATACCCTGTTCATCCAACAATTCACCCGACAGTTGGCGGAAGTAGCTGTAATAAGTAACTTTGGTTTTACTTATTTTCTAGGGACATTTCCCAGTAAATTTTATTTAAAAAAAAAAACTTACTTCCACTTTTGTGCATGTGTGTGTGACCCACCAATGGTCGGTAGTCATTCCTTGTACTGTCGAATTGTGTTTTGCACTCATACACTTTGTTTTCAAAGGCGAAGTACGACACTACAGTACTTCTTGTGTAATGTATGTAAGCAAGCGTTTATATCTTACTATAATGGGCGTTATGTCTGTCCGTCCGTCTGTCATTCAATCACGGCCAAACGGCTGGTCCGATGAGCATGAAACTTGGCAGGGTTATAGTGGTGACCCCTAAGATGGTTTATAATGGGATTTCATCCCCCCCGCCCCTGCAATTTGGTAGTACATATAAATACCGCACCTTTAAATAATTTTGATATCTCTCTCTCTCTCTCTCTCTCTCTCTCTCTCTCTCTCTCTCTCTCTCTCTCTCTCTCTCTCTCTCTAGAGAGCTTTGTCCATCACAAGAGAAATCCATTATTTCATAATTCTAATCTGCGGAGAAGTGATCGGGTTTCCGTATTTTTTTTAATATTTGTCGCTGTGGCTTTGCCGGGAGTGGAATCCAATGCGAACGCGGTCATATCGGTTATGCAACCCAAGGAGCGGGATATGATGCTCCTCTTACACTGATATAATACGTGGTCGGCTTTGCTAAGAATCGTTGTCTTTAATCGATATTCTTGATCAGAAGTACTGTGTACTCTGGTGATAGAAGTTCACTCTCGACGTGGTTCGGAAGTCACGTAAAGCCGTTGGTCCCGTTGCTGAATAACCACTGGTTCCATGCAACGTAAAAATACCATACAAACAAGAAGTATACTGTATAGAATGTTTCGATCAGTAATCGCGGTTTTTTTCGCCTTAATCGACGGAAATGTGTGTAAATATATATATATATATATATATATATATTTAATATCTGTGTTTGCGTATATCACAGACACAAACACACTCACACATGTATGTAGTATATATTATTGATTAAAAGGCCCTAAAAGACAACTCTGTCGGAGATATATGTATATTATATATATATATATATATATATATATATATATATATATATATATATATATATATATATATATATATATATATATATGAAATAACTCCCGCACTCACAGAGCCCCATTAGGTAGAATTATGATATTGCTTCCTTGGCACAACCTGTACTTCGACATTTTTGTCAAATTTGTTTTGACTGAAGCCGCCTTTCTCTTCCCCACGTCCAAAATCAAGACAGAATACGGATCGCCAAAACTACATAGTCATTTTGTTTCGGAAATGGAAGGGGGGTGTTATCGCTCTTGGAAGACTTCATTTCGGCTCTGTTTGTTCTGCAATAATATCCTGTTTATGCGTGTTGAAGGGTGACTCTAAGTTGATGATGCATTTTTTTTCCCTCTTCGTTCTAGTCGCTCGAACGTGATAGATAACGTGTATATGAGTGAGTGTTTATGCCTCGTATATGTGTGTGTTATTATGCGCTTGGGATATTCCTGCTGTTACATATCAGTTGCATCAGTAACTATACTCTGTTTTTTTTTCATCTATCCATCCGCCTGTGGTGTTTGCTTATGGTAACACTGCGTCCCGGGCTTTAGATAGTTACATTCAGCTTACATTCAACAATAATAATAACCTTATTTCGAATATTAACGGTGTAATTCGCATACTGTAATTTATTAAAACACTTTTCAGTTACAAATGCACACCCAGATATCCTTTTATTTACCTAAAACTTACACATACCGGAACTATTTAAAGCACGGGACGCAGTGTTACCATGCGATAACACCACAGGCGGATGGACAGATGGAAAAAAACAGAGTATAGTCTGAGAAGAGGTAAAAGGGACCCATTTTTCTCATATAGGCTACGTGGATATCCGACGTCGTGTCTATTTGATTTGTAAACATAGGATCATAATTTTAAACGTCATACAGTTGTGCTTATTTGTAAAATGTACATCTCAGCGTACTTACCACAGAGAGAGAGAGAGAGAGAGAGAGAGAGAGAGGAGAACATGATAGTTTGATCACCGTGTTTTGAAATCGGAGAATCTCAATGTTCACTCCTGGTGAATTGTAGTGTCAGCGGATGCTCATTCACACGATCATTCCGTCTGCTGTGCATGATCGTATGACCTAAATATTGATGCGATTTCGCGAATTTTATCGTCTCGCTCAGCCCTTCAAAGTAAGTAGTTCTGCCCCGAGGTGTTTAACTGTTGGATTGTTATATACATAAAGTAGAAGTGGGCTTCACTAGTTTGCTTTGATAGCAAGTGGACTTGTACGTGTCGTTTATGTTTCTTTAAATTGATTATGTTTTCTCATACACCTGTTATTCTTTTTCCGATGTTTTAGATCAAAATTATCTTTGTCTAGTTTTGTAATTTTTTGAAAGTGTTTTTCATACCATCCTCTGCAGTTTGAAGCCTGATCCAAGCATAGCTTTATGAGAAATGTCAAGAAATTAATGTCTCAGTCGTAAAGAAAGTCAGAAGATTGACTGTACATCTTTCGACATTCTAACAATATTTGGGTAGGATTCATCTTCATGCATTATAATTTGCATTGCACTTTCCGATTGTATGAGGACTTTGCGCAGAGACTCGAAAACCACATCGCATCAGACTTTGTTCAGTCTCTCGAAAATCTCATCACATCAGAAGTTCGGTGGGATACACAAATAACTATATTGCACAAATTCTTGGCTTGTATTCCAGAACAAACTACATTACATAGAATGAATTACAAACGGACAAGGTCGTAACCTTGAAAATCACACGAAAAAAGCGACATAGCAGTACTCTGCGTTACCCTGGAGCATATAGTATATTCTGCATTATTTTGAAGGAATTACATATTTCAAGGAGGTGCCGTAGGTTCAGTGTCTGAAGCGTGGATAGATATATTGTTATCTGCAGTTACCTTAATAGGGATTGTGTTGTTAATTGGCAAGGTTAAGATTTTAAATCAAGGCAAATTAACTGCGTGATTTTAATCCATTGACATTTGGGACGAGTGCTGTAGTCGTACCGAGATCCTTCAGGTGTTCAGGTTGTAAACGAGAAAAGAAATTGTCACTTTCACCCATCGTCAAAGTCATGACCAAGGCTGGGGAGATCCGAACACTTTTAGCCAATGCGTCAATTGTTTTGACGGCGAGATTTTCACTTTTTTTGTGGAGATGGAAAAATGAACAGAGAAACTATGCATGCGGACCTACGGTAATTCTTTCATGAGTGCTACGTATCGAATTTGAGGATAATTTTGTGCGCTTCATTTCATTTGCTTTAATTGGTTAATATACGTTTGACTCTTCAGGAAAAAGTAGCCAGTATTTTAGATGCAGCTTACTGCTTTTTCACGGGATGTTTTTCCTGACGGTCGAAGTTTATGCTTTAGTCGTCTTGGAAGGAAATTGGTGGTCATTTCACAATACTTAGGTTGTGACTGCGATTATTGCTATTACCAGAGATGTTCTTTGACTAGACCGTCAGCTCGTGAGACTGAGAATCAAAACATTAATTAGGCCGTGAGTTTCATGCAATAGGAAGTCGAAACAATGATTAGGCCGTGAGGTCATGCATGGGAGTGGAAACATGAATTAGACTTTGGCTTATGCAACTGGAAGCCGTAACAATAAACAATGAACTCGTTCAGTTAATAGCCGTGAGATTAATTAAATCATCAGCGCGTGAGATTTGGAATAGTAACAGTGCTTAGACCGTTTGCTAGTTCGATTTGGTATTGCAACGTTAATTAACCCAAAGCATTAAATAGACCCATAGCTGATGTTTTTGTATGTGATTGGGAGTCAAAATATTTTAAATATTTATTAAACCACCATCGTCAGGGAGTTTCGACGAAATATTGTATAGGAATGTTTCTAGGAATGTTTCTGTGTATATATATATGTGTGTGCGTTTACATATATGTGTGTGTGTATGTACTGCATATTTATATAAATACACAAACAGTTATATATGTATATATATACAATATATATATACATATATATATATATATATATATATATATATATATAATAGGAATATATATATATATATATAATATATATAATTATAATTAGGACTGCAACCTATTTGGTTGATAGACCGCCAGCCCTTGTGATTGGAAGTTATGTCGTTGCTTTAACCTTACAATAGGTATTGTAAGGCAAAAAAAAAAAAAAAAAAATAGTATGTATCGTTCATAAAACTCCTCACTACATGCTAACAGTCAAAATGAAAATATACAACCCAACCTCATTTGGAATGCAATTTCGTCTCTTTAGGCATTAATAAGATGCCGAGTACATTGAGAACATCATAATCTCTGAATAACAAGGCATTCTTGGCAATGATAAGTTTGAGCAGAACTCAGAAGCAAGCTTTGTTTTTGTACCAAGATTTCGTGTCAGTCTTTTGTGAAACAGCAGTGCAAGCAGCTGTAACAATGTGGGTACTGTTGAACTATTATATCAATCACAAGGGCTGGCGGCGGTCTATCAACCAAATAGGTTGCAGTCCTAATTATATATATTATATATATATATTATATATATATATATAATATATATATATATATATTCATTGAAGGCAATTGCTTCAGTAGCATTAATAAGGTTTTTGCCGGAATCTTCATATCGTCGGAGTTTTTCCCGATTCTCAGGCGTCAATCTTCGGTAAAGAACAAACAAACTTCTTTCCTTTCTTTTCATTTATTGTTTTCTGTCACGACAGCTGTATATATATATATATATATATATATATATATATATATATAGTATATATATATATATTATATTATATCATTCGAGCTACAAATGTCCTTTAATATCTAAATTCGGTCTACCTCGGAATTGATATATTTTCATATATGTACCGAAGGGGAATTTTTTAGTTGATAATAATTTCGTCCCCCCATAGGATCGAATCACCGTCCAAGTGGACGGGAACGAAATCAGGACAGACAGTGACGCTATCAATTATTATCAACTAAAAGATTCCCTTCGGTACTATATGAAAACAATATATCAATTTTTCCGAGGTAGACCGAATTTAGATATTAAAGGACATTTGTAGCTCGAATGATATATAAATGAATGACGGTTCGATGTGATAATTATTCATATGTATATATATATATATATATATATATATATATATATATATATATATATTATATATATATATATAATGTATAAATAACTTATTAATTGCCTCATGTGATTTCGTTGCAATTGCTTTTACATCATTTACCGAGGACCTTAGTCACCGCTGCTGTTCTAGAATAGCGTCATTTTCTCTAGCAAGGATGACGTGTACTACCGGATTCCGGAAACGCGCATTAGTCTAGTTACCTAAGTATTATGAACGAGAATTAGGAAGTAGGTGAAAGTCTCTCTTCATGGCCAGAGCTGCTACTCCTTAATGCTTCTGTTGCTGACGTCAAAGGAGAGATGAATTTCTTATCCTTGTGTCAACGGTCGTTTGTTTAGGTGACTGATTTCTTACTGTTACTCAAGTTTTGTTCTTACCGCGTTTAGGTTTCCTAGATAGTACTAAACAGGGTTGGTGATTTTTTTAATTAGAAAAAAAAAATCTGTGATTTATTTGATTTTTTATTTATTTGTTTTTTTATTTGTTAGATATTTCAATCCTTTTTTTCCTCAAAATGTATTTTATGACAGAATTACTATTGATTTATCTTTTAGGTTTCCAGTTCTGGCCTTAAGTATGTAACTTGCAATTTTTTTTAATTAAAATAAATCGTTGCAGCACAGTTATGATTTAAGTTTTTATTAACCCCCAGACCATATTTTTCAATTTATTTGCTTTCAAGTAAAATAATAAGAAAATACAAAAAAGCATGATTTTTTTAAATGAAAAAAATCAATGACTTAATCACTTGATTAAATCAGTTTTATTTAAATAGATCACACATTTGAGTAAAGTCGTCCCTTACGACGCTCCTGACTGGCTATTGATAAGCCAATCACAGGGCTGGAATCTCTCTAGTCTCTCTTGAGAATTCACATTGGCAGGATGTATGTTCCACCTTTCCTGAGGGATACTTCTTTCCTAGACATCAAATGCAAGATTGATGTGAATCTACAATAGGATTAAATCTTATAGCTGGGTTAATAATACTGCAGAGGAGAGTTCCATACCCCCCCCCCCCCCTCTCTCTCTCTCTCTCTCTCTCGTTCCTCTCTCTCTCTCTATATATATATATATATAAATATATATATGATATATATCATATATATATATATATGTAGAATCTGCTGGTCACTTTTTACCAGATACATATGCAATTGTAATACATCTACATATATTATATATATATATATATATATATATATATATATATATATATATATATATATGTATAAAGTAATTGTTATACACAATGCCCACCTGACTTCTCGAATTCTCCCAACTTTATTTGGATACGCTTGTGACCACAGAACCTTGAATTCAAATGCAAGAATAAAAAGTAATTGTGATCGTAGCAGGGACTCGAGGTCTAAGGCTTTTTAGTGACAAGCGTGTACAAAAAGCATGAAGAATTCGAGAAGTTAAGAAGGCATTATGGTTATTACGATTACTTCAGTTCCTGGTATAACGCGGTCAATAGTTTCAATATATATATGTATATATATATATATTATATATATATATATATATTATATATTATTATATATTAAAAAGCGAGAAGCATCGGACAGATTCAGTGTTGAGTATGTGACGAACAAGAAAAGTATTCTTTATACAAATTTTTATTGTGAAATGACTGATGAGGTATCATTTTATGACTTATGTATGTGTTTTGAGGCTAACAAATTATTATATTTTGTTTTCCCCTGTTTGTATCTACGCATTGTTTGCAAAGTTTGGTTAAAAAATAGCCAGAGTTTGGTATTAAAACACCCCCCTCTCTCTCTCTCTCTCTCTCTCTCTCTCTCTCTCTCTCTCTCTCTCTCTCACACACACACACACACAGTAGTCCACAACCTTGAAAGAGCTGCTGTCTCCTACACATTCCCTCTAAGTAAATTTTAATAAAATACAAGAAATGGACATTCTCTCTCTCTCTCTCTCTCTCTCTCTCTCTCTCTCTCTCTCTCTCTCTCTCTCTCTCTCTCTTCACTGTTTGTTCCGTGGAGGAGTCGACAGGATTCTCCAACATCCTGACGCCTTTACTCCCTCTGGGAAGCTATTGTGTGTCCTTACCCACGGTATAGAATTTTCTTCTTGAGAAGTCCTTCTTTCCTTCCTTCCTTCCTTCTCTCCTCCTCCTCCTCCTCTGGTTGAAAGATGGATTTGTTTATATTCACTTGTTTGTTTATTCGTGTTACTGCTTGTTTCGTGTACTGTTACACTTGAATTCAATGATAATCGTGAATTGTTTCGTATGTGCTCTAAATGCAGTGCCTTGTTTTAGACTTCATTTCGCTTTTTTTTTTATTTTTTATTTCCAGTAGAACCGTGGACGTGTTTCATAAAAAAAAACCATGTAGCCAAGAATATGTCACATCGTATTTTCCCGTCACTTATCAGTTATATGCTTGTGTAATTTATGACAGAACACTGAAGTTTCTGAAGAATGCCATCGATTTTTTTGCTTACGTTACACTGCTTGAGATGTAAGATATGAATGTCTTTAATTCTTTACTCTCAGTCGTTTTATCATGAGGGGAATTTAATTGCCAGAAGATGGGGACGAAGAAAACAGTAGGACTTGCCTGGAAGAAAATGATGAAACCTTCTGGAAAAAATGTTGTCGTAGTTTGCATTGAAACAAGATGACACAGAAGCCATTAACGGTTATTTGTACTTCGGAACTGCTTATTGGTTCCTCTCCGTGTAATTCCATCATAAATGCTCGTGCAGTGGTTTTACGTCTAGCAATAGACGTTTGAAATTGTTCTCGGGTTAATCGAATGTCATCCAAATCCAAATATGTATGATGTCCTCTGCGTGATGTTTGTAGCATTGTGCTCGCCACATTTTGAGCGAAATAGCGACATTCTTGGTTTCAAAATACGGCGAACTATTCATGCTCGAATAGTATGGGTTAAGTTGTGTGAAATTGTATGTTTCTCCGGAGAGGTTAGAGGATTTTTAAAATGTTCCCTGCATTTGAGAATGGAACGAATTATATTTTCCTAATTATAGTGGATTGTAATTTTCTTGCTGCTTAGTGTAACGTTTCCAGGAGTTACTGGTTTATAACCTTTTCAGGTAAAGATTACTAGTTTATAACCTTTTCAGGTAAAGATAACCCTAAGCTTATTTTTTAAGTAATGGAAAAACCTTTGCTGACGTCAGAGGTCTTCGGCTCAGTGCCTTTAGACACGTGCTTATGTGCTTTGTAGTACAGCAACTGCCGTCTCTAGTGATTGCAGAACGATAGGAAAACTGTTAGAGATAACTCACATGAGCTAATAATGATAGTGAGGATTAATAACGTCAAAGTTGAGCGTTGCCAATAGACATAATTTACTGCAGTATAAGCAGGGCGATTTGTAGTATCTGACACTTCTTTTTTCAGTTTCATGTCCGAGTTTTCTTGATCTGCGAGGCTGATGAAACCTTTGCAACCGATATCCCAACGTTAGGTTAAACAATGGTTGTCCTCATACGGTTCGTAGATGAAGTGAAACACTTAATGGAAGCGTGATGAGGGGGAATGTGGTTAAATGGGAGGTGAGGTTGGAAATGAAGCTTAACTAATATAGCTGACGAGATAAGATTGAGGAGAAAATGCAGATAAAGCTAATGGTTCTGTGGGCAAGGTAGGTTACATGGGAAGCGCTGGGTAAGGAGAATGGGTAAATAGATAAGATATAATCGCTCTTACGGTCAGGATGGGTAGGAAACGCCTGGTTAGGAAAACTTAAGTATGTCCTAGTTGCGTTATTAATGAGGGGCCTTTCCTCTTCCATAATAAATAACGAGAGAGGGAAATGACGGTTGTGTAGGAAATCCATGTTTCTGTAACAGTCAGGCTGAGTGATCGGAACGGATATGATGCTATCATATATTTTTTCATGGTTTATGCTGAAGGTCCTCGTATAGAAGATGCAAGAAATTTTGAAGTTAGAAACGTGAAATATTCACGTCCTCTTGGCTTTGGACACAACCTGTTTTTGATGAAAGTGAATTGATCCTTGTTTTTGAGTCTAGAATAAATGCAGCATCTTTCCGTGGATACTACTAATACACGCCGTTGGTCAGATTGCTTTATGCATATTTCTATGGATCCTTATGAATAAACTTTTCGATTTTGGTACACAACTCATTTGTGAGGATGTTAGTCCTTTGGGTTGACTTTGATTTTCGTGAACCGGACTGAGTCTCTTATGTAGGCTCTTTAGGGGAAAGTCTTGAAGTTGTTTAAAGTCATGCATGGATCGCCGAAGTTGAGGTACACAAGTCGTGTAGGTCGTCCCGTGATATACAGAAACCCTTTTGGATTTGAACCTCCTGATTTTCTGGTTGTATAGTGGGACTGCATGATTTCTTTTGTAAGAAAATGAATGACGATCATTTACGTATCAGGAAATACGTCAGAAATCAAGACTTCTCGTGATTAGGGGCAACTTGAGTAAACGAGAGCGTCTACGTGTTTGTAACGTGTAGCTCCTTTGTCTTAACAAAATATTGACAAAGGATTAATTAGATTTTATTATAGTACTATATTTGTGTATTTTTACTTTTATGTAAATACATACTTACGTATACTATATTTATATACATTGTACACACACACACACACACACATATATATATATATATATATATATATATAATAATATAAATAATAAAATATATATAATTTTACTATATTTTATATATATAATACTATTAAATGTTATATTAATAAATTATAATCTAATATATTTTATATATTTTAATATTATATATAATATATAATTTATATATATATAGATATTATTATATATATAAATTGTATATTATATATATATATATTTTATATATATATATTATATAGTAGTATATATATATATAGTATATAATAGGGTTTCAGAAAGTAAATATGCTTTGCTACCTCACGAGAAAATGCGAGTTCAGAGAGGTCACACTTGTAGAAAGAGGAATTTTACTCCTCCTCCTCCTCCTCCTCCTCCTCCTCCCTCCTCCTCCTCCTCCTGCTCGTTTCCCCATACCTCCTTCCCTTTTACGGCCTTGGTCGCCTTAATATTGGGAGAAGAAGGGCCAAGGAGTCCTCCAGAGCCAAGCGAGGTGTTCGATATGTGAGCTGATTAAGGGGTACTGGTTTTGGACCTCACTTAATTAGCTTTGTTTGTTTGATAAACCAGCGATTCTTTTTGGTTCCCCTTTAGACATGTAAGTTTGTTTTGTAGTGTTTGTGGTTGTTTTTGGAGATTATGTTTTAGCCTGACTTTATTATTATTATTATTATTATTATTATTATTATTATTATTATTATTATTATTATTATTATTATTATTATTATTATTATTATTATTGCCTCAGTATTTATATGATGTAGTTGTAACCTGCATGTTTTGAATTTTTTTTTTAGTTTTTACCTCTCTCTCTCTCTCTCTCTCTCTCTCTCTCTCTCTCTCTCTCTCTCTCTCTCTCTCTCTCTCTCTCTCTCTCTCTCTCTTGGGTGATACACCTGCATGTTTTTAACTCTCTCTCTCTCTCTCTCTCTCTCTCTCTCTCTCTCTCTCTCTCTCTCTCTCTGGCCAAGATCCACCTCATCCCACTCGACGATATTCGTCTTCACGATTTTGTTGTTTCCCTTCTTGATATGTTAAATCATCGTCAGTTTAGACTCTCCGTTGGGCAGTCCTTATTACACTGTTTGAGTGAACCTTGGTTTACACTTTGCTTCTGGGCATGCTTATTTTAGTGGTATTTTTAAATGGGGGCTTTCCAAGCCTTGCGGTAGTTGATCGCCCAGGTTGATTGGAGATGTAAATTTTTCGGGGTCGTCGTGTTCATCATGTGATCCCTGTTTTCACAATCCCTGCTGCTTTTCTTAGAAGACCCACCAGCTCCCCCCCTCCCCCCCTACGTGTTATTTATCAGTGTTTTGAAAGTCAAGCTTGTTTATGTTATAAGTACTTTCAGATAATTATATGTCGTTTTACTTCCCTAGACAACTTTTATTCAAACTGAAGAGTTGGGTGCTCTCCGGTCAACAGCTTGCTTTTTCAAATCTGTTTGTTTCATGTTCGGATTTATTTTGCTGTCTATCCTTAATGTGTGAGAGGAACATATCACATTCACTTCAGCTTTGTATATTGTAGGCAAGTAGGAATAGGAACATGAAGAACATACGCAGTTCATACACTTCTCCAAAGCCGAAATTGATGGCAGACGAAATAAGATATTCTTATTTGCCGGGTGGACTCATAAACATCAAGTGGATAACGAACTACAGGGCGAAGAGTCACCACGTTTGGCAATACTGTACGCCATCTGTTAGATAGAAAAGCAATGACATTATTTTTCCAGTGCTCCGTAATCAGGGAATACTCATCGTCACAGAGCGGTGTGGTGACGCGTTGTAAGGGAGAAAGTGTTAGTCATAGTTTGACGTTGGAAGTTGCTGCTTATGGATTAAAATGTTATTAACATTTGTTAATTTTTCCACACCTGTTCCTACTACCAGGGACCACAGATAAGATGAATAATATTTTTTAACTGAAAATATACCTAAGCAACTTCGTTGTACTCTGTATATACATGTGTTTTACAGAAGCGGATGATTTCAGTACCCGATATTGGAATATATACTCTGTTTTTTTTTTTCATCTATCCACCCGCATGTGGTGTTTGCGTATGGTAACACTGCGTCCCAGGCTTTAGATAGTTACGCTATGTGTAAGTTTTAGGTAAATATAGGATATTTGCAACTGAAAAGTGTTTTCATAATACACTGTATGCGAGTTACACCGTTAATATTCGAGATAGTATATGGTTATTATTGTTTAATGTAAGCTGAATGTAACTATCTAAAGCCCGGGACGCAGTGTTACCATATGCAAACACCACAGGCGGGTGGACAGATGGAAAAAAACCGAGTATAGTTGCTTTTCCCGTGATGAAGATCCTGACGGACGAAA
>NC_087200.1:171301373-171333873 GCF_015104395.2 Macrobrachium nipponense | reverse complement strand
GCCAATTGAAAGAGACCTTTATATTCACTCTCCTCAAGAAGCTCTCGACGTAGCCATTTAAATGTCACAAAACTAGATCTATATATTTCTATATAATGAGCCTTGTAAGAAGGCTTGTGATATGACTTGTGGTCATTTTGCGTTTTATGTAGTTGTTTGCGGTGCTTTTATTGTTCTGGAACCTGAATTGAGTTATGTGGGATAGAGTAGGAAGCTTTACTAGAAGCACTGGCAAGAAATAAGAACACAGAAACAGTAGAATATAGGGGAGCAAACTCAGGAACAGGTGCATTTGGGCGATCTCGTAAGTATATACTGTTTTTACCAGTTTCGCCGTGACCTTATATTACCCAGTCCAACTTAACCTAACTAATTGTAAAGATGTTTACCTCGATGGGAGCGTTTCACACACACACCCCACCAACATATACAATACAGGGCCAATGTGTCTCCCCCCAAATTTGGCACTCAACAGCAAGTCCATTTACACATTTTACAACCATTTCAAGTCTTCCATCCATGTGACCCTTTGTTACAATAAAGAAGGCATTATTTATTGTGTAGCTCATATTGTAAAGTGCTCTTGTTAAACTTATTGTTTGTTGTACGACCTTTGGCCTATTGAGCTTGTTTCTGTGCAGGTTGCAGGCTCGGTTGTAGTGGCATAATAAAAGGTTGTGTGGAATGTTATTTTTAGGTTTGATAGTACTACTGGGTGCCTCCTTGCAGACCACTTTGTGTAATGAAGATGTTTTTGTAACCATTACTGCATTTTTCTGAAATTTCCAAATCAGTGTAGTATTTTTATGTATAGTGAGCTTCACCTATTTATATGCGTTGCCTAATGATTTGTAATCAGCCGAGTAAACTAACAAACTATTTTCTTGCGATGCCGTTTTAGACCTCAACTAATCTTATCCAAGATCATTTTAATGATGCCTCTGAGTTCAGGCCAGTTCTTATGTATGTTAGTGATGCCTTTTGTTTGGTTAATCGTATGGCTCTTTCTTATCAATTTTGTACTTTGGGTGTCATATGCTACATTCTTGATCTTTACAGATTTTTTTTCAATGTAATGGGGAGCGATGAGTGGCTTAGTCATTGATGTATTATGTACCAATGTCTAAGCCACTTCATTGATTGATCTCTCCCAGTGCCTGGCGTCAAGCCTAAATCTCATATTCCATTCCATTTATTGATCTCATGCCGCGCTGCCATTCCGTTATTTGCTATGAAGAGACAAACCTACTTAATGATTCTGAATATTTGGCAGCACTTGATGCTACCTCCAGCTTGGAGATTTCTTTTTCACAGTACTCAAATTATACTCATATAATATAAAGTTCCCCATCTTCGGAAGTCAACCTCTTTTTGCAAATCCTCTTCTCCCAAAACTGAATATTGGTACATTTTGTCTTGTGTAGATGTATTTAGTCTCATGGGTCACTTTACCACTAAATTTTTCCTTCAGTGGTGATTATGATTTAGAGCATCACCAACGACAGCCTGATATGACATCTTCCACGAACTGTATCTCAACGAGGAACTTCCATTAGTGCTCTTGATGCTTCCACCCTAGCAACAAGTACGTGCTACTCGCTGTGGCGCAGAGCCTCAGTATCCTCACATACTACTCTGTAGGTGCTGCACTGCCACACCTAGTACCAGAGGCCTATCTTTCTTATTGCTATTAATTAACGGTCCTCCTGACAGGATTGGTAGTATCGAGGCTTGCATGTTTAAAGTAGGCAACATTTTCAATGTCTTTCAAACCTGGATAGTCCGAACTTACAATGTCCTTATCGCTTGATAGTTAACGTCCTCCCACGCAGCTTGTTTCAACATTTAGACTTCCGAAGTGATTAGATATAGGGGTGTTATCGTCAAGTTACTTTTAGATATGTAATAGTGTGGTGTTGCTCTTGCCTTGAATGGACCCTTCCACAGTGCTATTTTCTATAGGTTACCCAGACCATTTTTCAGTGTCCTTCACTTACAATGCGTCTGTGGTGTCAGAAACTGGCTAAGTACGTGATATAATGGTTTATGTTAAAATAAGAAAAATTATATCCTATGGTAGGAAAATACCGCCTACTGTTTTCTTTAAACTTCTTTCATCTTTGGTAGCTGTGCTTCCTAATTTTCATGTTATTTTTCACTGGTTATTTACATCCGGGAATGAATTAATGACATCTAATTAGCTTTTTGCTTCACCCATCGGCATCTTCATAGCCCATTAACTTGAGCCTTTTATCAAAAGACACTTAAAAAAAACTAGTATTGAGAGCCAAATTACAATCTCTTTCTTCCTCGCATCAAAGGATTTTATATGATTCATATACAGAATTGATAAATATTATTAACCAAAAATGATTAGGTAAGCAGTTTTTTTATTCGTTGTCCAAAATACGCCGTCCTAATCTCAGAAGTTATTGCCACTAATTAATTCATCTTAAAAGAAGTCCTCTGTGGCCTCGTTGCCTCTGGTACCCATTGCCAAACCTGATGGGTCATTTGCCCTGTTTCTTTTTAGGAACACGACAAATGACATTAGAAGCCATTGGCGAAGGTGGAGATTGAGGGTCTTGTATGTGGACAAGACGTCTAAACGTGCGGTTTGTTATCTGTAGACCATGTGAATACAGATTTCTTTTTACAGTATGTATAAAACAAACATACACACACACACAAACACACACACATATATATATATGTATATATAATATATATATTATATATATATATATATATATATATATATATATATATATCTATATATATGTGTATATAAATATATATATATATATTATATATATATATATATATATAATATATATATATATATTGTGTGTATCTACGTCTATAATTGTTTATATTTTCAGTTCTCAAGCAACCATAATTTATGGAGGAACAATTTAGCTAGATGGAATGACAATTGTCTGCAATTTTACCACTTGTTCTTGGAAATACTAATATTATATTATATATATATTATATATATATATTTTATAATGATTATAATATAATTCTAAATACTATATAATATTATATGATATATGGTGTGTGTGGGTGTTGTGTGTGTGTGTGTGTTTAATTCTAGAAATGTTTATGAATTTGTAAGATTTTTTCCCCCCATAAAAAAACTTAACAATCGCACTTTTATAACCCCTTATTTATATATTTCCGAAGGTGTTATGGCTTATGTGGGTTAGTTTTAATAGCATGATTGATGTGATAACCTACTGCATACTGTTATGGTGCCTACCCCTCCATGTCATAGGAAGAGCAGTTTCCTTTCTTCTGGTGTTATGGTTTTTGTCTTTGTTAACTGCATGTTTCTTTGAGTGGTATTGACAACCGACCGGCTCTATTTTTATTTTTATTTGCTGTGAATATTCTATTTCTTTTCAAAAGGATCTTAGGTTTATTATTTTCATTTTTGGTTGAGTCATAAATTCATAGAAGCCCATCTTATTATGAATACGTAAAGCATCTCTACAGCAAAGAGAAGCCGCATGTGTCTCACAAGCCGAAACAAAAGCTAATACGATGAACGATATTTCTGGCACTGTATCAAATTTTGAGTGCGGGTTTGAATGTCAAAGATAACCGATAAGTTGAAGAGTGCAGAAGTTTATCTTGGTTCTCCGCTGTCAGTTGAGAATTGAAGGTTTGGTTAATCCAGTGTCTTTTTGAGGTTTCGATGGTATATGTGCTGCATGAGAAAGTATAAAAGAATATTATGCATTAGTAACTCTGTGAAAATGAGCCCGTTGCTTCGCTACTGAGCTACGTCATACACACACACACACACACACACACACACACACACACACACACACACACACACACAAGGAAGTTTATTCAGTTTCGTCAGTAAATGAAAAAAAATCGTGCCATCCAAGGAATACTGTGATCTATCTTTTAATATTCGCAGTTGAAATAGCATGAAGTGGTCAGGAAACAATAGAATTACAGGAGTGGATTTTATTTTCTTATCTTCCAGAGAAAAGCAAGACCCCGGCCCTTTGACTATACTTTAACTCTTCTCATAATGCTGAGAAAGAGTGACTGGATACGAGCTCTCTCTCTCTCTCTCTCTCTCTCTCTCTCTCTCTTCTCTCTCTCTCTCTCTCTCTCTCTCTCTCTCTCTGCAGGCGAAGGCAGCAGCTGGTATTTGCTAGGATTACGTAAAATTTTGACTCATAATTGTTTGCTTTCCGAAGAGTATGCAAGATGGTGTTTAGGGATTGCGAGGTTACAATTATGCTTTCGGAATGTAAACACGGGTTTTGCTTGGGTCTGAGTTTTGCCCCCTCCTTACGAATTGCAGTTTTTTTTTGGTTTTTTAATTGGCTGCTACTAAAAAATATTCTTATTATTATTATTATTATTATTATTATTATTATTATTATTATTATTATTATTATTATTATTTATTTATTTATTTTTTTTTTTGCTCTACCACAGTCCTCCAATTTGATTGGTGGTATTTATGATGTGGGGTTCCGGGTTGCATCCTGCCTCCTTAGGAGTCCTTCCACTTTTCTTTCTTAGTTATGTGTGCCGTTTCTAGGATCACACACTTCTGCATGAGTCCTGGAGCTACTTCAGCCTCTAGTTTTTCTAGATTCCTTTTCAGGGAACTTGGGATCGTGCCTAGTGTTCCTATGATGATGGGTACGATTTCCACTGGCAAATCCTATATCCTTCTTATTTCTATTTTCAGGTCTTGATACTTATCCATTTTTTCCCTCTCTTTCTCTTCAACTCTGGCGTCCCAATGGTATTGCGACATCAATGAGTGATACTTTCTTGTTGATTTTTATTATTATTATTATTATTATTATTATTATTATTATTATTTTATTATTATTATTATTATTATTTATTATTATTATTTAACCAAACAATAATTTCTTTCAGTTTTCTTCTGAAGGATTGAAAAAGAAACCCACAAAATTATTGTGTATAACATGTTTACTTATGAGTATTTAGATTTTATTTTACTCAACACTGTGCCCAGTTTCAAGAGATGTGTGGTTTGTCAAACTGTCAAAGGCCTAACAATCTTCTGAAAAAGAGCCACAGACAGGGCCTGAAAGTACTCGAGTGTTGAGTAAAATAAAATGTAAATACTTATAAGTAAACATGTTATGCACAGTCTATTTTGTGGGTTTCTTTTTCATTTATTATTATTATTATTGTTGTTGTTGTATAAATCTATTTGACTAGTATATTTTGTATTTTTGGTCAGTACAGCGCTTTTTTTTTCATATTTTCCTACCGGTGAAATAAAGAGTTACAGGATTGGGTATAAAATGGCGATCAATTCGTCGGGGTTGATGTGGCTCGCAAGATGCAATGATGTCTGCCGTGTGGTGGCATCGATTTGACATCATTTTCCTGCACGGAACTTGTCTTCTTTTTTATTGTTAACTGCTGAAGTAACATTCGCAGCTTAGTGATTTGGTTGTTACACGATTCTTTTAATGACTGGTTTTTCATGATGAATGGAGTGCCATTCCTCGCCGCAAGGATTCTCTTTCCTTTATTCATTATTATTAAGTGTTTTTTTTTTCCTTAAACTTACCTGACAACCACATAGTAGAATGACTTTTGTAAAAAAAAAAAAAAATAAAATAAAATAAAATAAATAAAAAAAAAAGATACCACTGTGGTTTCTATAGAGTTAGTTTATAATTTACTTTGAATTTCATTTTGTCCTGAGAGTTGAGATGAGCCTACCAAGCTGTAACATGTCGTCCTATGATGCCTTTCAATTTTGCTTTTTGCGAGCTGAGTTCCAATTCCGCGTCATCATTAAGTGGTGTGTGTGTGCCTTCAGTACGTCAATAAAAGTCATTCCGAACCAAAGCGCCATCAGAATTGATTGGCATAATTACCAGGTATCATTTTTTTGGGTCTTGTCAAGATGAGCGAACCCACTATTTCACTCTCGACGTGGTTTGGAAGTCACGTAAAGCCGTTGGTCCCGTTGCTGATTAACTACTGGTTCCATTCTGCATTGATTTATATATATATATATATATATATATATATATATATATATATATATATATATATATATATATGTGTGTGTGTGTGTGTGTGTGTGTGTGTGTGTGTACTACATAATAACATTATCTCTTTTTTTATTATAATTAATTGATGAGTAAGTCTTCTTAAAACTAGAAATTCCATCATCCTCTTCCTCCTCCAACTTCCTCGTCCCACGTTCATCGCCAATCTCTCTCTCTCTCTCTCTTCTCTCTCTCTCTCTCTCTCTCTCTCTCTTCGTCCTCCTCCCCCTCCTCCTCCTCCTCCCCTCCTCCTCCTCCTCCCCCTCCTCCTCACTCCTCCTCCCACGTTCCCATCGCCAATTCTCTCTCCCTCTCTCTCTCTCTCCTCTTCTCTCTCTCTCTCTCTCTCTCTCGCTCCTCTCCCCCTCCCCTCCTCCTCCCCCTCACCCCTGCCTCCCCCTTCCTCCTCCTCCCCTCCTCCTCCTCCTCCTCCTGCCTTCCTCCTCCTCCTAAGTGCATTACATAACCTGATGGAGTTTCTCCTTTTCTGTTGCAGGAGGATGACGTCGGCCAAGCCTTATATGGAAACATTGGCGTCGTTCACTCTACGTCCCCCGCCCATCACACGGGCGTGGAGGATTATTATGCCGTGAACGCGCCCGCACCAGGGACCGTGGGCGTGGCGTCCGCCCGTATCAACCACGCCTACACAGGCGGCGGTAGCAGTGAAATTTCCGTCGGACGGGAGTTCAGCGGAATCATCATCCCAGGGGCGGTGTACACCAGCAGCACCGCCCAAGCAAACACAACCACGGGCGGTGGCATGAACCCTCTCAATCCAGACTTCACGCCCCCGCCTCCCCAGCCCGCCCACAGTTACACGCCCGCGTCACGGAAGGCCGTGCAAATGAGCGCTCAGCCCCTGTATTCGAACACGGCCTCGCAACCCATTTATAATAATTCGCCCCGCCCACAGCAGACCTCCCAGCAGCGGCCTGGGCAGTACAGCAGGGGAGACCACTCCCCGCCCCCGCCCTTACCTTCACAGCCGCCGCCCAATCAGGCCCAGTAGCGGGGACCTACTTACGAGCCAATTTAAGTACGAATGGGTCTGCTCACTACCATCTTTATGCCAATGTGGACAACTCGTCTGGTAAGTGCCAAGTCCTCTCGATTTCCTCCTAATTGACCTGTTTTATTTCCTGGAATCTGATGGTTTGCCATTTGAGATGATTAATGCCGATGTATATATGCTTTCGATATAATGCCGTCCTTACACGTGTTAGATTGAAACCCAAAGTGTATACTATATATATACTGTATGTATATATGATATATTATATATAATATATATATATATATATATATATATATATATATATATATATATATATATATAATATATTACAAGTAACGCCAATTCAGATATTAAAAATGATTGAATTGCAATGTTTATGTTGGTTTGTTATGCAACATCCCATTCATAGATGGACAAAAATACCTACTGACACCCACAAACTCTGACACACAAATGCATTGAAAACGTCCCTGCAATGTATCATATGTAGCGAATAGTCAGCGTTCCTCTCTAGCATGCTTAAGACGTCAGGCTTGTGGAATGATATCCTTTTATGGTCGGGTAATATTTGTAGCTCAAACTCGGCTAGCCTGGTGGAATACTCAGGCTTTGATGAAACCTCGCTGATCGTGCGTGAACTTGGGGATTTCCAACTCGGTGTGGCATAAATCATTTGGATTTCAAGTATTTTATTAGATAGAATAAATTTAATTAAATGGAAGGAACTTACGTTTGTCGACGTCTTAAAGTTTGTTTACGTATTACTTGATTTTTCTATTGTTTGGTTATATTTATGTCGATCAACTCTCTCTCTCTCTCTCTCTCTCTCTCTCTCTCTCTCTCTCTCTCTCTCTCTCTCTCTCTCTCTCTCTCTCTCTCTCAAGCATCAGAATAGCTTGCTTTTCACTGATATTGAAATCTGTCATTGCTAATTTGGTCTCATAGCTTGCATGATAATTTCAAACGAAAAAGATATGTAGATTAATCGGACAATATTTTAATGCTCAGAAAGGCATCATCAAACCACTTTGGTTTCGTATTCATCATGGTAATAAAGTTTATGACGAGAGCCTCCCCCCCCCCCCCCCCCCCTCCCACCCAGTTTACTTGTATAATTCAATTATTTTCAAACTGGAAAAGCTTCATTTATGCTTAGTGCATTTGGTGCGCTCCTTGTGCAACAATCTAGTATTTTTTTGTTTTAGTCTGATATGCTACATATGTATATGTCCTTTTAGTTTCATTATCCGCATCCCATTCATATCATAATTTTTCATCTCTTCTATAATCATTTCTCATACTTATTTTCAATTTTATCCTTTTAGAGTTTGGAGGCCTTTTATGTATGTTTATATGTGTGTTTGTCTGTGGCCATTTGAATTTTGATACAATTTGTATGAAAAAAACACCCTGAAAAACTTTTGGCAAGAGTAGCGAAATGTCATTTTTGTTTTATGTTTCTCCAGGTGGAGTCCGCTGGTTACAGCTTTCGATGTACTAGACTCAATAGTGTGGTTTGGCTATGTTCAATAGGATAACGTAGGCGATACCTAGTGGCCTAATTTTCTGTCGGTAACGTTAAGTTTGCGGTGCTGAATTGCAGTTTAGGTAAAATATAAACAATGAGAATTTTTTTATACGAAGGGATAAAAAGGGATAAAAAAAAAACCTTAGTGGAATATCAATTGTTATATCAACTATCTCCGCTAATATCTGCATTGCAAATCAAGCGTCGCCTCATATAGATAAGTCCATCATAAAGTTGCAGTTTTCTGTGGTTCGGCTTAAAAGAAAACGGTTTGGGTAACTTGTTCATTTTGTCTTTGGTTATCGGTTCTACCATTTGTTTCAAAATGCACCAAGTAACTTCAAATGCAAGTTGCAATTCACAGTATGTCAATAAAATGTTTCGATGGATAAAAATTATTATTATTATTATTATTATTATTATTATTATTATTATTATTATTATTATTATTATTACTTATTACTACTAAATTATGACTATAAAACAGGATTCTCTAGGTAATACATAGTAGGCTACGTACATTTATTATGGGGGTGATGAAGAACCTATTATCCTAAATATATTGTCAATTCGAAAATAAAGTTTCAATAACAATAATAACTCTCTCTCTCTCTCTCTCTCTCTCTCTCTCTCTCTCTCTCTCTCTCTCTCTCTCTCTCTCTCTCTCTCAGGCAGTTTGAATATTTGAAAAATAGGGTATACGAGGCACTGATGTCATTTGAGCTGTGGCTACGTTCTCGGAAGTGCTAAATTATTGTCTCAGATTTTTCCAACTATTTTGAAAAGATTGAGGGAGTAGGCAGCTCGATGGCTCATCCACACAGACCTCGAGTAGTTTCTTGTATTATGCTAAGGCCAGTAACACGGGCTGACAAATGTCATTTTTACTTCTAGTCTTGTAGAAAACAGAACGGAAAGATGGGGGGAGTAGGAAAGTTGGGTTTTGACACCAAGGAAGCGTTAGCTTCCCCTTCAAATAGGAGAGTTATGGGAATCGGAAGAAATACACTGAATCCACAAGTTTTGGAGCAGAGATTGATTTACTGAGGGAGCTATAATTCGTAGAGGAAATCTTGTAGGAATAAAGGAAAAATAAATAAAATATAGAAAAGCCTGAGGACAAAGAAACACTAAATAGCAGTTATTTTGAAGACTGATGGTAGAGGAAATCCCTTGTAGATAGATATACGGTGTTATGCGGCCTAGTCCTTGGCTTACTCCCCGTAGGGAGTTTGTGCTGTCAGTGCACCTCACGCGGTGCACTGTAAGCATTATTTAAACTTCTTCACAGCTTTCCTTAGTCCTCTAGCTGCAACTCCTTTTAATACTTTGACTATACCCCCATTCTTATCATCTTTCTACATCCTACTGTCCAATCTCTCATAACAATTATTTCAAACGTTGCTACTCTCGATTTCCTTATCAGCGCTGACTGACCTCATAGGTCCCAGCTGTTGCCCTGTGGCCTAAATTTCATGTTTCTATTCCATTCCTTGTCCTTAACTGGATATTGTGCGAAATTATAGTTTTAGAAACCTACTGCTTCGGGGGGGGGGGGGTTTGGTATTACGAATGTGGTTTACTTTTTGGTGATGGGTATGGGATTATTTTGTCATTAATGAGAGAGAGAGAGAGAGAGAGAGAGAGAGAGAGAGAGAGAGATTCATGCTCTGCTTCTATCATGGTCTACTATGCAAACCTGAAATGGGTGTAGGAGAGTGTGGGAGAACTGGTTGTGGCCAGAAACGCGCGCTGTTTGTGAATTCGTTTCTCAAGCGTTAATGAAGAGAGAGGGCAACAGCTTTTGTCTTCTATCTGATTTAACTCGGGGAATTATTTCTCTCTCTCTCTCTCTCTCTCTCTCTCTCTCTCTCTCTCTCTCTCTCTCTCTCTCTCTGTCAGCATCATTTTGCGAATCGGAGAGAGGAAACACCTGATTCTCGTTGAGCATGCAATTGCAAACACATTCAAGCAGATGTTTTTTTTATTGTTGTAGGCGACTCTGCCTTGGTTTTACCCTTTATGGTTTGTTTCCTCTTTGTTTTTGAATGAGAATAGTCTATAGTATCACTGGTGAGGTTCATGACAAATGAGCACTTCTCAAAAACACCAGTAACATTGACGGTAATGGTAGATTAAATTACAATAGCTAAGTACTATAACTTATATTGCGACTCTACCTGTCCGCAGTGACAAGAATTTGTTGTGTCATGTCTGTCTAATCATTCAGTATCCTTATTGTAATTTTTTTACTTGTTTCATTTGTGTCTGAATCATATACTGTAGGTCAGTATCCGTGCGCGGTGAGAGAGAGAGAGAGAGAGGAGAGAGAGAGAGAGAGAGAGAGAGAGAGAGAGAGAGTGGGCCACTTGGATGTGTCGGTGATCCTTAGTAGATTTTATTCCTTAACATCCTTATTAATCCATGTATATTATTATTATTATTATTATTATTATTATTATTATTATTATTATTATTATTATTATTATTATTACTTACTTACATACTGATAGGCTCCATACATAGTTGGCAGCTCCTCTGTGTCAGTACAAATCCTTTCGAGTTTTGCATGTTGTAATAACATTTTAATTTAAGAGCCGATCTGTCATTATGAAGCTGTTTGGCTGTGTGTAACGTGCCCTATGAAACTTGGCAAGTTTCATTGATCGTCTTAGAATCTTTAAGACAAACAAATGGCAGGTGTCATTCAAACTTGACGTAGATTGTACAATCCATCAGTTGTTTTCTGATTTAGTAATTGTAATTTTGCATATGCAAATACATGACTCATTTAACATGAGTAAATCGGTTTAATGCCTGACTTTACACGTGTATTAAAGTCGTGGTGAATGAACATGTAAACAAACGCCCCATGATGAGACTGCAAGTTAAACCTGTAATGGTCTAAGGAACCTTCTCATAAAGCACCCATCGCAAGAATGCGAGTTTTGGCAAGACTGCGCACAGACATCTCCGAGTCCGGACAGGCTGCTGCTGCTGCTGCTGTTTGTGGGCGGAAAGAGAGAGAGAGAGAGAGAGAGAGAGAGAGAGAGAGAGAGAGAGAGAGAGAGAGAGAGACAGAAGCGAGGAAGCATGCATGCAGGCAGATGCTTGCCCTCTCTCCTGCCCGCCTTTTATACTTTTGATCCCGTGCTGCCCCATACCACGTCTTTAAGTCCTAAATCACAGACATGTAAGCCAAAGTAAGGTTGTTGCACGGTGGCATCAAATCATTACACTGGTTTCGTTTGGTCTGCTTTAATCACCATTATTATTGTTCTTGCGAAATATTGAGAAAATGAAAATAAATTGAAACCCTCATTGTCTATCTTTTCTTCACCTCAGCAACTTTCTCAAGGCTAAAGGAATCGGTGCCACTTAGAGGAATCATTTGTGGCATTTCTCTCCAGTCGTCTCAAGGGATTGCCGTGAAAATCGTTCGGAATTCGTAGGCTGAAGTTGGACCGCCCTCTTATTTCTCGCCCCCCCCCCCCCCCATTCCCCGACACCCTTCTTCTCCTGTGTCATTATGGCTAGTGTTGTCTTCGAGACCTTTACGAGGATTCGTGGATAAGTACGACATAAAAGTGGGTCGTTCCTTTTAGTATTTAATTTGTTGATGTGCCCTAGCAGCTCTCTGCTGGGTTTTCTTCGCTGATGAGCGTCACTTTCGCTTTTCTCGAAGAAAGTTTGTCTCTTCCTCCGGTTCCTGTTCTTTGTCAAGCGTTGTTTTCTCCCCTTTGAATCCTTCTCTTCTTCTCTTCCTGTTTCCTTTCTTTTGATTGGGTCAGTTCTCTTCCTATTTAGTCTTGTTATAAAAGTTCCACTTCATGTTTACTTCTTTGTCACGAAATGGCAATATATACGAAGTTCTCACTAGTATTCCTGTTTTTATGTTTATTTTATTAGCTTGGATGTTGGAATATGACTCTCTCCATTGAGATGATGATGCATTTGAGTCGTCATATATGTAATCTTGTCACTTTTAACAGTATTGATTCTAATTGTTTAGGAGTGTACGGCCATCGCCCTCTTCTGACAAGCAACTCCCGTTCATGAACATTATTTTTTTGAGGTACAAATGGTATTAGTCAGTGTACATCAACGCTGCCCTGGGCACTTTTACTAATTGGTCAGCCTTTCATTGAAAGGAATGCGTCACCATAGTTTCCTCTGTTTTTGAATGATGTCACCTCCCCTGAGCAATAACAGCAACAGGGGCGAGTGTCACTGATGAATTTATTAGGGCTAGGGGTTATATGAGCTGTTGCGCAAATGAAATAGGAACGTCGTGACGTCACTTTTGGCTATTAAAGTCGGGATGTTATAGTTGATGTTTATGATTTGCCTCCGGCGCCAAGCGAAATGAGTTCAATTACATTTTTGGCGTGTGGGAGATACAACACGATAAGAAACTCTCTCTCTCTCTCTCTCTCTCTCTCTCTCTCTCTCTCTCTCTCTCTCTCTCTCTCTCTCTCTCTCTCTCTCTCTCATCAGCATTATGTAATAGTTTAAAATGATTGAATTTGGTAGGATGGTAACAGTCTGTGATCGGCGTAAAAGGGGTTAATTCGGATCAGAATCTTTCTTCATGAAAGTTGCTAATGCGGCGATGTTCGCGTAAACTGAGCTACAGGAATTTCTTTTGAACATGATATATTAGTTTGACCTTTTCAAGCAAGTTCTTATTAAGGCCGTGTTGTCATGCATCAAGCGTAGTTGTTAGTTGAGGAAGGAATATTGTCCCACGAGTTGAAGTCTTTTGATACGCATATAGTACTCATGCGTGCGAAGCCATAATCTTTATCTGTGAAGCTTGAAAGCTTCGTTAATACAAAATCAGTGTTTCCGTACAGATTTCATTGCATCAAAGTAAAACATACGGAAAATGACACCATTGTTGTTTTGATCATGACCTTAAAAGATCTCGTCACCGGGTTTTTCATGCTGTGCTTGGCAACCTGATGTCTGCACGTGAATCATGAAAGGTTTTATGAGTTTTTTTTTATTGTTTTTTTTTTTAAACATATCAGGAGACCTGACACTACGTATGCCGACTGATGTCATGAGGTCATGCTTGCAGCTGTTGTCGGTAGGTGTGAAAGCGTCATTCAAGTAGGTGTTTTGCGGTGTGTAAGCAAATATCAAAGTAAGAAGTTGAAAAACCCTCCAGTATTTATTGGGCAACGGTAGACACAATCTTTCTCTCTCTCTCTCTCCTCTCATCTCCTCTCTCTCTCTCGGTCTCGGACCTCTCTCTCTCTCAAGGTCTCTCTCTCTCTCTCTCTCTGAATCACGTAAATATGGAACGTGATGAATATATAATAAAGGCAAACTCCACAAAGAAAAGAATAACAATGGAGTGGGGCTTTATTTGTTAGATATATATATATATATATATATATATATATATATATATATATATATATATATATATATATATATCTCCACGGTTGCTTGTATGTATAGTTATGCTTGGAGCGGCTTCATTGTTTCTAGATTCATCTTCGTCTCCGCTTTTCTTTTCCTTTTCTTTCACTTCCTTCCCATTGAGTTTTTCCCTTTGTAAAATGTCGTCGATTAGGCGACGACGGTTGAACTTACGATAACCGATGATCGCGAAGTTACTTAGCGTTAGGTCTGGTATGTACCTGGACGGGTGACCGGCAAGAAATGCCAGACCTTATTGGCATAGAAGCAAGCCCCGTGAACATGCGGTTTGCATGGCTTCAATGATTGGTCTGACATCTGCAATAGTGCGACCTAATATACGTCTTTATCCCTAGTCACCTAATAATTTGCCAGTCAGGCAGAGAGACAATCGTTAATTAACTAAAAGTCATCTCAAGTAATTAGCTTTAAGAATGAACCAAAAGTAAATAAAACAATTAGCAATCACATCATATTCAATAAACGGCAAATCGACTTTCAACTAAATATATATATAATAAAGCCTAAGGTGATGTGGGTTTGTTCATTTCTGAACTAACCCTTTTATGCAATATGATGTGACTTCACTTTTTTATATATACTATTGGTTTATTCTTATTGCTACTTACTCAATATGACTTTTGGTTAATTAATTACCGAGTGTCTCTCTGCTTGGCTGGCAAATTATTTGCTGACTAGGATAGTACCAATCCGAAGTCTTTATTTTATTCCTATTATATGGTACTTGTCAGCAAGATTTTCATGTGAAGATTTCAAATGAGGTACTATATAGTGGATAACATTTTTCATTATAATATAGATCGAAAATATAGCTCTGTCTCTCTCTCACTGGCCATGAGCTAAACCATATATTTCCAAAAGGATTTTGTTCATGCTCTGTGGCTGTTTGTTTCCCTCTGACCGTCAAGCTGTAAAACTCTTCACTGCTTCCGTGTACCATTATTCCTTTCTCTCTTCTCTCTGCTGAGAGAGAGAGAGAGAGAGTAGTTGTTTCGAGTTTACACTCTACATTCTTCCTTCTCCCATTATTTTCATTCTTAAGATCGGAACGAGATAGTGACATGAAGTTGCCAGTTCCATCGGCCTTCCGTCATTTAAAACGCATATCAATAGAAACTTGCACACATCTGAACCTGGAGTCTTGTAAGTCATCCCTCGCAAGACACGTATAGTCTGTTGCTTCCAATACTGGGAATTCTCTCCCAGCTTCTGTTCTTTATTATTCTTAAACATTCTTTTTCGGCGTTAACTTTGGAATGATCCAAAGACAGTTGCTTGAGGGCTCAGTGGTACCAATGGTACCTTTATTCAGTGATATGAATAACTTGGAGACAGAGAGAAGAGGTTTGGTAAAGCATGATGCCTTTGATAGAAGGGAGTGGAGAAGGTGCCATCAGGCAACCGACCCCTTTATGTAAGGATAACGGTGGGAAAGGAGAAGATGAGTATCTTAAGAGAAAATAGGCGTGGACTGTAGACTTGGAACACAACTGTACTGTACTCAGTGATATTAATAAAACAATATTGTTGATTTCTATGTTTTACCTATCCAGTGTGCTTTGTGGGTTGTTGAATCGTTGTTTTGGAGATATTTACTTTAAGACAGATATGAGCGTTGTCACGCAGCGACACAAAATGGCCTTCCGACTTAGCTGCGTAGTAGCTCGGATAGTTTGACCATAGCGTCACTTAATCGACTGCTTCCCTCAATAGAACAAAACTCCCTCCCGTGACCTCCTCGACTCTTGACCAGTTCTCGCTGACAGGCGGAGGTATCTGTCATTTTGAAATAAGTGGCGGTAATGATATTGGTTGTGATAAGAAGAAAGTGACAGATAATCTCTATCAGACGTCACTCACCGAGAAGTGTGCCCATACATATTTATATATTATTATTATTATTATATTATGATGGTCGACGCTGCGGGTAACCTCATGGCTGCCTACTCTAGGTCAGGCCTTTGGTTAAGACAAGAAGAATGAAGCTGGTGGTTCTGACCCCCAAGGGAAGAGTTATTCCCGCCTTATGAAAAGATGGCACTGCGGAAAATGGAATGTTTAGATGACAACAACTTTTGAGTAGCGGAGGTCGAATGCCATATGTGCCTCGTGTATTTACTGTGATCTTTCTGAAATCATTTCAAATTATGCATCAGTAATACTTTATTTTCTTAAGCGTTACGTGCAATATTCTTACAATCTCGGGTGAACATATTCTTAAATATGAATTACGGGCTTCGCCTGATGAATGAATCGTCACAAGCCATTAAGTAGCAAATTGATTCAATGCAACACGGAGTGAACGAAAGTTTAGCAGCTTGTGCAGCCGATGAATAAACAGTTTGCAGACCCTGTATACAGTCGGAATATAAACGAACAGAAGAAGGCGGCGGCGGCTACGTCCCGTCTCGTCTGTCTTCATAGCTGCGGCGTCTGAAACGGCAGCAGAAAAGGAAGGAAGAATATCAACAGAAACAGACAACGGTAACGCAGCAGCAGCAGCAGCAGCAGCATTGTTGGCAGGGGCCGTGCCAGTGTGTGTGGCACTCCGTTGGCATAGTTTGGTGGCCGGGGGTTGGTCTCGCACGCGTGTGCGTGTTTTGCTTCTTTCTCTTTAACCGGTGTGGACAGGGTAGCTGTGTTGGCCAGAGGAGATATATATTATTTAGCCCTTGTCGTCTGTGTTATTGCTTCAGGCTTTTATTTGCTCTAACAATTGCTTTTTGTTAGGAGTGATGTGACTGATGATCGTGAACCATGATCGCATCTCGAAACAAATGGAAAGAAAGCAAGAAAAGCCTGGAAGGAAGTTCTTAGCATTCTTTAACAAGCAGGAAAGAATTTGATTCGTTTTCCGCGGTTGAGTTCTTTGGCGTATTTGTTTTGTAGTTTGACTCGTACATGAAAACGTGTTAAGAAACGATGATTTCATCGGGTTTCTTGCGGTTGTGAAATGTTTTCCTCTAGAAATAACGAGTGTGATTTTATACGAATAAAGTTATGTAAAATTAACGAACATGAAAATGTGCTGCTGAATACATTCTGTATATGCTTTTGCGTGTCCCCGACCCATCAGAAATACAGAAAATAATGATAAATGTGCTTACCCGTAATGTGTGCATACTAGTGGCCTTTGAAAGAAAAAAAGTCTTTTGCATTTATTTTATTTATTTGCGAGTATGACAAGTGTATTTGAAACTCACTCCCAGAGTTATGCTCTCGTCGTTCACGAAGTTTGATCACTGAAATTTTGCCTCGTAAGGAAATTATCTTCTGTATTCACAAGATTGTCATTCTCTCTTCCTGAAGAGAACAAACCTCATCTGCTGATTCTTTGGCTGAGGAATTTTACGTCATGAAACTGAAACACTTTTGTGTAAAACGGAAGATGTGACATATTGGATGTTCCCCGTTTTCTGTCTTTTCTGTTTTGAAATATTTATCAACGTTTGGCATGCAAACTTGTTTATGCGTGGTAGAAAATTTCCTGAAAGGAAAAATAATTATCATGTGACGAGGCAACCCTGTGTATTAATTAGAACCGCGTGTATTAAACTGTGCTAACAAATGTTTATACTGTTTCTGCCATTAGAAAGAATGATTTTAAGTTCTGATGCAGTCATTATGCAGTCATCATTGTCCTTTTGTCAGGAACATAATCATTATGCAGTCATCATTGTCCTTTTGTCAGGAACATAATTTCTCATTTTTACTCTTAACATATTGAGAGAGAGAGAGAGAGAGAGAGAGAGAGAGAGAGAGAGAGAGAGAGAGAGAGAGAGAGAGAGAATATCTAAAAGTAGTTCCAGAACCAGCCATGTCTAATTGTCCATTATTCTAAATTATCCAGTTTGTTATCGTATGATATCTAGCTTTCTGATGCCAAAAGATAAAGAGAATAGCATATGCATTTACTTAATGCAACCGGAAATGGACAATTTTACCATGAGCTCATGGAGGGTTGGCCTTCATCATGCACGCATGCTAAGTGTATTTGTTCATAGTTTTTGCCTTTTCATGGGGGCTTAGTCTTTTCATTGTTTTACCGTATGTAAATTTCTTTTATGTGTTTTTTTTCTCTTTTGGGGGGTCCGTTCTATACTGTTTGTGTGAAACGTGGTGCTCATGTTTATGTTTTTTGTTATATTTTTTTCTGTGTGTGTGTTTTCGCGGCCATTTTTCATTTAGTTGAGTCTCTGCATGTTTTATGTTTTTCCGTTTTCCTTGCTCAGCAGGCCAGTCTTTTAAGGAGGCAATTATGTATCCTTACCGGTTGTTTATTTTGACAGGGTTTTCAGGGTCGGTGGTATTTTGATATATTTTTATATTGATAATTTTATCGTCACTTTACGAAAGAAAGGGTTTTTATAATTAATTTCATAAACCATTCCATTTTCACGGGTATTTGAAGTTTGTCATTATTGTCAGTTTTATGTTCGTTAATGATACGTATGAAGGGAATGTAGTTTTGCTGGCAGAGACTATTTTATATAGGTATTTTAAATAATTATTCGTCTGTCGTTGGAAATTCACACTAAGCTAGTAGTGGAACTATTATTGTTATTTTTTTTTTTTCTATGACAGTCATCCTATTCGACCGGGTGGTATTTATAGTGTGTGGTTCCGGGTTGCATCCTGCCTCCCTTAGGAGGCCATCACTTTTCTCGCTGTGTGGTCTGTTTCTAGTAGCACACTTATGCATGTGTCCTGGAGCTACTAGTTTTCCCAGGTTCCTTTTTCAGGGATCCTGGGATCGTGCCTAGTGTTCTTATGATTATGGGTGCAGTTTCTACTGGCATATCCCATATCCTTCTTATTTATGTTTTCAGGTCTTGATACTTATCTTTTTTTTTTTCTTTCTCATTCTTTCTTATCTACTTTGGTGTCCCATGGTATTGCGAGATCAGTCAGTGATACTTTCTTCCTAGTATGAATACCAGCAGTAGGATTCATAGATATATGCAAAGGTTACCATAAGGGGAATGACGTCAGCTTCAATGCAAGAGAATCTTCTTCATCTTGAGGACATTTTCAAAATTTCATTTTCCACCGTCGTCTTAAAGGCTCGTCTTTGAAGTTTTGGGAAATTAGAAAGTAGCTTGAAACATTTTTATGCTAGTGCTGCTTTTGAGAGAAGAGAGAGAGAGAGAGAGAGAGAGAGAGAGAGAGAGAGAGAGAGAGAGGCGGGTTTACTTACGGTAGCAGTCGTAGTTATCGAGAGAGACGAAAAACCTGTTTGTTTATGTGTCTCATGTTCTCCTTAATTACTGCAGAGTCTGAAAGGCGGAACACTGGCCATATCGTGTGTATTTAAAAACGAGAACTACTCATGCAGTTCCTTTTGCAGAAAGACGTCGTTTCATTAATTCCGCCATTTAGGGAACTTACTCTTCATGTCCTCCATTTCAATGCATATCCCCCACCTCCAACTCCCATCCTCTACGGGACGTATTTGACTCCTCAAATATAGGTATAACCCTTCTGTCAGTTGAAAGGTCGTCCCCGTTACACTTAGTGATGGACAGCCCATATATAACCACTGAAGGGACATGCCTTTCCTTTTCCGCTTTCTGGGACATTTTCTCCATTGACGAGACTTCCCCCCCTCTCCCTCCACTGAAGAGACCTTGCTTTTCCACTCCTCAACGTGCAATATGCAAAGCGACCCTTTGCAATAAAAGGGAAGGCGGGTCCGTCTCGTTTTGTACTTGCAAACAAAGTAAAAACATTCGGAGCTATATGACTTTGGCGGCGCTGAAATGCCTCCTGAATATTAAAATGTCGGATGGCGTTGCACAGAAATAAGAGATGTCTTCCTCTTTTGAGGTCATCCGGTGCCTTTAGTCGTGAAATCCAAGATCTTGTTTACTGGAGTAGTGAAAGGGGAATCCCCGGTTAGGTTGTTACTCTGTTTTTCGTCCATTTGACAAAAGAAATTTAGCTTTGAATGTTTAGCAAGGTGCCATCTCGTCCTTCAGCAATTGAAACTGCTGTGGAATTGACTGTGCATCGTAAGGTAGTCAGTTCAAATGATAAACTTTCAGTGGCAAGCAGACCTATTGACGCACGCGAGCGGAAAGAGGTCACCCTCGGTGAGGGCCGAGACGAGTGCGAATGTATGAGAGGCTGATATGCAAAAGTTGCATCTCCCCCAGGAGGGTTTTTGCAACATGTCTGGTTCACGGTATAATGCAGCCGTTACTTTTAGGGGTGTGTGACGGGGAGAACTTCTAAAACAATCCAAATTCACTAGTAGTGTTAAGGTAAATATGAATACATGAGGGTCGTTGAATTTTAATATATTCTGTCATTTTATACTTAAGGTATTCGTGTTGTATTGATGTCTTAATTTTGCTTACTTTACTTTGATATGTTAGGGAGATAGAATGTTATGGT
This sequence comes from Macrobrachium nipponense, assembly GCF_015104395.2. NCBI lineage: Eukaryota > Metazoa > Arthropoda > Malacostraca > Decapoda > Palaemonidae > Macrobrachium > Macrobrachium nipponense. Next base: position 171,313,397 of record NC_087200.1, on the reverse strand, counting down.
AATTTGAAATTTCGAACTCAGTAAGGCCTTGTAAGGGGAACACAAGTTCCAAAACGCCACCTGTGTCCTACATCATCTCCCCCATCCATTTTACACACACGCATGCGCGCGTTCACTTTGTGCCATCTGCAGTCGAAAAACAGACTGCTTTTAAATTTGTTTTCCACTTTACGTGGACTCTTATCTACAGGATTTTGATCTTGGGGCTTGAAATATCACTTAGTTTGGTTTTTATCCTGCTGGCATACCGCGCCCCCCCGACACCACAACAAAAGAAGAAAAAAATTGTCTTGAAACCAGGGAAGATTTTTCCTAATTTCTTTCGTGCTCTTTGTTTTACATTTTTTTGCTTTTCTTTTTACATTTTGTTTTTCGTGAACAATTTAGTCTTCGTGTGAATTGTTAAAAGTTATTTTCCTTAGTGTATGCTGAGGGATTTGCTATTCAGAAGTTCATTAGTGGTAGTAAAATCTCTTCCTCAGTTAATTTGGAGAGCATTTATCTCTCTCTCTCTCTCTCTCTCTCTCTCTCTCTCTCTCTCTCTCTCTGTCATGTGAAATACCTTTAACCTTCCGCACTGCAGTGAAGGGAGTAAATTCCCTAAGAAGTTATTATGATGCAGTTTCATTAAGGCTGAAAATCCATGGGTAGTCTCCCAGAAAAACGACCGTTGTGATTTGCTCCCTTTCGTCCATCGTGATGTTCGTTCTTCCTGGCCGTCACTGCGAAAGGAAACATTCTAATTTCAATTGTAATTAAAATGACTGCGATCAGGTCGTTTAGTGGAGGAGTCCTGTCGTGCCAGAACCCTCGTTGGAAGAGAAGGCTGGTCTTCTTTGGAATGAGTTTGCGTGTGTTATTGCTGTTGATGTTGCAGCATTGTGTGCTTCGATAAATATATGTCATATGTGTTGGCGTCTGTTTCGGATAGAGCAGGTGTTTTGTGAAACTCCGCCCTGTGAATATAAGGGGACGACTTAGAGATATCTCTGTTTATCTGTATTTGTTAATAGAACTTTAAGACATGTCAGTTTGTCTGAAGCTTTGTGTGTGTGTGTGTATATATATATATATATATATATATATAATATATATATATATATAATATATATATATATATAATATATATATATAATATATATATATATATATATTAATATATATACTTATATTTATAATATATATATAAATGGCTATGATTTTCTTTTATATGAAGGATAGGGCATTGAAAAAGGTCAAACTGTTGGTAAGTACGAATATAACCCAGAGGTCGTCTCCATGTGTGTTTGTACATTTTTAAGCTCGTTCGTATATGTGCTTGTGTGATTTTTTGAGAAGTGCTTGGATGCAGCAGTGAGTCATGGTGGTGGGGGAACCGCGTTCTTTGTGTCAGGAGATTGCTGCAAGTGGTGGTAAATTAGCTTCCATGTTTTGGTGGATAAGGTTGCATGCTTGTTCACGTGTCTGTTTGACTCTGAAAGACGAGATCAGTCTTTCTACCTAATGTTATCACTATCTCAAGTATTATTTATGCGTAATGGTCTTCGTTATAGGTGTACGTGGTAACAGCCATTGATTAGTTTATCAAGCGTCGTCGTCAGTACGGAATTCACAAAACTAAAAAAAAAAGTTAAAAGATGTTGAAGAGAGATTATGAGCAGGATATGATAATCATGAATTTAAGCAATGTTATATATATAGTCGCTTATTCTGCATGCATATGTGTCTCATCAGTACAACATTTATTAGTATATGGTGCATATTGTGACAAGCGATATTGAAAAATTAATAATTCCCAAAAATAACTGAGGAAAAGTAGGTCGATTACCCCAAGAGGGCAGTCGAATTCATCCATTTTTGGGCTCGGTTGGAAACAACTAAGTAATTCAAAATAGCTTAACCTAACCAGACAGCCTGAATTTGCTTTCACCGTGCTCATACTATTTACTTAAAGAATTTAGAACATAACTTGGCAGTTATGCAGTCTCTCGTCATCGCAGAATATGAAAACTGCGTAAAAGAGTTTTTTCTTTCATTGCAAATGACGTAACTTCTGATATAGAAAACGTATTTGGATAGTTGAATTTGCCTTTTCCTCCATTGTCGTCAAAACTAATATTTTTTAATTTTTTGTTATTTCATTTCAATTTTCTTTATTGGAATTGTTCATTCCCGAGTCATAATATTTTGGTTCAGTAGAATTTTCCCGTTGCCTTTGTAAACTTTCACGTTTATAACAGTTATGACCTTCATTCTTCGTTAGTGTTACACAAAATGTGGTTTCAGTAGCAGTAATATGGTAGTTGGATCTGACAATTCTGGGTTACAGCTTACAGGTACTGTACCATATCGATATTTACATCCCAAAGTATCTAACATTTAATTAATCATTGAACCAGAAACCAAACCACTGGATATGTTTACGACGTCTTCAGTAAACACTCCTTCCCACACTTTTAACACCTTCAGTTACCTGATTTTTTTTTTTTTTACCTTTCCTTTGAGCATTTCCCCTTTTCAAAATCCATTAAAGCAAACATGATAACTTGATGTTTGGTTATGATGATTACACCCATTGAGATATATTTTCTTATATTTATTTTCCACCATAATCTTATATTAATATTACACCATAACGATAATTTGTTTGTATAGTTCATCCTTACTTTATACACACATTTTTATAGTTTATAAATGCTAAAGAAAGTAATTCCGTATCCAGTTTTTGCTATTAATTGTAAATTAATCTCATGATGGGTGAATAGAAATGGTAAGAACGAGTGTCCTTGTGATTACTGGTATATTTAGCTGTGGTTGGCTTCAAGTCTGGTCACTTTCTCAGGATTAATTCTGCCATGAAGTCTGTTTACCTTTGTATGAACTCACGTAATATGACAAGTAGGAAATATATTTAAACATCTCCATTTTAATTAAGTCTTTTTTAATAACTGAGTTCCTGATTTAAATTTTGTGACATTCCTGTTTCAAGACGACTTTTTAGACATTTCACTTATAGGACGGATTGATTCTTGTCTTCTTGTGTTTGTCATGTTTTGTCGATTGACGTTTGTTATTGTAAGACTGTCTGTTCCATTATTAGAATGTAAAGGATGGAATGCAAGGTGGCTGGAAGGTAGTACAGGATGGTGGATCATTGTAATGAAAATGAAATTCTGAGACGAGGCTAGTCTGTTATGAGGGGTTAGTCGAGGGTCTATTTATTAAGAGGAAAAAACACTTCAAAACAATTCGTATTTTCACGTTTAAGTTACCCTCAAGGAATAACATTTGAGGGCCTCTGTTTAATCTCTCTCGGTCCTGTATATCTGCCACCTCTGAAATAGAGACAGACTGAAGGTGAGCGAGTTATGACAAACAGGTACTGAGCTGAAACTCTTTTTGAGGTCTCTTCTCGCTTTTGGCAAATGGTAGACGGTGGGCATGACTTCGTCGCGTGCCAAGGGTTCCACGTGAAATACCACACTGGTTCAAAGTGCCATTGTTATATTAGGGGAATTATGGCACCACGTTACGCTCAGCTCTATCGCCAAACGCGAAGCTAAGGAGATGCTGGCTCTTGAAACGTTTCCTTGTTATTGGAACGTTTCTCTCCTGTTGGAAAAATGGAGAAGCCGCCCCTGCTCCTCTTATTAGTTTTCGTAAGATTGGGGGAGTTAACTTACAGAACAGGAAACTTTTGGACGGTGGTCAGGAATGTCACTTCCTGTATCGTCGGTAGATTTAGTGTGAGGAAATTGCTCAGTCATTGGTTATTTGGTTTTGGCGGAAAAAATTTCTTCTTTCTATTATATAACCTTTCAAGACGACGCTCAGAATAGCAAGCTGTCTGGCAGAGTGTTGTGTAAACTTAGGCTTTTCTTGTTATAGGAAGAGATGTGGGTGATGTTTCGAATTTTGCATTTGTGTTTCAGAGAGAGAGAGAGAGAGAGAGAGGAGAGAGAGAGAGAGAGAGAGAGAGAGGCGGGTGGTTGGGTGGGAAGGGGAAGGTTGGGTTGAAAGCTTCTGTCTACACAAGGCTCATTAGTCGGTCACTGGTGCGGCAAGTCTGGCACAAACGATTGAAGGAAAGAGGGCAAGGCATTTGTTGTTAGTGAAGGCTGCGTGGAGTTATAAGGTGCCAAAAGAGGAGGAATGAGACGAGTGCCTCGCTTGTTAGTAGATGCTAAGAGAAAATGCTATCAGGGTCATTCGGTTTCTTCGCTTCCTCGATTCCAGCCTCCTCATATATATATATATATATATATATATATATATATATATATATATATATATATATATATATACTATATATATATATATATATACACATATATAAATGTTTATGTATTTACATAAATATGCAGTACATACACACACATATATATATATACACGCACACAGAAACATTCCTAGAAACATTCATATACAATATTTCGTCGTAACAATCCTCTCTCTCTCTCTCTCTCTCTCTCTCTCTCTCTCTCTCTCTCTCTCTCTCTCTCTCTCTCTCAAGTCTAAGAAAACAAGCTCTTGATTGTCACCAAGTCTATCAAAAAGAAAGATGATGTGTGCATGTTTTTTCTTTTATTTTTTTTATGAGGCTTTCATGTTGTTTTAATTTTTTTGTGTGGTTAGGTAAGCATTCAACATCGTTAAGACGAATGACATAATGGCTTTATCAGTCTATTGCTAAGTCTCTCTCTCTCTCTCTCTCTCTCTCTCTCTCTCTCTCTCTCTCTCTCTCTCTCTCTCTCTCAGATTATGTCGTATATGACATAACTTTTTTATTTTTATATATGTATATCTTCAACGGTTTTCCGACTGCTGTTATTGTAGCTTTCTTGTTTGTGGACATCTAAGTAAATCTTACTTCAAGGTCAGTCTTAAGCTTTTTGACATAGGCCTGAAAATGACCTCCTGTTGTTTGTCCTAGACTTCCATGTCTGGTCTCATAATCAACATAATGACACCCAGGGGATGCAGAAGGGTTGAGAGACTTCTCACCAGATATCTTTTGCATTCTCCTGTGCTTTTCAAAATTGAGATATGTGTTTCATTGGTAAGACCGGTATTCGTTTACGGTTTTAAGTCATGCTTCACTGAATCATGAATTGAGAGTAAGCTTATAACGTTTAAGAACGAGGATTTGCAAATTATCATTGATGTTTCTTGGAAGTGTGATTTCATGGCACTATCAGTGTGGAGTTGGACGATAAGGGCTTCAAGAAGAATGGTGACACAACAGAGGATTATACCTGTGGGAATATTGCAGTATCAAATGAATGATGTAAAGCAAGACAGTGCTGCAAGCCTGCAAGAGAATTGTGGTGGTTAGTGTTGGTTACCAAGGGTCCTTGCCCAAAGACAGACGGATTTTTGGTTAGGAATAAGACGCCTTGTGAGGTTTCATTTGAAAATTTTCCTTACAGGACCCAAGATTTGTCACTCCTTGAATTTAATACTCAATTCTTGACTTCAGCGTAGCTATTGTTTGGGCGACAATTTTCTTGATTTAAATTTTTGTCTGGCTTGAGCTCGGAATGGGCTGAGGAGTTTTCAGCTCTTGAGATCGACGTGATAAAACGTCTAATGAATTTAAAATTAATTAAGAAATACCAAATTTGTTTTGACGATTTTGTAACCGTCAAAGAACATAGGCTGCTGAGAATGCTTAGAAACTCGTGAGGAAGTTTGAGTAGATTCAACTAACTTGAAACATATAAACTGTCGGTGTTGTTACTGAGAAGTGTAGTGGATAAAACGAATGACTGACAACTTGAGAGTGGTTTGAAGGTGTTTGAAGAAACGCGATGAGAACAATTTTTCGTGAATATATGATTTATATCTCGTCCATTAAATATAATTTAAACTTATTTAAGGTCTTAGGTGTTACCCCATGGCAGTATGTATTTAGCAAATACTATATAATGTTTTTGTGAACACTCGCCCGTATGTAATAGACTAGTACAACATTGGGATGCCAAGCTGCCTTTTTCTTTGTTGAAATTGATTTTTGTCGACCTTTGCCTTCTTCATTAGCCTTGAATCTCATTTATTGTTTTTCAATATGGATTTAATGCGGTCAAACAAACCTGTTTACTTGATAGTCAAGTTTCCAGGAACATAATGCCCACGTGTGGAGAAAGAAAAACTGAACCAGGAAAAGAGACTTTGGGGGTTAAGACCAAGAAGGAAGGTAGGCAGCTCAGGGAGAGCTAGAAACTGTTTGTTTTCGCATTCTGGATATTTCTCAACGTCGAAGTCCGTTCACAATCGAACTACCGTTATATGCCAATAAATAATCAGAACACAGGTAAATTGCACACCCGCTTATACATACATATATATATATATATATATATATATATATATATATATTATATATATATATATATCTGTGTGTGTGTGTGTGTGTGTGTGTGTGTGTGTGTAAAGCGAGTACCACAGCAAAAATAGTAGGCAGAAATTGTACCCGAGCGGTTTCGTCCTTTAGTGAGCCATTGTCTAATTGAATGACAAAAGCTCTCGGTTAGAATTTCTGCCTATTATTTTACCTGTGGTATTCGCTCACATCATGAAGACACGTGCATCTTCTGTGATATTTAAAGCATATATGTGTGTGTGCGCGCGCGGAGAGAGGAAGTAAGTGGGGATGACACGGTAACCGATATAGCTGTCTATTGAAAATCAAAACTGCAATCGTTTGCACATACTCCTAATATAACTGTCAAGTCGAAGATGAACGTATAGTTTGTAGAGAAACCTCCACCACCTAAGCCTTGTGTAGGCATGGAGGAGTATCCTCAGTAGTCCGTCTACCCTTGAGAGTACTGAGCCATTTTCCTAGAATCACATTTCAGTATACTTCATGCAGTCCTTGTCAAGTACATCCTTATTTAGTACACCGATCCGCCCATTTTCAAACCACACGACTAAGGATTCTATCTTACGGACTACGTTTATTTCACTACTGCTAAATTGGGCCTGAAAACTGCATTTCTTGCATAGTGCAACTGTGAGGTTTTCCGTCTGTGACACCTTTCAAAACTTTTACTGTCAATTTACCGTTTCAGCGCTGAATGAAGCTCACAGTTCCCAGTGCTTGTCCTTTGGCCTAAATTCTATATTCAATTCAATCCAGGCTATTTATTATTATTCACAGCCTGCGGCGTCCTACGGGGCCTCGAATAAAGAAAGAGAGAGAGAGAGAGAGAGAGAGAGAGAGAGAGAGAGAGAGAGAGAGAGAGAGAGAGAGAATTTTGTGTTAGAACCGGACCAGACAAAGAGGCCATTATCTTAACTGCGCTGCCTCGGAGAGCTTAGGAAGATTATTTTAATGACAATTCATCACAAAATGTCAGTCCGACGTTATTGAATTTCTTGCTTTAACTACTTCTTACCTACAAGACATATACAACTATGGTTTATTGGGGTCATATGTTAAGTTTATAATTTTATGGTTTTAATGCGAATCTTTCGTTCAAGAAAGTGAGGCTCAAGATTTTAATTTATTTTTTGAGGAATTCTGTATTTACCGAAATATGAAATATTTTGATATGGCGTCCTGTATGATTATCCCCATCATTTCACTACTGTAAATCAGTTTGTAAATATCCGTCATAGCCGGGTTACATGAGTGACTGTGTATCGATGCAGCAAAGGTATCAGGTCGTCAGAGTTATGGGTTGTTTATGGACAGAGGTGTTTACGTGGATGAACAGGTGTATATATTCCAGGTGTTAGGGAAGTTGGGCTCTTGGGAGAGGCTGGGGAGGGGGTCGATGATAGGTTAGGTTTTATAACGCTTATATGACATAGTCTCTCTCTCTCTCTCTCTCTCTCTCTCTCTCTCTCTTATTGTGTATGTATGTATGTAAATATATATGTGTGTGTGTGTGTAAATATGTGTTTGTATGTATGCCCATTGGTTTTACTTGGATATGATATTTTTGTTAATATGATGATTTTATTTATTTATTTTTTGAGTTCCTTAACGATTTCAGTATTTATGCAAATGTGATATTTCCAGGGACTTAGAATGATTATATTACATCAAGTGTGGGCTGCTCACTGAGTTGCCAAGATTTGAGAGAGAGAGAGAGAGAGAGAGAGAGAGAGAGAGAGAGAGAGAGAGAGAGATGGCCTTGTAGCTTGTTTACGTTTTTCGCTCTTTGTCTCTTTTTCATCTTATTTTGTGTAATGATGTTTTCCTAATTTTTTTCTGTACAACTTTTCGTGTTAATCAGACGATGATGGTATTTATGTTTAGGGCTAATTCGACATGCCGTGGGGTCGTTGAGTCTGTCTGTGGGTCAGTCTCTCCCTCCCTCCCTCCCTCCCTCCCTCCTCCCTCCCTCCCTCCCTCTCCCTCTTGCATGATTTTTGGGAGCCGGATTGTGACTAGCGAAGTGAACTTTCATTTTTTTATTTTTTTATTTTTCTATTTTTTATGGTTTGGTTTTACATTGCTGTCTCTGCTTTTTTTTTTCTCTTTTTCCCAGCGCTGTTGCAATTGGCCTTTGTGTCAGATGATAATCTTTTGTCTGTTTGGTGTTCTTATATATAATTTTAATGTATATAGGAGATATATTAGTATTAAATGAAAAACGTACTCAAACAGGGTCAAACATTTCCTAGGAGTAGTAATTATTTTCGGTATCATCATCATTAATATTATCTGAGTCATTGTCAGCTGTTGTCTCCCTTCTCAAAACGAACTTATTTAGTGACACTGAAGTGGTATGTGTTGTCGACTTTGATCTGGAAACGCATCATCTTCAGTACAATTTCTTTGGGCGAAATTTTGATTCCCTTTTTCTCTCTCCTTCCATTTCTCTACACCTTTCGCTAATAAAACCTGCTTTCTTTACCATCCTCTCCCCCTCCCCGCCTGCACCCCTCCCCCTCCCCCTCCCCCTCTTCGTCGAATTTCCTCTGCTTCCCCTCCCCACAGCCATCGTCTCGGGCCATCAAGAATGGAGTGTTGAGTGCCCATAGTGAATGTAGATCTTCTGCACAAGTCGGTCGTTGTGTGAATCCCCCTCTACTACTGAGTGTTTCGCCTTTCTTCTTCGTTTTCAACTTTTTAATTTAGAATCGTTTGACGTGCATGGTTCGTTCAATTTGTAGCCGGCATTGTTATATTCGTGAACCAATGTGAAAGTGAAGTGGCTTAGATGAAAGGTTTTTGAAAGTTCGCTGTCTGTTTTTGACGTTTTTGGAGGTAGTGTCACTTATTTTGGCCTATATTTGTGATATTAGCGTTATCTTTATGTAATGTATTGTGAGAGTGAAAAACTATTTCTTCCAGCAATTGGAAACTATTATTTGCGTTCCAGTTTTCTGGAATAAGGTGCCTTTGCAGTGGAACTCTGAAGGTTTATTTATTTGCTTATTTATTATGATGGCGTTTGTGCATTCGTTTATGCAAACCATGAGTTCCCAACAAATGCTTTCATAGTTTTAAGATTCTCGTGTTGATGGCATATTGACAATATTTATGGCTTGTAAAATCTTTGGGGTGGCTAATGCTAATTCAGTTTTTGTAAAGAGCGGGTGTGTGCTCATACTTCATGTGAAAAAACTAAGGGATTGTTAGTGAAAGTGACTATCTGTGTCTAATTTAAAACATTGTAAGTAATTCCTCTCGAGGCATTTTATAAATGTAAATGACCTCTCCAACGCACATGTTCGGGAACTCATCTTAATGAGTGGTAAATTAATTATGCATATAGTAGGCTGGTTTCATATATTTTTGATGGTACAAAGTGATAATGTGGTGAGGGCTCATGAACGTGGCAAAGGCTACTTTCCAGTGATCATTGGCGTGGCCTGAACTGTTTGTTGAGTACTGATTAGTTAAACTGATTATTATTATTATTATTAATACTATTATGAAGAGTGGTAGTTTATCCACAGCTCGTCCGAAACGAATCTTTAGGAATCAAAGAATGTTTTGGGTGGAGCTAAAGTGGACAACTGGTTTATAGTCAGATAGGAGGTGTTAAGGGGGTAGATTGACAGGACCTAAATCTCTCTCTCTCTCTCTCTCTCTCTCTCTCTCTCTCTCTCTCTCTCTCTCTCTCTCTCTCTCTCTCTCTAAAATTCATTGCCAAGGGATATCAATCCATTTGATTTTTAGTATAAAAAATTATAATGCGTACAGATAAAAAGCAATTACTGAAAGAGAGACCCATATTTGTATTTATACACCGGCAGGCTATCAGTATACCCGAGCTCATTTTTGTTGGTTTGTTTGCACAAAAAATAGACTCTCTCTTCTAGAATGTGCTCTATCGTATCTCTTTCAGTTGACGTTGCTTATGGTGGTTTTATATTGTGTTCTGACATTTCACGAGTTTCAGAATCCATAGCCTGACCGAAGTAGTTTTAAGAACTGAGCTGCAAGTTGCTTTTGTTTCTTATGACTTGAAGGACCCCAGAGGCCAACATCCTCCCACATCTCGTGCGTTCCTGTTAGATTCTGTTTTGTAGCACATGCCCCACAGTTTGGGGGTGCAAGGGGCAGTTCTCGATCTTTATGTTAGGGCATTTTTCTGAATTCTGTATCGTCCGATTTGATAGGGAGTGGTGCAGACTCCACGTTAATCACGAATACTTGGTAGTAAAGAGTTTGGTAATAGAAAGTATTGTTTATCGTCTGGTGAGGCCGTTTTTAGGATGTACATTCAGTACAGAATGCATCATTTTAAAATCACGTTCTTGAATGCGGTAATGATTTTTTTTTTTCTTTTTTTATACAGTTCGAAGCTCAGATCTTACCAGCTTTGACTTTGACACCCGTTTTGAATAAAATGTTCGGAGGGTCGTTCTTTTGGACGTACCGCAGGATATCAGTATAATAACTTATTGCCTTTATTCCCCAATAAATATTGGCCATACTATTAATAATGTTAAATAAGAAGAAGGGAAATTAGGAAGCACTGTTTACGTAGCATTCTTTGGGTAAAGAGTAAAAGGAAGAGAATGCGAGATACGTCGAAGTGGTTACTAATTTCCCCCAAGTTATGAGATGGGTCAGTGTGTTTGAGTTTTGAAGCGAGTGGAGGACGATAGGTTTGGTCAAGATTGGATAGTTGTAGAGTTTTTGGACAAAGGAGATAAAGGCCTAAATCGTGCTGCCGATGAGCGTTTTTGGTAATTATTAATGTGGCTAGTGTTGAGGAAATTTCCTTACCAAAAGTTTCACATTTGATTAAAAAATTGAAGCTTTAATTGGGCAGTGAGAAAAGTATTCGTTTTCCTGGGCAACCCACCTCTGTTCAAGTATATACGTGTATACATGCATGCATACATACATATATATATATATATTATATATATATTATATATATATATATATCTATAATATATATATGATTGTGTGCGTGTGTGTGTGTGTAGCGAGAGAGAGAGAGGAAGAAATCCCAGTTTACTCTAAAAACTTTGTGATTAATGCTAATGGCATTGTAAGGGTCAAGTAATAGCCGAAAAGGACTTGTGGTTTGCAGGATGGATTAAGTGAAGATAACTATTACTGCGGTGCCGTTGCGTATGTAGTGTCGTGCTTGCAACAATAGACGAAGTTTTTTTTTCTCAAGTACAAGATATTTTTGTGGCTTTTGGTTCTTTTGAATGTATATTTAATTATTTTTCTATTGTAGCTCTAAGGGCGTGATTTTTTCTTCCATTTTTTTATGTAACCTGAATAATGAGACTGTGCTTATGTTATGTAGAATCATTTTTATATATATGTAATTGAGAGATGTTGCTGCACAAACACAAGAAAGCACAGTCATGATAGTCAAAGATATTTAAAAATTGTTGTGAAAGGGAAATTTGACATTGAAGACACGAAGTGAATTTAAAATATCCATGGCATTATTTTTCGGTGTTGGAGATACAGTAGGCATTTTAACCTTGTGTTTTATTGCCAAGAAAGATGTATTTGCTTGGTGTTATTGAAAAGATTGAAGACTGAAAGCTCCTTCGCACCTCTCGGTAAAGGAATAAAAGAAGTACTTC
>NC_087200.1:171288873-171296373 GCF_015104395.2 Macrobrachium nipponense | reverse complement strand
TACAGCTTGATGTCGTCCATGAACATCAGATGGTTGATTCTGTTGCCTCTTTTCTTGAGTTGGTACCCGGCATCCATCTTCTGTAGTACCTTTGTCATGGGAATCATGGCTACTACGAAGAGTAGTGGGGACAGTGAGTCGCCCTGGAAGATTATTATTATTATTATTATTATTATTATTATTATTATTATTATTATTATTAAGATGAATCCTTTTCTTATGGAAGAAGCCCACAAGGGCCATGGATTCGAAATTCAAGCTTCCAAACAATATGGTGTTATTTAGAAAGAAGTAACAGAAAGTAATAGGAAATACAGAAAGAAGAGATCGGTTATTAAAAAAGAAAAAAATAAATCCACAAACCAACAAATTTAAGCCAATTATTTGGATACAAGGCGCGAATGATATTGGGTAGTAATGCATTGCATCTTCGCACGAGAAGGGAGAAGAACGAGATCTCCCGGCAGAGGAAATATTATTATCCACCTTTTCAAACAGGGAACTCACAGGTATATCAGGGAAGACACTCGGTGTTAAAAGGAAGGAGAAGGAGCAATCTGGGCTTCGTCATCTTCACATAAACGTTGGGGCTTGGGGCGTTGTTGCCCGGTCGTCTCTTTGTGTAACTTCCAAGAACTATTAATGTTGCAACTGCAAGCGAGCCTCGTCTCCAGTGACAGATTATCTTTTATTTAGTAGAAGCGCTGTAGAAATGTATCGATTGAATTTTTTTCTAACTTGAAGGATTAGGCTGCCGTGCAAGTGCGATTTTATTCTATATTTATATTTAAAGGTCTGCCATTGTTTAGTGGTTAGTCATCGTACACTTGCAGGCTGTAGTGTACGATTTACCACCGAGTCTGTTAGAACGCCAAATCAGTTTCAAATAAGACAGTTCGTCTTGTAAATATATAATTTGGGCAAGGTAATGTGATATAATATTCTATGCTGCTATTTTTTCCAGTATTATGAAAATATAACAGTGTGCATGGAACAAGTTGAAAATTATTATTTCAGATCCATACGTGCTTGGATTTTTTGACCGGTGCTTGGCATTTCCTTTGGTCAAGCATAAGTGTCAGGCGCGGGTTTGTCTTTCACACATATTATCGTGTACACGAAAAGTAACATGTGTTTGCATCCTACGATTTGACGACTTATGAGAATAATATTAGAGGGCTGGAGGAATACATTCTTGTTATAATTATTTCATAGGAATTTTAAGTTCATTCTTTTAGTATGTATCATTCCGGTTACGAAGAAGGTATATTGTTTTACGCACTTACATGATTGTATATAAACGTGTGCATGTTTTATTTTCCCTGGAGACCTCTGCTTGCTTGTGCCCAAATATACGTCACTTATTATTATTATTATTGTTATTTTTATTTATTTATATGTTGTTTTTTTTTTTTTTTTGTAAGGGCGGTGCTTTTCCTTTACGGCATAAGCTCATCAGTTTGTCGGTAACAAAAATGTACGGTAAAACAGATCCTAGTGTCGTTGCCCGCATTATGGCAGTCGTGTTATAAAAAATTACACGAGATCTTTCAGCACTGGTTCTCTTCTTTGCAGTGTCTCCTTTAAATTCACGATCTTCATCACAGTTCCTATTCTGACGTATCTTACGGTAGCAACGCCGTTCAGTCTATCCAGTTACATTCGTATTATGTTTAAAATAATTCCACTAGACAACTGACATGATTATCAGTTCTCATAGAGCTGACCCGAAGGATTAATTTTTAATTAAATTTTTTCTATATTTCGTCGATTAAATTACAATTTTTCCAATAGCCTAAAACTGGAGAGAGAGAGAGAGAGAGAGAGAGAGAGAGAGAGAGAGAGAGAGAGAGAGAGAGAGAGAGAGAGAGAGAGAGAGAGAGCTTTCTTTAGCTTTAATGCATGAATAGTTCGTTTTGATGTTGAGGTCTTTCGGGACCATCATGGAAAGTTGCTCCATGGAACGTTGGCTCTTGCTTTAATCAGTTGATAACATTTTCTTGAAGCACAGTAAGATGAAGAATTACTTTATCCTCTCACTATACGCAAACTGTGGGAGATTAAAAGATAGTAGTTATATTTTTTATACTTCCTGTGTCGTTCATTTAAAGGTCGGTTCAGTACGTGATCTACTATTCTTGTGGAACGTGTATTGCTAGTTGGCATTCCACAACCTTCCTGCGATCCCAAGGGCTTGGGATCACTGTCTGCCTCTCCTTTAAAACATCATCTGAGTGTTGTCGTTGGGTGGGCATCGGGGGTGGGTGTTAACGCCCGTGGATGTAATAAATACCTGGACTGCAATGCTCTTGCCTCGGGTCACGGGAACCCATGGCGTTAACCTGCATCCTACACGGAGAGAGAGAGAGAGAGAGAGAGAGAGTTGAATTGTTATCATACAGCTTATATGTAGCGTGGGACATCCTCACTTGCCCTAAGCGGATCTTGGCAAACCTGGTGTTAAAAATATTTTGTAATTTAATTCATTTTACCATGCTTCGCGAAAAGAAGTTCTCATTTTTTTCGTGAATCAGTAGAACACTTAATATGTTGCATGTTAAAGATAGGTCATGAGGAATATGCTGACATTTCTGTATGCATTGTGGATGAATTTATGCAGTTGTAAAGATAGGTGTTGCATCATTTTCAGTAGCAAGTAAGTGGAGAGAAATCGTATAACGGAGCAGTTTGACAATTGTTGATGTCCACAGGATGAAATATTGAAAGTAGTCTTCTCTCATTTGCCTATATGTTAATATTTAAAGCCAAAAATACATTTAGTGCTCCAATTATCTTTGTAGATTACTCGTGAATTTGCTACCGTCAAAGTTGTTCGGGATAAACCCTTGACTCTAAAAGTGTTGTAGCTGAACTTTGCATGTATAAGTTAACTTCGCTTTTACTAAATTCCATTTTTTTCATGTTTCTCGTCCATTGTCTTTGTAGAGGAAACAAATTTTGCACCATCTTTTTTTTTTTTTTTTTTGTTTTTTTTTTTTGTTTTTTTTTTTATTATTATCTCGGAATCCCTTAAAGTTCTTTGTCTAACTCGTTTCTTTTTTCGTCATGGTATTCAGTCTGCTCGTTCGTGCTGTTGTCACTGAGTCAGTTCTTTGTAACACATCATTTCTAACTTACCTTCACCTCCGAACCCCTATAGCTTCGTTACAGTTTCCATCTTTTTTTCTTTTTCTCATCTGTTAACTCTGCTCTCTTAGCACTATAGAAGAGAGACTGGTGATGAAGTTAGACTCTTATGAGATGTCTCATAAGAATCAAACTTTATCACCAGTCTCTCTTCCATCTCTTACCTGCTCGTATCCAGTTCGTTTTTGCTTCGTAGCAATGGGAATCCCTCTCCCTATCTGCTGTCAAGTTTGGTTGTTTTATTGACAGCAGGATAGATTCTAACTCCACTTTAAAAAGAATTCTCCATTAACTTTCAACGTAATATCCTTTTCCCACCTTGTCTTCCTGTAATCTCTACGGAATTTATTTCGGTCACTTCTTGTAAGGCAGACGACAAATAGTGCCTGGAGGATCGTAATCCTTCTTTTGTTTGATTGAATGTTCCTTTATTCAGTTACCAAAATACTGTTTTTCCTTGACCCCTGCCTGCACTCACATTTACTTTTAGGACCCTCTGCTTTTTCCTGCGAGATTTTTCCCTCCAATTTATCCTTCTTCTAGACCTGGGCTACATACAGACACTAAGTTTCTCTTACCTCTTTTATGAAATATACTAATCATTATGGGGACGTTTATTGAAATACGTAACTAGTAATATTAAAGTGAAATACTGGTGTAAAACAGAAATGGACCTATTAAAAGTAAAGATAATAAAAATCTCTCTCTCTCTCTCTCTCTCTCTCTCTCTCTCTCTCTCTCTCTCCTCTCTCTCTCTCTTCTCTCTCTCTCTCTCTCTCTCTCTCTCTCTCTCTCTCTCTCATATTAAGCAGAGATAAACAAGACCGATTCGTCCAGGGTTTGTTCTATTTTTCTAGGAAAGTAGGTCGCTTTGTGAGGGAACATATATTGATTCTTTTCAGAGAAGGTCATTTTTATGTTTTGGTGTTGAAAGATGAAGTGGGATAGTTTTGGAGCATGTGTTGGCATAATTTTTTACACATCTTTGGGTGTTAGAGAGAGAGAGAGAGAGAGAGAGAGAGAGAGAGAGAGAGAGAGAGAGAGAGAGAGAGAGAGAGAGAGAGAGAACCTATCGACGGAGAGAATTTTTGTGTGCGCGCGTTGGTAGTGTTTTTATGTTCATGCATCTAAAAATATGTGCTTGTTCTACTTAATATTATTCATCTAAATAAGGATTTTGCTACGCCTGTGTTTTCTCTCTCTCTCTCTTCTCTCTCTCTCTCTCTCTCTCAGTGAAAAAAAAATAAGCTTCTAAAAGATTCAAGGATATTTTATCAGACAAAAATGGCTTTGACTCTAGAATGTGATGCCACGACATAATCTTCGCTTGTCTCCAGGCACATGGGGCTCCCTCGGCCTCCAGGTGATCCCTCACTACTTCTCGCCTGCCATGTAACACTGACCAGAAATCCCCTTGAGGTACTGAGGCTGGGGAAATCTGCGATCCTTGAATGGAACTATTCTCCTTCCCTTTTTCCTTTCTGCTTCGTTTTCCTCGACTAAAATCTGCTATCTTGAAGGTGCAATTTCTCGTCTCCTGGCTTCAGCGGGGTATGGTCTTTGGAGTGCATACCTACTCGCCTTTTGCAAACACACACACACACACACACACCACACACACAAACACATACACACACACACACACACACACATATATATATATTATATATATATATATACATATAGATAGTGTGTGTGTGTGTGTGTGTGTGTGTGTGTGTGTGTGGAAAAATTTGTCTCAAAGTGTGCTCGCACGGAATAGTTTCCATATAAATGTGGAAGTGACTATTTTATCGTTTTTCTCGGAAGCCATCCCGAGGAACGGAGATCTGCTTAATTTCAAAAAGATACTCTGTGGCAGAGAGAATATTGTCTATATTTACCGTCAACTTGAATTGTTTATCAATTATACGCAAAACGAGTTCGTAGTTTGCGAGAGTGGAGGAGCTCTTGCCCTTGGCAATAGCTCCCAAAAGGGATGCTTATGCTTTGGCAACTTCAGATATCAGTTCTCGTGCGGTTGATGGTGTCTTTGGTTCCAGAAAGACATAACTCAGTTTATCAGCAGTTATCATTGATGGGAAGGGTATATGAAGGATATAATTAAAACGTGGATTCCTATTCCAAACGTTATTCACAGTATCAAGGAATAATGTTATATGTAAAAAGCAATTTTTTTCATATTTACCAAAGTGTAAATAGCTATTTTTTTATATTCACCCATATGTAAATAGCTATTTTTTATATTTACCAAAGTGTACAAATCTATTTTTTTATATTTACCAATATTAAATAGCTGTTATTTATATTTGCCAAAGTATGGTAGGGCCTGCTCACCCTTTCGTTGACAGGCACAAGTTTTACACCCATAGTAATTAAGGAGGAAATGCCCTATTGGCATATATACTCACATATGTGTAGTGGAATGTATTTAAATGTATTCATTTATCAAGAACATTAATAAATCGATATCAATTAGAAATGTGTTATTCATACACTAGAGACGAGTCTTACACAAATTTTTCAGATGTTATGTATAAAATGTTTTGAAAACTTGATTTCATATCTCACGTGTGTTTGTACGTAAAGTGTACACACACACTCACACACACACACACACACACACACACACACACACCATGTGAATAGCAGCAGGCATGTTAATTTGCCTCATAAGGAAACAGCCGGAGCAGCTCAAGGGATCGAGTAGAATCGAGGTCTGCCCAAATTCCATTGGCAATTACTAGTGACGTGTAAGTGCCCACGAGGGTGTTTGGGGTAAGTTACAAGTTCTCCACTGCAGTCGTCACTGTTTAGTCCATTAGGCACGAAGGGGATACGTGCCCCAACAAGAACACGCGTCTTTCGAATCATTTTTTTCAGGTTCGGAAATGATTTGGAGTAGCGTTGTAAAGATGGCGAAGTTAAAATTTTTAGAAAAAATCTTTAGGTTGTTGCATTTAAGATAACTTGAAAATTCTTTAGCTTAAAGAGAGGACACAGCATCTGTTTGATTATACGTAAACACAAGTGACTCGTGTGTTCGAGGGAACCCTTGAAAATGACACTGAAGGAAATGCAACACAAAAATGGTGTCACGTGAGAAGAGGGGAAGAGGTCGCTGCCCTCAGTCTTTTTTTTTTTTCTTTCTTTTCATTGAAGACGACTGTGTGAGGCTTTTCAACTTGAGATTAACATCGATGAAATGAATTTACTTTTATTTTATTTTTTTTTAATATTTCACATTGATAACATAGGATTCGACAGCCCTCTTTCCAAACATTCATTTCAGCATTTTCCTTATATATGTTGAAACACTTCATCAGGAAGTGTACGGCATAGTGCTATGATTATTGATGTATCGAGAGAGACTGCTGCTTCTTGCCATGTCAAACATAGTCATCAGAGTTTTTGTTATAAAAAGGGGGTGATAATCGCTCTTATGAGGTCGGAATATTTTCACTCTACGTCCATATCAGTCGCCATTTTTATCTATGTGTAATTAAACCCATGTCGTGAAACTGGAACATGCTTGTTTTGCTGACGTAACCGATCAAGACAGTCATTAAATGTTTGCAGTGAATAAATGCGCACATGCTTGTGTATGAAGGTGAATGAACGCAGTTATTTACTTTGCATAATTGTGATAATTAATTCACACGCAGATTTCCTTGGGTACACATGCCAGGCATATTTCTGTAGAGGCATGTTGCATCGTTATGCTTTTATGATCTGCTTGGCAGTAAAAACTCTTCGAGTCGTTTGGATGTTCAGCGCTGTGACATTTAGCCCCTTTTCAGTCGGGATGGCTCGGGGTTGGTGGACGCAGGTCCGACGTGGTGTAATTTCAACCCCAGGCCACCTATTAAACCTGCCAACTGTCATTCTCTCTCCCTCTCTCTCTCTCTCTCTGGTGTAAACTGTAACTCGCCATCCATGCTAAGTATGCATGATCGATACACTTCTAAATATGATTCCACTGCATCATCATTCTCAAGTAAGATTTATTACCCATTTCGCTTGGCATTGCTCAGCTATGCCATTCCCATTTTTCGCACGAAACAACAACCCTTCCCAATACCCTTCGTGCCCCAGTAGCATACCCGGAGGCCGTAACGGAATCTCTTGTACCCGAGACAGGAACGAATTGGCATGCGAAATCGGCCTCACGTGCCATCCCCAGTCAAGACTGAAGCTCTTGACTTGGGTGTCGGAAGTGAGCGAGATGTGAATAGAGAGAGAGAGAGGGGGGGGGTGCCCCCCTACCCCCGTCTCATCAGATCTCCCCTTCCTCTTCCCCCCAACCCCCTCCTTCTTCTTCTTCTACAGGTGACAGGTGTTTTGGCTCAGCCC
>NC_087200.1:171208873-171283873 GCF_015104395.2 Macrobrachium nipponense | reverse complement strand
TCATGTTTCAAGAAATCGCTGTGAGTTGGTGGTGCATGTGTCTGTTAGCACAGATGTTCATAAACTGGTGTAATTGAGTTGCTTTTCCTTTTTTAAATCTTACCCGCAGAATTCATCACCGTCAAACGGGCAAATTTTCTGGTATCTTTTTGATGCCGGTCGAAAACATGTAAAGAAATTATCACTGGCAAAATTGAAGTCGCCGATGTTCGTTATTTCACTGCCAAACACCAGCATCTTTGAGTGGTAAAATTCTGGGAGAAGTCTGCCCGATCCGGCCCCAAGTGAAGCCCTTGTAAACGAGTGAACGCAGTACAGGCTTGATGGACCAGTATGTGTAGTCTTCGGGAAAAAGTTTTTTTTTCCTTTAATATTAGTTGAATTCATAACATGTGAGTTACAGTGCTGTATACGAATGTAGAAAAGTTATTAAAAGTGTAAAAGAATTATCATATACGAAGTAACAAATTTACGAAAGCTGATATTATTATATATATATCTCAGCTAAGGCTATAGATAATTGCCACTAGAATGAACAATAATGCCGGTGTCGTATAACAGAAAATTTGACCATAGTGACATCATTAGTGCCTTTTGGTGCCCATATGGGGCGGCAAGACGGCACAATTTGCCAAAAGATATTGCTCGTTTAGCAATACATGTAGATGTTTCTTATTGTCCGCATTTGATGCTTCTTTGTAGTTGAAGTCCTGTTTTTATGTTGAAGGAGTTCGTGAAGGTAATGAGTTGATGATTTGAAAAAAATTGTATTACATACAGTCATTTCTCTCTCTCATATATACATATATATATATAGATATATATTGTACATGTTGAACATTTTCGTGTTAATCTGCATGGAGTACTCAAACCTCTCTCTCTCTCCTCTCTCTCTCTCTCTCTCTCTCTCTCTCTCTCTCTCTCTCCCCTTCCTCGTGCGTAGCGGAACCGTAAAGCGATATCACGACTCCTGACAAAACCGGCTTTTGTTCATTTTACGGAATTCTCGTGGATCGTGTTCAAAGAAGGCTACTGTTTTCGTCTGCTAACGAGCGAAAGGCATTAGAATTAGCAGAGGGGAAGTGGAGTCCGTCTCTACCCGAGGGGAGCAACAACAGACGTCAGTGAGAGAGAGCAGCAGGAGACACTGTTGGTTTCAGTAATGTGTTAGGATCGAGATGAATCGAATGAAATCATATCTCGAAAATGATTTTGGATTGCATTTAGAAACTGAATTTTCATTCATCTTGTATGATAGCTCAATTTGTAAATTTGAAGGTATTTGGGTGCGTTAAATTAATTTCGGGAAATAGAGGCTTTAGCATATTGAGTGAGACAAAATTTGAATAGCAACACGTTAGGTGTAATTGCATAAGTAATATTAAATGTTATTTGTAAATAAAATTTTAATTAATCAGTTTTAAAATACACACACACACACAAATATATATATATATATATATATATATATATATATATATATATATATTCTATATTAGGAAAATGAATTAAAAAAGTGTAAACCAGGAAATGTCTGAGATGACAAGGTCGTGTTTCATTATATCCAAATAATGGAATTCATGTGGTGCAATCCTTTTAAAGCCTGGAGGCAATTCCGGACTCTTAAGAGTAGTATGCAGATATAGTAGTACATATATTGAAGGTATAGCGCTGGGAATAAAAAAAAAATCTTTCTGATTCAAAATTGCCTGTAATAAGTCAGAACGTTAATTTTTCTTTCATTTTATTTCAAAGCTAAGGAAGGCCGCCTTCATTAACGTCAGCTTCAAAGGTCTAGGGGTTGATTTAGTGTGGTTTTGGGCGGCAGCCCTCTCGAGCTTATGAGGAGGTTATGGCGGAAATAAATTAAAGTCCAAGTTCTCGTTGTTGTTGTTGTTTGTAACTCTCCTTCAAACTTGAATAAAACGTTTTATTCTTAAGACATTGAATAAATCACCTGAGTGTCTTTCAGTTTCAGTTACCTGCTTCCTGAATGTGAAATGAAGCCACTGTGATGTAATTAGTGCAAAAAAATTATAACAAGATGTACTTGCCCTTTATTCATATTTAGCCTGTAATTGAAAACATATCTTTTAGTGTCATTTGGAAAATATATATATATATATATATATATATATATATATATATATATATATATATATATATATATATATATATATATTATATATATATATATATATATGAGAGAGAGAGAAGAGAGAGAGAGAGAGAGAGAGAGAGAGATAGAGAGAGATCTTTAAAAAGGGGAGTGGAAAAGCAGATAAAACAAGCTCTGTGTTCACTAAGGTATGAGGCTGAACTCTGTAGAACAACACTTGTGACGGGGTGATCTGGTACGTTATACATCATGATTCACTCCAAGAGTAACGGTGATTAATGATTCTTTCGTGCCTTGGCGGTATTGTGTGTTATTTTCAGTTACGAGATCTCTTTGTTACTCAGCAGTGATAACTATATCTAATTTAGCCAGGAAACTTCAGTATTGTTTGGAGGGCTTCTTGCACTTACAAAGGTGATTGTGTTATTGCCACATGCTTCATGACTTCTACGAATTGCAGACCAACATCTTTCAAACAGACTTGTTTAAAGTCGTGTTTTCTTTTTTACTTAACATTTGTAATTACGATTTGTGTAGAATATCTCTGAAATTTCTTGCATGGACATCTCATGTAAGTTTGATCTCAGTAGCGAATTTTGTCTTCTTCCAATCAGTGTGTTTCTTGTCCCGTCTTATGGACATTGATTCTATATATATTCTGTTTAAGAACGATGATCCTTTTTTTTTTTATGTCGTATTAGGTTTATGTCATTTTCAAAATTGCTCTCCTGTATCAATCTGATCTGCAGTTTACAGTAGCTTGTATTGATTTTGCTATTCCACATCCAGGAAAGATATTTAATAAAATTTTGTTTTTCAAATGCTTAGTATTCTTGACATATGAGCTCGTAATGATAATGATGGATGATAAAAGATTTCCTACACATCTAATCTACTCAAAGTAGGAAATTACGTATTTATTTTAATTAGCATAAATGTTTGAAAATGTGTCTCGTTCATTAGATTGGGCGTAACTAATTCTTCATATTCATTAGTGCGTCTTGTAAGCGTTGAGAGAGAGTGCCATCATCAAGGACTTGAATTATATTGTAGCAAAGAGGAACACTTCAAAAAGCCGTGAAGTTTCTGTTTTACCCAATGCAGGGCTCGTAACTGATAATGCATTTCCCTCATCTTAACTGTTGCTGTGCATGAGGTTCATCATCAATTTTTGTGCGGACCGGTTTTAATGTATTACGGAGGATTCAACGTGTCACCGTTGGCGCTCAGCCAATATTTTGAAGCTTCACGGCTTTGGCGTAAACAAATGTCTCTGCTTTTTTTTTTCTTCACGTGTATTCAGCTTAAAGTAGTTGTGTTTGTAAATGCGAACACTGGGGTCAACATTTTGAAATTATGGTTAGCATACGGTAGATTTTTTTAATTGATATTGAATCTGTCAGATTTACTACTTCGTTGATATGCTGTGCCATTCATTAAGGACCATGCAGGATGAACTTTTAATTAAAAGTTTTGATGCTGCAGCCCCTACCCCCCCTTTTTCACTAATAAGCAACGCTGGTGAATCAGTAATCTGGTACCATTTATCAACATTATTGTTTATGCGTGGGGCCCACTTCTTGATGGGAGCATGAGCTACTTATTTAGGATACTTGTTTGAAGTCTGTGGCCAACTAGGGAACGATGTGCTTTTATCTACGAGGAGTATTTTCGTATCTTATGTGTATAAAACACACATAGGTACACATTATATGTGTGCGTGTGTGTTAATAAATCCTTCAGTTAAAACAGGATACGTCTCAAGTATAAAAGGCCCATTAAACTACTCTGGTTTAAAGCTAAGGACTATACGTATATTTCGGTGAACTAACTTCCACCCTTATCAAGCAGTGAATGACAGAAGGAGTTTCATTAGCGAAGTATATAGTGGGAGATATGCCCTTAGTTGATGCCTGGGGTCACCGCTAAGCCGCCGTAGGTTCTGTTAATGGTCTTAATCCACTTATTTAATATATATTTGAGTAAAAATTTTATTGCTGTATCTGTTCAGAAGTTCGCATCCATGTGAATTTTTAGTTTAGGTACAATTCGCTCACTAGATTTTTTTTTTTCAACGTGTAGTTATATATATATATATATATATATATATATATATATATATATATATATATATATATATATATAAAACCACAAGTACAGCAATGGGATTTCAGCGACGTTGAGCTTATAAGGTTGCAGTAGTTCATAGGAAGGGACAATGCTGCAAGAATCTTGTTTCTTATTGCATGTGAGAGCATGGTTGGTGTCGAAGCTGGAATTATTATTATTATTAGTATTATTATTATTATTATTATTATTATTATTATTATTATTATTATTATTATTATTATTATCGCTTTGGGTTGCCTTTCTTGCAACAATAATAATAATAATATTGTACTCAAGTTGTTCTTGCGTTACCCGGTTACTTAAAAGAAATGTTGAAAATTGAATTATATTTTCTGAAGAAAATAATTAGAAAACCTTTTTATAACTGAGATAGCAATATTTTCACTTCTCAGATGCGAGTATTATTGTTGAACTTCTTAATTTTGTAATTAGCCACTTTGCTGCATTTGACCAACCTCTGTAAGTAAACCTTGTCGTTATACAAAATTATGTCGAATTTATGTATGAACACCTTTGGAGTTTAAACAAATACACAAACACACACACACACACACACACACACACACACACACACCACACATATATATATATATATAATATATATATATATATATATATATATATATATAGATATGTGTGTGTGTGTAAATATTGGATAATGTATACATAATGCATATAAGTGTATGTACGTATCTACGCGCGCGCGTGCTCATGCTTATTAACTGTATAAAATCTCTCATGACGACTAATTACATCATCTCCCCTTTCTGACTCCAAATACCCCGTGTCACCGACGGAATTAAGCTGTCATGCTGTTTCAGATCAATAAAACCCCGTGATGCCCAGACCCCAGGGTATCGTGTTGAATTGATAAGGGAGGAGATGAAGGTGCTGTTTTTATGGGGCGAGTGAGAATGCCCTCCCCATTGACCTGCCCCGTCTGCCGCCTGCCCATGTTACCTGCCCGAATAATCTCGCCTCCCCTCTGCAATAGCAAGACCTTTGCACCGGTGTTAGAGGCTGTTATTCTTTTGTGCTGGTGTTTGTTCTATTTGCTGTTGCTTGTTAAATCGCTTTTCAGTTCGTTGTTAGGAGAGAGAGAGAGAGAGAGAGAGAGTCTCTTTGTAGTTGCAAGTAAATAACTTTTTACAGTGTGTTGTTTAGAGAGAGTGAGTGAGTCCCTTTGTTGTTGCGTGTGAAATAACTTTACAATGAGTTGTTGAGAGAGAGAGAGAGAGAGAGAGAGAGAGAGAGAGAGAGAGAGAGAGAGAGAGAGAGAGAGAATGAATTTGTTTCTTCACAGCTGGTCAAGTCGCGCCTCAATGTATATTGCAACGCCTTGCTCTATGTTTCTTGCCGCGATTCAGTCCGAGGGAGGAACGAAGAAAAGTACTGTCTTGGAAAGAATCAACCGCATTATTGTAACAAGATCTCTTAGTCATACTTCTGGGTTTCTTGTCAGTCCCTTGAGGTATCACGTTTTAGCGTTTTAGACCTTCGGTATTGAGAGAAAGAAAACGGAAGGTAAAGAAGATTGTAATGTTGTTTTGGTTTGGTGGTTGTCATTAACCCCATTGGTGATCCAGCTTGGTTTTGTAATGGCCTGGAAATTTTGAACTCCAGAAGGAGTCGATTTACGAAAAAATGTTACGTGAGAAGTTAAGGAAATATTTTCAAAATGAGCTTCGTTACCGGCAACAATTGGTTAAATTTTGGAAGTTTTCTCTCTTTTTTTTCCTGTTTTTACAATAAGTGAGCTATTTTGTGATTATATATATATATAATATATATATATATATATATATATATATATATATATATTATATATATATATATATATATATGTATGTGTGTTGTGTGTGTGTGTGTGTGTGTGTGTGGTTGATGTTTGTATGTGTATTTGTGTGAAATGAGTTCGTGATTTTCTTTTATTTTTGCTTAAGGTTTTATTACGGAAATGTTACGAGAACATTTATTTTATTTCCTTGTCACAATCTGTAGCTGTATATCATTTTGGACAGTTTAGCAGTCTACTGTATTTTAATCCCACCTTTTTATTTAAGCTGCCTTCTGCAAAAACAAATGTGTTTAATTTAGAATATATTTTTCCCACAGAATGTGAAAAATACTCCGACACATAAAAACACCCAGTTTAATTTACTGAATTTCAAACAAATTCCATTTCGCTCTTATAGAGAAATCAAGTTGCAATTAATGTGAGCGTGTCTCATCTTCATGGAGCTCTGGTTCTTTATGTCCAAAACTGCTATCAAAACATTGCGCGGAAAATTTTGTACGTCAGGTAAATTGTTCGTGTACAGTATTTCAGATATGTGTGTGTGTGTGTGTGTGTGTGTGTGTGTATGTGTGTGTTTTGTAATGGCCACAATGCCCTCTGAACTTGATTTTTTTTTTATATAATAATTCTGCTTTCCCGTAAGATGCGGCTTGGCCAGGCTCACATACACAAGAATGTAGTTCAGTTGAAAATATGTGCTGGTAGAAATGTAAAATTCTGTTTCCGTTCAGTTAGATTTGAAAATTGCCCTTTTTTTTTCTCTTAAAATATTATGCGATAGTGGAAGCTTTATTATTATTATTATTATTATTATTATTATTATTTATTATTATTAATTAATTTATTTTATTATTATTTTATTATTTCTTATTATTATTATTATTTATTGTATTAGGATTATTATAGTATTTTATTATTATATTATTATTATATTATGATTATTATTATTATTATTATTATTATTATTATTATTATTATTATTATTATTATTATTCAGCCTTTTTTTCCTTTAGAAGGGAAGAATTCACTTTTTAGCCTTCAATGCTAAGTAACTGATATTCAGGTATGAGGTTTCCGAAGCCGCGTGTTTGTGTATTATCATCGCTGTTGCTTATTTCCTTGTTTAAGAATGATTTCCCGGTTTGCAAATCTTTCATACGCTCCATTAAACCGAAACTTGCATGACACACTTGCTACATTCAGTGGAAACGCCCAGGAATATTCACCTCGAAGAAAGCAAACAAAATACTATTGTTTCACTGTTTCTTCAGTCCCTGAAAAAAATTGTATCCCACCTGGGTATTTCTGAAGCGTCTCTCTGCTTGCCAAGTCCTTTGAACTACAAATTTCAGAAGCCTGCAATGCACGACAGGGTTAGCAGAAAAACGAGGGATTTTCTATTTGGATTTGATTCTCTATTGGAAAGTTCTAGTGATAGTTTGCTTGTTTACTTGTATATTCAAGATATTAGGTTGACATGCATGTGTACACCTATAGATATAGTATATGCATAATATCTTTCATTGACCAGCAAATGCACATACTACCAATAGAATTCCTGATATGAAATCAAGTCGAATCGACTTTTCTCAGATCTGTTTGTGGTTGAAGCCATTGCTGCATAACATTTATTTTATGAGGTTGAACAAGACTAATGCTTTGTATAGGAACCTTAATGTGCTTTAATATTCTTCAGTATTCTTGAACTATCAAGTATCTTCGCTAACAATATTTCATGTTTGTAGACTTTTGATACTTTTGTTTTATTATCTACCTCTTTTACTTCTATGTTTATTATTCATAAAAAGCAGACGTTTGTATGGAACAAGCCGGAAAGCGCATGGCTAAGAAGGATAAAAGTAGGATTAGGTAACTACAAATGGAGTAGCATGAATATAAATCAAGCATGCATATTTATGTATATGTATATATATAATATATATATATGTATATAATAACAAATAAGATAATGGTTACTGCTAATACAGTTAGGGTATTGTACTTCGGACATCCGTGTGGTGCAGTTCAGGTTTTAAGAATATTGTATATTAGGTCACCACTTGGCATAAGGCCACTAAGTGTAGCAACCTCAATTATTGCCACAAATATCCGCATCGTCTAAGACGTAAAAAATTGAGAAGTGGGTCTCTCAAGGTCCCTGATTTTAGTTGTAATGAAGGCCAGTGTTTCTGTCGATATTCAGAGGTTCCCTCATCAATGGAAATTCCGTCTTTTGATGTCTTCAGTGTCTGTTGCATTCACATCACTTCAGCTGTTAATTGACCTTGACTGTAAAATGGGCATCAGGCAAATTTCGTGGTGCCTGTAACGATTGAAATTCTCTCTCTCTCTCTCTCTCTCTCTCTCTCTCTCTCTCTCTCTCTCTCTCTCTCTCTCTCATGCGCATTTTAAAATTCCTTTTTTATAAAATGGAATCGTTTTCTTTTCCCAGGTGTGTCGCAGTACACCTCTTACGGCCCTGACGAAGACTTCCCGCTTCCTCCTCCTGACGAAGGTCCACCTCCACCTTCGCCTCCCTCTCCCGTCTCCTCCTCGTACTCGGAACTCCGGAGGGCCACGCCCTCTTCCACGGGGACACACCCACAGCAGCACCACAACGGCGCTCCTCCGCAGCATCACCTGCAGCAGCAGCAGCAGCAGCAGCAGCAACAACAACAGCAACAAAGTGGATCCGGCTATGCAACGTACGCTCCTCAGTCACACACCGTAAGTTGATGGATTCTTTTCCTTTATTTCTTATCCGTCAAAGGTCGGTGTCATAATCGTCATTTTTCCAAGAGCGAAATGAAGC
The DNA here is from genome assembly GCF_015104395.2 of Macrobrachium nipponense. Lineage (NCBI taxonomy): Eukaryota > Metazoa > Arthropoda > Malacostraca > Decapoda > Palaemonidae > Macrobrachium > Macrobrachium nipponense. Next base: position 171,275,014 of record NC_087200.1, on the reverse strand, counting down.
GCACAAGATTCTCTGGAAGTCTGAAAGTCAAAGGAATCGCGCCACAATTTTACCGGCTGCTTTGTGAGCAAGAGCCCGTGCTGGCATACGGCCAGCTAAATCTAAAACAACAGCATCGCGCGACAAAGTGGAAACAGAGAATTCCATATTGCGTTCCGTAAGAATGGTACTTTCGAATACATTGAATTTTTTAGTGGTTTAAATCACTTCAGTTGTTCTTGGAATGTGCTTCTCCCCATAAGGACATTTTTTTTATTTTTCTTTCTTTCTGCCTTTTTATTATATATATATATATATTATAATATAAATTATGGCTATATATATATATATATATATATATATATATAATTTTTTCCCTGGATCTTTGCCGTACACTGATGCTTACGCGTGTACTAAGTACTACACAGTGAGCTGTTGGTAGATGAACGGTCTTTTTGGGCTATTTGCTCGTTTTATTGTGGCTTATTACTTTTTGAAGAATATAGCGCTGACTCAAAAGTCCCAGTATTGTTTATCTTCAAAACGATGTTTCTACGTTGTTTTCCCTTTAAGATGTCAAATGAGAATTAGGAAGGTCTTTAGAATAAGTTACACCCAAAGGGAATTATAAGTGATGAGTGTGTGCATGCGTTAGCGAGAATTCCAACCGTGGCCTGGTGTAGAAACAACAGAATCAATTACAATTCCCATTGGGTCAAATTTATCTTGAAGATTTGGTGAATTTGATATTAAACAATATTTTCCCTTAATATTTGTGAATAAGAAATACATGTGTATGTGACAAAGTGACAAAAATTCATTTGTTTATACACACAATTTTTTTTCAATTACCCCGAAGAAAATGAAACTGTGACTCCGTATACGGTAAGGATTCCTTACTGTATACGAACTCCACAGGAATTCTCTAGCAAACATCATTTAAGAGAAAAACAGTTAAAATATAGCTTGTTTCTAAAAATAAAATAGGTAATGATTCAATGAATATAAAAAAAACTTTAGTGTATCCATAGATTGGTCGTCAGATTAGGAACAGCTACCTTGGGTTAGCCCAGGTAATGGGTTCACCAAGGAAAGTCCAAGGACATTAATAAGAATTGTTGATAATCTCAAGTATTTCTTTTACATCTGCGAACACATGTTTTGCAGAATAGGGTCAAGACCCTTAGACCACGGTCAAGACGAAATAGACCTGGACTTCATAATGCAGATTCTACGATGGCTCTAGGAGTCTAGAGGCAGCACTGTTACGTCCTTTAGTTTTTGTGCTACTACACACGGACTAATCAGTTCTTTGTGTTTTTTCGAGAGAGAGAGAGAGAGAGAGAGAGAGAGAGAGAGAGAGAGAGAGAGAGAGAGAGCTTTTCTTTTTGCCAGTTCCAATTGAATATTTGTGTTAATACATTCTGCCATTTAATTCCTTACTCGTCCGGCACAAATAAAATGAACCAAAGTCCATCATACAAATCTAACCAGCCTCTTCTCAAGACATGGCCGTAAAAGACATTATCATTTTTTTCTTTTTACAATTAGTATATATGCATACATATATACACGTACACTCATATACACATATGTGTGTGTATGTTTGTGTATATACATGTACGTGTATGTATGTATGTATGCAAGCATGTACGTTTATCGTAAAATAATGATAATATCCTTCATGCCCATATCATGAGAAGAGGCCGGTTAGATAATTCAAGAAAATCTGAAAAGTGTAGAGAATTCCAGATTTTAGCAGTTATACAGTTGGCCCTCGAATTTATGACTGTGTGTGTGTTGGTGGGGAGAGGGAGCCGATGCATATGACTATGAAGCTTGATATGTACAATGAGAAAAGTGTGTAAGGCGTATACTATAATCACGAGAACAACGCCTACAATAACATCAGTAAAAATGACGAGAGGGGCATATTTTGACGTAGTTTAAATGAATAAACAAAAGTACAGATTACTGGATTATGATTCATCAAGAATTATTTCATGTAGTCTCATGGGATGTCAAAGCAAAACATCATACAGTGACTGTCAAATTTTCGGTAAAAAAAAAAATTAAAAAGCTTTTTTAAAAGACCTATTGTGTAATCCTTACAAGTCATTTTATTATTTCTAAATTCAAAATGATGAAGATTGAAGACTAAATGATATAGGGAGAGTAAGAAATTTGGTCTTGTGAGCATAAAAAATAATCTTCAGAGGTAGTATCCAGGTCCTTATTAATAACTTTGCACAAGATGCAGTAAGAGTGAAAACTAAGTTTCTGGAGAGGGCTGAAACGGGAGAGAGGGTTGTGTGTGTCGAGTAGAATCTTCTGCACCTGAGAGAGGTAGAAGAGGAAGGACCCAAGGAAGTAGTATATCGATGCGAGAGAAAGTGTTAGATGGAAGAAGAGATCCCTGAGAGACTGATAGAATTTTGGATAGGAACATTTGTAGTCGTGCCAGCCACTCGAATAAGAAAAGAGTTGACAAGACACTGAAAACTGGTTTACGGAGGTGATTGAAACCATAAGCAGGGGATTTGACAGATTAAACTGTGAGTGACCCTGCCAAAAATTTTAGAAATATAAGTAACAGAAAACGTTACATCCCAGAGTCCGGTAATCATTACCCCTGATGACAAGAAGTGGTGGTTATTGATGGTGTCGTGTAGATATATATATATTATATATATATATATATACATATATACCTATATATATTATATATATATATATAGATTATATATCTCGTATATCTATATATATAATATTGAGAGAGAGAGAGAGCGAAGAGAGAGAGAGAGAGAGAGACGATGACAGGATGGAAGGAGGGAGGAAGAAGAGGAGGAGGAAAGGGAGAGGAGAGAGGAGGAGGATTACCGGGGAGGATTACGAGCGTGTGTGTGTGTATGTATGCATGTATGTATGTATATATATACATATACGTATATATATGTATGAGAGAGAGAGAGAAAGAGAACCTAATTTTACCGTCAGTCAAATTGGATAATGATACCTACTACAAAAGACTTTCCTTGGGGCTGATAATTCTGGAAATTGAGCACTTTGTACTACTGTAGATGATGGTCCTGTTGCCCTTTACGTTTAAGTCATTGAGAACGTAAGGAAGCAAATAACGCATTTCTCTATATTCGTGAACGTGTAGGCTGTCCACAAGGCTCTTGGGTTTAACCCATGTTGTGAGGAAAACGAGGGAGAAGGAGGGTAAGGTTGGGAGGGGAGGGATGGAGGGATGGCGAAAGGGTGTGTGCCCTTATTCACAGGGCCATGTTAGGCAGTGCCACAAGGCCACGCACAACCACAGATCCTCACAAGGGGCCTTGGAGAGAGGAGGATCCTCTATAGGCTGGGGTCATTGTCACAGGGGGGCCCTCCCATCCTCATACTACTTTTACGTCCCCCCCCCCCCCCCCCCCCCCCCCCCCTCCCCCCCCATCCCATCTTCAGTTCCCTTGCATCCTTTTTTATACGTATTTTTTAATGATCTTAAGATTAAGTCGCAGATTGTGGTTGGTCGAAGAAGAGTGGCAGGTCTCTGTTTTGTGGTCGCTCTCACCTGCTGTATAAAGCCTATTGGTTTTGGTTCCAAAATTTCGTTTTCTTGTCAGGGATACCAACGTGTGGGGGAAAGAAACGCTTCTCTACACCGAGTCAACGTTTGATATTTATTCAAGGTTAAGAAATAGAATCATTACTTCGGCGTATAGGTTGTCATTCTAAAATCGTGGTTCTGTTTTTATTATTATTATTATTTTATTATTATTATTATTATTATTATTATTATTATTATTATTACTATTATTAAAACTGCCCCAGTGACATTTCAGTTGAAACTGTATATGAATATTTTTCATTGTTTCAGGCCAGATCCGTAAAATTTAGTAAAGATCTTAGCCCTGAATCGGTCATCGTTTTTCACTCATAAAATAACTGATACGTGCATATGGTGTTCTTGTCTTTTAGAACTAATGGTAAATGATTGGATGTACAAAGGGTACGCCATTCTTATCTCGTACAGGAAATTTGATCAAATTCAGTCTGATAGTACTGTAGAAATGTGGGACCAAAGGGCCATCAGACGCGAGAAGTGAGGGAGAGCATTAGTGTTCTGATTAAGGTGATGGTTCCCCAGTTTTGACACTTCACTTTTCGGCAAGAGAGAGTCTTCTTCTACCGAATTTGTTTATGGAAATAAATCACAATTTTTGGGTAAAGTTTGATGTTACTGAAAACATTATTAGTACTGATATGAAGCACAAATTCAGTAATTATTTTGTAGGTGTTTTAGCGCGAATATTATTTTTTTCTGCTTGAAAGATGTATTTTATTGATATCACAAATATACCATCCACACGCACATACCTAGAGTAGATATCCATTAACCTGTTTTCATTGCATGTGAGTTAAGTTTATGATGTATGTGGTCGAAGTCTCGATTAACTAATTGCGTAACAGAGCCAAGCAGGTATGCGTAACAACCTCGGGAAGACCTGACCCCGCCCCTTCAAATAAATCATAGGGAATGTTATCTTATTCCTACGCGTTCTGACGTCAGTTGAGTCCTACGCGGGTCGGTACTTACGCCGTCTTCCTGTGGCTTCGCTTTTCGTGAAAATGCCCTTGTTTGGTTAAGACCACTTGAGTTATACGTAGTACTTAGTTTACTTGAACCGTTTCTGAACTTCCTCCTCCCTTCGTAACTGAACTAACTCCTCTTCTATGATTTCAGACCACAGGTCTCGGGCTGTGTCATCAAGATGCTTGTCATCTTTTGCATCCGTAAATAAAATAGACGACATTGATGGCCGTCTCCCTTCTACCCTGCATTCACCTTCATTTATGTGTTTTAATAAAGAACCTGAATTATAACATTGCTCTATTCTGCATTGTACAGGCTACAAATATTTGGTAATTAAAATTTTAGCATTAATTGGACACTTGAAAGTAAGGTTTTATGTAACGTATATTATAATGTCAAATCTTGTTTAGCTGTCTTTAGTAAATTTGCAAAGTTAAGCCCCTTAATTTTACAATTAAGTTGTTTTTAAACTATTATTTTTAGCAAAGAGAGACGCTATTGCTTTATTTAAGAAGTAATTGAATAACAAGCCAGATTTGAACTATTTATATATTACATATCACTGTGTTTGCTTAATATCCTCCTCTCCCTCCCCTCCTCCCTCCCTCCCTCTCCTCCTCTGTTTTTACCCACCACCCCCCCTTGCTTGTCCTCTGGCCCTCCTCTTTTCGTCTCCCTCAACTCCTCTCTCTCTCTCTCTCTCTCTCTCTCTCTCTCTCTCTCTCTCTCTCAAGGGTCAGCAGACACTCCTTATTTGTGCAACTTCACTCATGGCCCGTGGCATGGTGTTACCTCAGGAGGGTACACTGTCATTTATTACTTTTTGCTTGATAGTCATCCATTGTTGTTCTGGTATTGTTCTTTGCTAATTGGTATTTTTGTATAAAAGTGATTCTGAGAATAGGAAGCCGAACTTTGTACTAGAAGCTGTAGGTTTTAGCGTGACTGTTATTGTTGGGTAGGTAATGTTTCACAATAATATTCTCTTAAGTACTTTCACTTCTTGTAGTTGTTCTTATGTTTTCTTTGTGGTTGTTTAGTGCTTCAAGTCCTTTTATTTCGTCCAATTCTGTCGTGAGAGTCTATGAAAAACTTGCTCTATAGATTTTTCTCTTCGTCGCATTACTTTTGAGAAGGGGAAATGTTTGTCGATGTTTACTTTTTTTAATCGGTTTTATCGCATTTCTACGGATTCCAGCTCAATATCTTTGGTGTTTTATTCACTCAACGAAATCCATAACATAACATTTGGCTTGTGTTCGTCGTCAGTCTATCTAAAGGGTTTGTCATGTATTTGTTTGATTGTGATGTTTGTTTTTCATAATTATATGCAACATTTAAATATTTTTTGTCTCATTATGCGCTCTTGCATTAAGACATGACTTATGCAGAAGTAGTAATGATTATATACATTACATATAAAAAGGAAAGACGTGTATGTATATACATAAACATACATACATGAATATATATGAATATATACATGAATATATAAGTATTAAGATAAGATAATTACAATTCATAACGTTATGGGTTAAAATCATGGCGAGCAAAGTAATTTAAACTCCTTGCAATGCTTTTTTGTGCATGTTCTAAATTGTGGTTGGTGATTCCGATTGACCCCTAGTGTGGCATTGTGGTTTGATAGTAGATCCAACTGTCGTAACATCTCTTCCCCCCTAAACTATTATTCAGCGAATTCACGACAGCTACCCTGAGTTTCATATCAGTTTAGAAATGCCTTGAAACGACCGTGATACTTTGGAACATCCAGATAGACTGAACCACAAAGGAAAATACTGCAGCCTGCACCAGTCCCACGCACCAGTACAGTGCAGCCTGATCGGCCTCAGAGGAAATCTCGGTGTTTTCATTCACTTACATCCGCGGAAACCGTCATGGACATTGTTTGCCTGACTTAAGAAGGTTGTTGATAGTGCTAATTGTCCGTGAGCGATGGATATGGTCATATCGAAAACATCTTAAATTCCGTTGCGAACCTTTCATATCAGTCAATATTTGTACTCATTTCGATGGCCCCCTGAATGGACTTAAGAAAAGTACTTCAAGGCCCCAAGGCATTGTTTAAAAAAAGGCCTCAAGCACTGAGTACGTTGATATCTTTCCGTTTGGACTGGATGATGTCATTATACTGCCAAACATTGACGCTGAAGCAAGTACACTCCTAAAGGGGCACACGACTTAAGAGAATAGATATTTACGCTCTTTCTGTTGAATTCAAAAACTGGCGAAAGGTGGTTTTCTGATTCTAGTATTTTTATGCAATTTAACGAATTTGCTAATCATTTCCGGGGAAAACGGGTAAATTAAATGGAAAACAATGAATGTAATAACCTAACCTTTCTAACTTCACCTCTGAGGATTCTGGGTCCTACCTCCCTCCTCCCCTCCCGGCGTTTGGGGAGGGAGTTGTAAAGGGTAAAGCAAACATTTACGGCGGAAATAGTTTCATTTTTAACGATTCAAAATTACTTGAACAATTCATTTCACCACTTTTGGAATAAACAGTGATGTTCAAAGATTTTTGCACAGAAGGTATAATGTCTTGCACCGTAAGGGAGAGCTCACTAAAATGTGTCTTGCCATAAGTGTAACGGATATGTATGTATGTGTGTGTGTGGGGGGGGAGATCACAATCTTAACAAAATATATATATATATATTTTTTTTACTTGCAGTAATTGTGAAGTAGCACATTCACACCCAACAAGCTTCTAATTTGCATAGATATTTAAATATTCATGATGGTGCTGAGTGCACTTCTTAGTCCACTATCTCTGTCTACTTACTCTGCCCCATACCATCGTCAAGACGTCGTCTTTTTCTTGCCGTTCTTTGCCAAGAAATTACATTTGCCACTTTGCCTTTATATTGCAATGGCTTAGGTCTAACATGTTTAAAAGTAATAGGTTTCCATATTTGTAAGTGCCACATTTTGGGTTTGAAAAATTTTAAATTCTTAGTGTTATGGTATTCTTGCTTGCTTGAAGCCTCTTCCCCCAAAGGGTTACAACTTATAAATCTTGAACAATTATACGTTTACTACTAGCCTGGCAGATTAGAAGTCAACCTACCTAATTTCTTTGATATTTTGATATTGAATTAACACGGCAGAAATCAAGTTATAATTAATTTTGAACTCAAGCTCTTATCAGCCACAATACCCAGGTGCAGATTTTACGTGGATGTTTCATAACTGCATCCGTGTTCCAGTTAGGAAACACCTCCAAGTTAGGGTTCTTGGTGCGTTGCTTCGGCATAACTGGACAAGGGTACCAAAGAGTCTAATTTTGGGAATGAACTTATCGATATTAAGACCTGCAGACAAAAAAAAAAAATGCAGATAAGCACAATTTGACTAACAAAATGTCCTTGGACTCAAATGTACCTTAGTGTCAAATGATTAACACCCAACTCTCTCTCTCTCTCTCTCTCTCTCTCTCTCTCTCTCTCTCTCTCTCTCTCTCTCTCTCTCTCCGAATCGCATAAATGAGAAGTTGTTCTTAATGAAGCTTTGTTGCTTTTTCAATTATAGAAGCACTTGATGCCACTTTTGTTTATTGAGTATACAGTTGCTGCAGATATATTACTTTTTGTTTATATTAAAGAATATGTGTACTTTGATTAAGTTTAAGATCCCTTCACTCTCTTCAGTCATATGTATTGCATATGTTGCTGTCTGCGTGTGTTCTGGCGAAAACATTTGTTGTATTTGTTAAAAGGCAAGAAGTGAGATTGCCGACCTCATAAATATCAGTGCTTGTGTGTGTATATAAGCAAGCGTAAATTACGAGTTTATACTCGTGCATGTGTATGTATATTTAACCAAACCAGAACTTTTATTTAGGTTTAAGGGTCATTACTCTCATTGTCCCACCCTGATTTTATTTTTTATTTTTTTTTTATCTCTGCTTCTCCCTCTCGTGTTTTTTAATCCGTGCGTGGCCTCCTCCTCCGTCCTACCTCCTCATCATCATCATCATCATCATCATCATCATCATCATCATGTTCCTCATTCAATGATGATAAGACAAAAGATAGAACGCGCCGGTGGAAGATGTTGAGGAGAAGGCTGCAATTGAGAGAGGTTTCCATTTTGGCTGATTATGTGCTTCATGAAATTGCGTTCTTCCTTTCCGAGTGCGAAACTGTGTTAATATGTGGTGTATGTTTGGGTAGCTTCATCTAATTAATCATTTGTGTATGGATGTTATGTAGAAGTTGTAACGAATGTGTAATACATTTTTTTATGTACCTAATATAGATAAATCCCACACACTATATATATTTGATATTATATATATCTATATATATATATATATATATATATATATATATGATATATATAGTTTGCCACTACCAGGAGAAAATTACAAAAAGTATCGAGCGCTTTCGTAAGGTGTTACACGTGTTCGGTAATACAGTAATTGTTTTGTAAGGGTACACCCTTCCGGTATCTCAGAAAGTCTGTAGGGGTGAGTTAAAAGCCTCTTGCCTTCTTGACTCTAACTTATTCTGGTACCTACGTATTTACAGTCGAGTGGACTTGTGACTGATTATTTAAATGCGAACTCACTCCCAGCAGCCATCAGCATGAGCAATGCAATGTACCACTCAGCCACGATCCCACTGACCCATCTGGAGTTCACAGGGACAGTAAGACCATATTTCAAAGGAATATATGAAGTCAGCGACGTTTGAGTTCTGTACCACTCAGTAAAGTTGCCTTTCTCTCTCTCCCTCATTAACATCAGATTATTGCAAATGAAAAAAAATTAATAAAGCTTACTTTTTCAACAACTTGGGATTTCTATCTTTTGTGCTTCAAGTGGCTGAAAATGTGTTTTAAAAATGAAACGTGGTTTCGATAGAAGCATAAAAATTGAAGTTGTCGGAAATCTAGAAGGACATAATTTAGGATAGATATGGACAGGAATAGACCCTGTTTACTGAAAATAAATGATATTGACGTGAAGACAGGGATAATTTGCAACAACTAATATAGCGAATGTGTTTGAAGGTAAGTCATGCTTTTGCTGCAGTAGAAAAGGCAGGCATTTCTGCAAGGGTTGTGGCATCATTGCATAGTTCCATATTCTTTTCACTTGAGTGTTCTTGTGTTTGGTCTGGAATCCATATGACATTCATAAGCATACGGAAGATTGATTTTAATGTTTGTTGAGGCTGTGGTAGAACTGATTTATTGCAGAATCTTAAGCTGATTTGATTAGTTTGAAAAGCTTGAACGGAATTGGTTGGTTCTGGAACCTGAATTTGTATGGATTAATTGTAAAACAGCCGGGACGGAATTGATTGGTTGGAAAGCCGAGATGGAGCTGGTTGGTCTTTAAAGCTAAAAGGATGATACTCACAAGAGCTGTGGGAATTTGTTGGCTTTAAAGGCAGAGATGAATTTTTTGGATTGACTAAAAAAAAATTAAATTGATTGGTGTTAGAAGATCAAGTGGCGGTTGGTTACATGATCTGAGATGGATTGGTTTATCAAAGTTGAATCCAAGTGGTAGAAGTTATTAGTTTTAATAGGTGAAATGGTCTTTTTTCATAGCCTTGTGATAGAGAAGTTGTTCCGTTGGTGGTAGTCATTGCTCTTAACTTGGTTATCCTTTCATTTTACCCTATCGGAAAGTACTCACCCATGACTTTTCTCTTGAACTCTGTGTGTTTTTTTTTTTTCTTTCTTCCTAAAGCAAATATTTCTGTAGAGAGAAAATGGCTGGAAAGCACCGTGTTTTGGAGTATATGGGTCGCCCATGATGTTGTTGCATTTTGTCAAGGTTCTTGATGCCCTCGGCTCTGAGAGGTCAGGAGTTGCTCCCAAGTTTTGTTTTCACTTTGGTCTAAGTATTTGTTTTATTTGTTGCATTTTTGTTGAAACCCATCCTTAACAGTCCATTTTTGTATAATGCTCTGTTAGGTTTTCATTATTGTATCTAGTGTCTGTGGTAGTTAGTGTATTACTAAAAATTATTTCTATACTTTTTGATATTGTCCCATGAGTCTCCAGAGGGAGCGAATCGTTCTTATAAAAATATAAACGCAGTTCAAGAACTGTGACAGTGGTTTCATATTTTAATCATTTGATCTCAAGACGTTCCTTTAAATGTTGCATAACCATTCTTCATAAACCTCTTCGATCGCGAATCCCTGTTCGTTCGTCCCAAGTAGTGCCCATATGCATCAGCATCAGTATCATCATTATCATGACCATCCTTCATAAGTGGTTGGGATCACTGACGTCGTCATCATTTCGTCACGACAGTCATCTCCTGAATAACCAGTAAAAAGAAAGGAAAACGTTCACGTCATAAGTTACCTCATGAGGTCCGGCCAATGGGCGTGGGCACATCGGGAGGGTGGGCGGATGCTGTCGGGGGCCATGTGGTCTAGGGAGCCACCTGTAGTCAGTCGAGGTGTTGTGTGCGCTCGCGTTTGATGGTGGAAGCGTGGTGTTGCAGTGGTGGTGGTGTTTTGTACTGAAAAGGGCCTTGTGCCGAGTGCCTCAGGTGGGTTGTGGGATTCATGAACCCTTGTTGTAAAGAAGGACAATTGTCTGTACAAAGGAAGCGTTGTCATCTGTTCATTTCGTGTGATTATGAGGGCACAAGGATAGAGTTCGAATTTAGCATCCGTGCATGCTGTCTCGTCCACACTTGCGGTGGGGGTAGTGGCGGCATTTCTGCCATCCTCCTCCCTCTCAGTCCCTTTGACCTTATATGGCAGAAGAGGCGGAGGCGAATAAAAAAGGGAGACATTCTTCTCTTAATACATTCTCGACCAATGCCACGATCGTACATATTTTGCAAAATCGTCTGCGAGCTTTTGACGTAGCGCTCCCCTTTGATTCACCTACGTAGCCAGATTGGCACCGCGTTTCGGTCTCGAATTGTACGACAAACACGCGTTGCTCGGGTCTTGTTATTGTTGTCGAGATAGGGTTTGCGAGTGGGTTAAGGGGTTTGGAGGTCTGTACCGATGACTCACTCACTTTTTGTAACCTCAGGTTGGCATTGGAGCTCCGCAGGTTGATGGGTTGACTAGACAGGTTTACCTGTCTATGTCTGCTGCTGCTGTTGCTGCTGCTGCTGTCTCCTAAGCTTGCTGTTCAGCTGCTTGTCTGCGGCTGCTGATGCTGCCTCAGCTGCTACTTTTGACCTGTGGGGCGCTTCGGTTAGCATGAGAGAGAGAGAGAGAGAGAGAGAGAGAGAGAGAGAGAGAGAGAGAGAGGGTAAAGTAATTTCATATTTTGAGGGTTAAGAAAAGGAAGGAATGAAAAGATTAAACTAAAATGGGCATAGCATCATGTATGTAACTCGTCAAGAATATTTTAATTCTACCAGAGAACACAGAACTTGAAAAGATGTGTATGCCTATACCTCAGTTGGTGAAAGCAAATCAGAAAAAAAAAAACGAGCTCTATACAAGGTGCTTGCCCTTGAGTGGAGAAGGGAAGGAAGACGTCGCAGTTAGATTTTGTCGGATATTGGGTTACGAACTTGTAAGTGAGGAGGACATCATCATCATCATCATCCTTGTAATTGGTTGAAATTTAGATGACCACGATGTTACGACAGTGATGATGCAAGTAGGCCAAGTCTTAGGATTTAATGGAACATCCAGATGTGTATCATTTCTTTTCAAGCTTCACAGTGTTTTTTATTTGTAACTCTTTCACAGTTTGGTACGACGGGAATGGGACGTTCACCGTCTGTCCATCGCCTTTCGCCAAATGTTAATGATGGATTGGAGTTCATTTAAATATTTTCTCGAGAGGTGGACCTTTTGCCATGGAATGGTTGGTTAGGTCTTCAACTTTGTAGCCATACATGTGTCCAATTTAGTTTACTCATTCTCACGACTGAAACACATGCTTCAATTGTTGCGTTCGATGGCAGTGTCTGACGGAGGTTATCTGTTCTGTCAATCTAAGATTCCATCCGCAAACGGACAGATAACCGGATCTGATGAATAAAATGCGCTCTCGGGGGAGGGGGGGGGGGGGGGGGGGGGGGGGGGGGGTTGCGGAGGTATGCGCCCTTAAATGTGTGTGTGTGTGTGTGTGTGTATGTGTAATTCATATTCCCCTTTGTTTAAAAATAGCCTGTTTAAAATTCTTATCGCTTTGTTAACCAGCGTAAAACTGGTTCTTTGAAAGAAAGTGACTGTTATTCTATCTTACGTCTTGCCTACTTGAGACAGAGGTATTTCTTCACCAGTGTTTGTTCCTTTGTTTTTATGCATGCATTCTGGGTATCATCCAGCGTCATTCGGAAATCCAGTATACGAATACAAATATTCAGTATAATTAAGAGTGCGCTTCCCTTTGATTATCTTGATTTGAACATTACTTATGGATAGTACTCTATATAAAATCCTCCTTGCAACGGGAATTTTTTGTTATTTTTGTGACAACTCGATATATTTTGTGTTTATTCCGATTTACAACTAATTATGCTACCGCTACTGTGTCCTGAGAAGGATGCTTCTCCCTTTATCTTGTCAGTACCTTAACATCGCGTATCATTGCTTAAGATTGGAAAAATGTTTTCCAGAGATTTGCTCAGTCAGTTACATTCAGGGGTATTCGAAAGTGTAATGGGGTGGGATTGTATGCATGCCGTTATGTACATAGTTATAGTTCTTCACACACAGCTTTTCCAAGAGCATTAGGGTAGTAAAACCTCGTTTCATTATGTTCAGCATTGGATTTATATCCTCCTTTTACTTTTTATTCAAGTGGACAATTTTCTTCGATTTAATAACAAGCAGTAAATCGTAGAAATCGTTCTCTTGAGTAAAAAGGAAGAGGAAGATATAAATCTAATATTGGAAAAAGTGGAACACAGTATAAATCATGACCGGCTTCGCATTTAGTTTTCTGAGACTTCAAGTAAAGAGCAGCGTTATATTTATGAAACAACAAGAAATGGATTAAAAGGTGCTGTCTTTAGTTTATGCTGGCCTTACGCTAGCACCGGCTGTTGCTATTGGGCAGGATATAAGGATTAAAAGATTGAGAGGGGTTATGCAATATACAGAAGCAGGTCACGTAAACTTGGAGAATCTTCCAGAACACAGGCCACAAGGTCGAGATGAGATGCTTGCCTCTCGGTTACAAGAGGCTTGGTAGATTTCACTGTTTGTTGATCTAATTAAGGAGAATTCTATCGTATTACATTTGGATGGCCGCTCCTCTCAGAGAGTTTGCGTGACAGATTCCAGTAGACACTATGACTGGAATTATATAGTATATGATTAAAGATAGCCGAATGTGGGTGTCCATAAGTGGCAGAACATTAGGTTGAATTATTTTGTGGGAGGAATGCCCAGTGATTAAATGATTAATCACAGTCGATACAAGGGATTTTATATACACCAGTATCTAACATTTTGTTTTACCTGGTCATTAACTAATACTTTGTTGATAATATGAGATTAGTTGAAAACAACAGGATTGGCACGTCGTAGGGTTTTGCATAACATTTTAATGATATCCAGATACGGGAATTTGATTTATGACTAATTGCCTTATGAGTTGTCTATTGTGGTAGATAGAAAGTTTGGCTGGATTTGTAGAGTACTTTATTTTTATTCATGTGGCTGGGGTATTTTAGAGATGATAGTTGTTACCAAGCACTATCTTCAAGTAGAGTTTCATCTTATATAGCACATGTGCTTCAGTAGTTGCTATAGAGGGTGATCATTTTGATCACCTTCACTCTCCTTTCAACACCATTTCATTATATGACTTTCGCAAGATCTTCCACTGTCATTTTAACTTTTTACTTCTTGCCTTTTCTATCAAATATCTTGGTTGCTTTAGCCTTTATGTTTTTAAACATTTCTATATCATTTGCTTGAAAAGCACCCTGGATGTAGAATGCTAGCCGATGAAAGGTCAGATCCAATGGGAAAATGAGGGAGAAATGAGTAACCTATTGAGTAGAAGTAGTTCTGTATGAATGAAAGAAAAGTGAAAAAGGAGGTCAAGGATTCAGAACATAATTTTGGATTGTTGATCGAAGCTTCTATACACTGAAGGGAAGCCAGCAAACGACAATGTAACTTGTGTTTTATCGTAATTTTCTTTTTCTTCACGATGGCTGAACTAATGAATGACTTGACTGACGAACGAAATTGTCCATGAAGTCTCCCAGGAGGGAGAAGAGGAGGAAATAATGTGCTAAAAATGTGTTTTGGGTGACGTGGAAAAAATTTAAGAACACACACTGGAATTTAAGTTATGGGAAAATCATAGTGGAATACCAAAAGAGGGTCCGTTGAAGAGTCTTCTGAAGATGAAAAATCGACTTTCGTAGTCATGATGTAGTTAAGGGCAAAGGACTGAAATGAATGACTCTATGTGAGGGTAACGCGTTAATGATATTTATTTTTACCTTACGTATATTGCTTAGGAAGATTTAGTGAAGTGCAGTAGCAATTTTTAACTCAAATAGGATGCTGGGAAAAGAAAGTAAAAGCATTTACGCCACTGCAGTGTGAACAAATCGCCAAAATGACTGGGACTTGGGGATTACAGCCCAAAGCCCAGTATTGATATTGGTAAAAAAAAAAAACAACACTACGAAGTCTTGGTTATAAATGTGCATGGATGTAGTGTAGAAGATTAGAAATGTATGATAGTTGATTTCTGTAAGAATGGAAGGTGAATGCCCTGGCACTTAGCGAGACAAGTGCAAAAGGGCACTGAGAACAGGAATGCAAGTAGCAGTGGGATGTTGTCATGAGAGTGAAAGGGAATATTGTTGGGAGCACTATGAATCTGTGCCTGCTTGGGTTTGGAGAGTATTAGAGGATGGATGTAGTAGGTGACTGAATTGCAAAGGAATGTTACAGAGTTGCAGTTTCTGGAGTAAATGAGATTGGAGAGTCTTGTGGTATTGTATTTGAGATGAGCTGGATTGTTAGAAATTTGTGGTTTCTGAAGAAGAAAGTTTTTGATCATACTTGCGTAGGATAAAATGGTGAGGTGAATAATGACTATAGATTATGGGCTAGTACAGAATAGGTACAAGAACTAGTTAATGGAAGTAATGGTAAGAAGTGGAGTTGATGGAAGTATACCTGATCATCATTCGGTTGAAGCATATGTTAAGTTAGATAAACGTTCTGGTTTGAGAGGAATGGGTGAAAGTGTTTCTGCAAGCATAGAATAAGTGAGTTTGATAGAACTCAGTGAAAAGAGAAGATAAGGAAAACTGGATGAAATTTGGATATGGTTAATTACACACGTGTGCTTGGAGTAGATGAGAAGTATGTAGAAGTCCTTAAGGGAGTGTTGGCGTTTGTGGGTATAGAAAGATAGAGGTAATAAAAACTTTTAGGTGGTGTGGTAAGACATTAGATATTCAGTGAATGATAAATGAATTATTTGAAGTTCAGTCACTCAACAGAAAAAATCATGCACATTTTATTAACTTTTGGGAAGAACATTACAGGGAAGTAAATGGAGAGAGACAGGTTAAGGAACAAATGGATCTTTGGATAAACCACACAAATGGAGAGACGCTGTCTGAAGTGAATGCAGTCTTGGGTTGATGAAATTTTGAATGTTTCCTGTGTATAGAAGAAAAAAAAGAGGCAGAGCTAAATGATGCAAGAGAGAGAGGATTTAATGTAAGGAGTTGATGCAGTTACGAGAGAGAAGCTATTTTATGGCAGTGATAATGGGATTTAGTGGCTCTCCAGGATGTGTGAGGCATTTCTTGCTGAGGGAAAGGTTCAGAAGAATTTGAATGAAGGAATAGGAATAATTGTTCCATTATATTAAAGTAAAAGTGATAGCGGCAACTTGAAGAATTATTAAGTGTGCCAGGGAATTTGTGTTTTTATGAGGAACAATCCAGCTCCTTTAAAACATTGCCACAAGACTCTATCCATTCTCATTTACTCCAGAAAACAGCATGTCTACCAACCATGCCATCTTTGTTCTTTGCAATTTAAATACCTACTACAGTCATCCTTTCATATTCTCCAAACCCAACCAGGCATGGAGATATAACAGAATGCTGGATTAGGAGAGGGTGTATGGAAAATGTCTATTATATGACAAGCATGAACCGAGAGAATTAGAGAGGCAGTGTGGATCAGTAGTTGAGGATGCATGGCCAAAGATATAAGTTATGGAGACCAGTTAAAAATGGTTTTGATGTAAGTTATTCTTGTATTAAAATGTGGAGACAGGAAATTGACTGCCCTTGTGTAAAGGTGAGTCTTAGAAGAATGGGTGATTTATCTGCGTGAATGTTTAATATCTTTATGGGTGGAGCAGTACGAGGAGTACAACAGAAATAAGATGCAGGTGAAAAGTTGAAGGATAAAAATGGGCACTGAATGGTTTATGTTTGAGCTAGACTCGGTACTGATTGAGGATTATGAAGAGGCGATTGTTGAACCAGCTCTCCTTTACGGTTGTGAAGTGTAGATGTTGAATGCGAATTAAGAAGAAAAAACGTTGAGATTACTGAGGTGAACTTCGAATGACACACACACACACACACACACACACACACACACACACACACACACACACATATATATATATTAGAGATTGTGTATGTTAACATAGGAACAAACGTACGTTTTTATTTTTAGTGCTACCGCTCACCTGATCTGTCTTCATTACACCAACACTCATTTGATTTCGTTAGAAGATTATAATATAATTTGCTGTCACTATGAATGCTCATTTACTGGTGCTTCATTGAATCCCTTCCGCGTTTTCATCTTCAGCTCCCCGACCCTTCTTGGCCAGGTCTGAAATTAGCTGCTAGTGTCACTCACCTCCCTTGAACTATTTTGGCGTTAATACAGAGAAATATAAATGCTGCGACTCCAAACGTTCAGTATTTTTACATAGAGTAATAATTTTACGCACCATAAGTGTAAAATTGTCAGAAAATATTAAATGGCTATGGTTACAATGATTATTCAACTTAGTATTTTATGAAAGAGAGGAATCAAAAAGCATTTTTTACCTTAAGTAAGGATAGGCCTGGACTGGATGGATAAGAAACGTGCAATTTGTTTAATTAATGAAATATAATGGACTGCTGCTCTTGTTGTTCACACAATACAAGCATTACTCATAGAATAACGTTTCTTTGGCATAGATGACTATTACCAGTTTAATGTTCAAGCAACAGTTTAACAAACGTTGCAGTAAACATAAGCTCTCCTGTGGTAATAGTTTGCGTAAATTTGCTCATTTTCTCAAGACAGTAATGGCACAGTTAAGACGTCATAAATAATTCAGGTTGTATATCCTACTTGTTACCTTTATTCCAAACACACTCAGACTTTCCGTTTAAACCTGAGTCGCCCCCGTTGAAAGCTGAATGATTCTGAACGTTCGTGAGTGTACCCTTACACACATACACACACACACGTGTGTGCGCACGCAGATTTTCTGTCATTAAAAACATTTCTTCAAGTAATAGTGGTTGGAAGGTTGTTGAAGTCTGCTTTAGCAGCTTTGACCCCTATGGTTTGATTAATGATTTTCAGTGCAGGGCTAAATTTGCATTTTAATACTCAACACACACACACACACACACATGCTCATTTTAGCACGATTATAGTGAAAGAACTTCGCTGGCAGGGATTCAAACAGGGCGCAAAGATTCGATACGTGGCCGTTTGAAAAAATCCTACTGGCGTCTAGAAATGCTTAAGCATCACTGAATAAATATTAATATATTCACGTATAACCATATTGTTTAAACACACACTCGCACTCACAAGTAACCGATGTGTATATATATATATAATATATATATATATATATATATATATATATATATATGTGAAATAACTATATTTGACGTTTGGTGTTTGTAATTATATAAAAATACTCACGGCTGTATAGTTACAATTGTGTGTGTGTTTAATGGAAGAGAATATGTATGTGTTAATATAATTATACTTTAATTGATTAATATTCGTTTTGTAAACCATTCTAAACGGTTATCGTTGCATTTTAAAAAAAATGCACTTATATAGAATATCTTTGCGCCATCTTTGAATTCCTGCCAGCGGGATTCTTTCAAATGTCATCAAAGTAGCGCAGGAACGGGCCAAGAAAAAGAAAAGTGAAGGCGGTATATTATGTTACCCATCGTGCACCAAGGTACGATTATGTATATGGACGAATCGACCACCCTGATGTTCGCGCACGATGTTACTTAAAAGCATGTCGATGACTTCACCATAAGAACTTCTCGTGAGGCGTCAGTTAAAGTATTATTTAGCGTGACTTCAGGAAAAATTTAGTTATTTCTATATAGTCTCTTGGTCCTTTACTCCTAAGAAACTCGTTTGTCTGTCGGTTGGGGTTACTACACATGAGAGCACCAGAAAAACGGTCATACCATACTCTTTTTGAGTTTCTTGTATAACTAGCTTTAAAAAGAATGGTAGAAGGTTTTTTTTATATTCACTTTCCTTTTACAATTCTATTTCGTATAGATAAACCAATGTCCATGTCTGTGTTTATTGAGTAAGCAGCCTCGTCTCTTGAGATATTTTCAGCTACAGATAAAATTTAGGGTCATACTCTGTACATATACAGTTCTGGTAGTGGTTTAAATGTCGGAAATGAATCTCATTATTAGCTATTATCTAATGTTCATTAACTTGTATTTCATGAAATAGTTAATACATATACATTTGCTGCTGCTTACTTATTTTGTTCTTGTGTCCAATTATAGAATATGTATTTCAGATGCTTGGTTTGTCTAGAACAAAAAGTTGAAAATTACGATCGTCGTAAGAAATTTTTGTGTTGTTCTTCCAGACACTTTTAAGAATTAGTACGCTTAGATTATGACTGGTCACCAAATGGAAATTGTAAAAAAAATTTAACCCCACATTCTAATGATTATACTGGTTCATGGAACACCAGTTACTGACCATTGGATATAGGTAATTAGTTTTTTTCTGACATGTATACGATTACCAATGTTGTACAAGTACCAATTTTTAGTCTGTAAATAATTTCATTTGCAGTTGAAAATATCTACAAAAGAGACGAAACTCACTATTCAATACAGAGCACATTAAGATGACATTTAATGCTTTACTACATCAGTTATCTTTAATATGAAAACATGAAAATTGAAAACATAAGCATTAAACTATTTAACGGAAACTTCTCTGTCAACGATTTTTACTTCAAGGAAAATTACTGCCAACATTCAAGAGAGAGAGAAAAATGTACCCCATATCACATTTCTTCTTCATTTTCAAGAGCGCTTCTCTTCCCACTGCTGATTCGGACGTTATCAGACTCGCCCTTTTGGGTCTTTATAAAGCTCACCCGTGGCAACCTTCCTTAGGGTTGAAGGAAAGTTCCAAATTCCGTTCTTTTTCTTCTTCGTGTTCTGTTGGTACCCAGCTGCACTTATTCGATTACTGTTGGGTCCCAGTCTTTCGACTGACGTTAAATTATGCTCGCTTAACGTGGTATCGTAAGAAATTATGATAAGCAGTGATGCAACCCTAGAGAGCCATCCTCGCATACAATAAACCAACTTCCAACTTCACTTCACTGATGGCATTCTGTTGTACAGTTGTCCGTTCATTTTACTTTGCATTATTTATTTTCCATTGATTGAAAAATATATCTGTAAATGTTTATCGTGGCTTAACGTCAAAATACTTTCTAGTCCTTAATTGTCTTTCTTTTAGTTTTATGTAACATGTAATCTTATTGCTGAAGGTTTACTCTGATTTTAGAATATGAAAATGTCCCTTAAGTCCAGCTTTTACTAAATGTGTCAATTATTTCTTTTGAGCTTTCCACAGTGCGGTTGAAAAGATAATCAGTTATTAAAATCGTTTGTTACTTGTCTTAACATCACGTCTCATGTATTTAGCCGACCTCGTTTTCAGCCTTCATGGGTAAGATATGGAGGACTTCAAACCTCAAGATGATCTTCCCAATCAGGAAGATAATGTCAAATATAAAATAACCATGTCTTCATTATTACGAGATTTGCCTCTAAAATACAGAAAACTTTGGAAAACATGAACGACATAATGTAGTCGACACTGCTTGCGAAGCAGCAAGATCCTCCAAAACTTGCTTAACCTTGAGTGAGGTAGAACTGGTCAAGTATTTTTAAAGGAGGGTAAAACGAAAATATTTAGAGCAACGTGAGACGATCGTAGAACACACCTAGCTTCGTGGGATTTTTGAAACTAGAGAAAGAATGAATTTGAAGGGCTTTGTAGAAATGTACCGCACAGTACGTTTTAAAGATTGCTCACCATCATGTGTTAAGTAAACGTATAGGAAAAATATAGGGCTGCCATTGGCTTAGTTACCGTATGCTTTTCTTCTTCTTAGCGTCATGCTATTGGAGACACTGAAGTATATCGAGCCTATACCTCTAGAGCAGAGGTGGCCAAACGGTCGATCGCGGCCACTTGTTTGGTCGATCGCCGTTCCCCCACATTCTTATTATTCCTCTCTCTCTCTCTCTCTTCTTCCTCTTCTCTCTCTCGTCTCTCATCTCTCGTTCTTATCTCATATATATATATATTTATATATATATATATATATATATATATATATATATATCTATATATATATATATATATAGATATATATATATATATATATAGTGAGGCAATTGTACTCATGTTTTATCGTACTATGGGGCTATTTGAAATTTTTTCCCACGTAATAATGTGTGATTATGTAGTATGGTAGATCGTAAAAGAGTTTGTCTCTAGAGTAGATCTCTTAGTCCAAAAGTCGGCCACCCCTGCTCCAGAAGGTATAGCTATTATCACGCTTTGCCTCTCTACCCAGGCCTTTAACTTTATTCATGTCCAGTTATGTTTTGTGCAGTTTTATTTCCATTCCTGGTTGTGTTTACTTTTCAAGTTCCAAAGAACGAGCTGAAGTTAAATTAATTTCACCAAAATATGCTTTCCAGGCACGCCGTGGATATCCAACCGAAATTTTAAGAATCCTCCTCCATGGGAGGAATATTAAGATCAAAGTTCTTGATTAAAGTCAAATTAGAGAAAAAAAAAAAACGCTATGACTGATGATAGCTGAAACTTGGACGTATGGTTTTGTATCCTTGACTCGCTCTTTACCCGTACAAATGGTTGGGGTGCCTTAAAGTATTCAAGAACCGATTCTTACGTTTACAACGGAAATGATAAGTGCCCGCTATGCCGATCCTAGGGTTCAAATGTTTCTTATCGTTTGTTGGCTTGATTGCAAGTTGTGAAATGCATGTATGGTATGTAACGAAGCAATTTACGTATTAAAGTGACTAGCAACTCGACTCAAATGTCATGTATAAATATAGTCTGAAACATTTAGGAATGTACGGTTCGCATTGGGAGCCCTTGACTATTTAATCATATACAACGACTCCACCTATACAACCTTAACCTTGAATGTAAAGAACTGTACTCTCATTACTTCTCGCAACTAACGCTGGTTTCGTGTTATGGCTGCAAAAGACACCTGGCGCTAAGGTATCTTCATTTGGGGGAGATGTTTGTTTACAAACAGTCTGTGGGGATCTGTGAGGACATAGTTTGATCTAGAAAGGACCTTGAACGCTTGCAAACACCGATTATTTTTAGCCTCTCTCTCTCTCTCTCTCTCTCTCTCTCTTCTCACACACACACACACCGTGGAATGTGTGTTTGAGGCATTTATAAATTGTTAATTCTTTAATTTTCTTAAAGGGGGTTAGAATAATAATGCGATCGTATTCACAAGCTCATTGGGGCCTGATGTGCGGGAAACGTGTACTTGCATCCTTGCATCTTTTACTGACCATTGGGCGACTGTCCAAGAAGTGATATAAGAGACTAACACGACAGATGATGCTGTTGTGTATTAGTTACTGCAAATTCTTCTGTCTTTTCTAGTGTTCAGATGTACGTAATTTCCCGCCCTTCATTTTGCGTAACGAATTGCCATGTTCATGACAACAAATAAGATTAGTTCATGTATATTCTCTCTGGTTATTTGTCCTTCGTGGTGACGGCACTCTTAATTGTCTACCTTTTATACTACAATAAATGAAAGGAGCAGTTTGTATTTATAAAAATGCCTTGATATTTCGCAATTAGCCAGAACTTTGCTTTGATTTTCCTATTGTCATCCCCAGCTTATATTCAGAATTGTTTATCTTAGATGGAAGTGTAACACAATCGAATATTCAGTCTTCAAAGTAACCTGAGAACATGTAACATTTTGAGAAAACTTCTCAATCAAGTCCAGATGCAGTGCGGAAGGGGAAACATGAATTGTTTTAAGTGAATAATGTCTGTTATAAGTTATTATCTGTCAGTCTGTGGAATCTTGTTTTAATTCGATTTTTAGTTGCATTCAGTTTAAATAAAAATGTGGTTCGAGTGTCTCAGAAATCTTTGCATTGATAGAATTCAATTGATTATAGTTTGTTTGGTCATATACATGGCGCTTGTTATTACGTATTGTTTTTGCCTTGGTGTCACACACTCCCCCTCAGTACATTTTGTTTTGTCGGAAGAATTACTGGCATTAAACTGCACTTTTCTGGTAATGCGGTGTCCACTGGTTTGATATTACATTAGTGCCACAGCGCAGAAACGAATTACTACCAGATCACAGTTTCAGCATTCAGGAGGATAATTTCTAATGACCATAAAAATGCAAACTATTGTTAATTATAAAATTACAATTAGTTAATAATAAAACACACTATAAAGTTTGTAAAAGGACAGTACTCTACAATCAAGTTCATTCAAGTAAAAGAAATTGGTGGTTCCAAGTTGAAAAGTGAATAAATATGGTAAAAAGAGTATTTTTTAACTTTGACCTCGTTTTCTTGGCGATTTTTAAATTGGCATGAAAAGACCTTAGGAACTCTTGTCCTCGATAAAAGTAGAGTAGGGCTTGACTACAAAAGGAGCGATAGAAATAACTCTGGTGAAGTCAGAGAAGGGCTCAACAATAAAATGTTGAAACAAAATTGTTGACGCTCAAAGAAAATTTAGGATGGAAGTAGAAAGTAAATGGGGATTATAAGCATTTAAAGTGAACCAAGGCTTATCTGCTAAATTTAGAAACAATACCCAGGCGTGAATGAATAACCCCACTCAGAGACAAAATCCGGATTAGAATGAATGGCCCCAAGACCGTTCCCGGATGTGAAATTGGTTCAAAATTCATAGCAATTGTTTTTATCAAACTGGCTACAAAAGACCAAGATGGTCAGATGTACCAAGACATCTGCTCTTCACATTTCGAGGTGAATCCTGGAATTTCTTTATCCACTGGTGAAGGGTTTCGATATAACTTCGTGAAAGGAAAGGTTATTGGGATGAGCTGAACAGATTTTGAAAATGCACACAAATAAAATGCATATACATTTTTTAAAAGAATTATGCACTGCGTATTAGTACCTTCTAGTTTTCAGCTCGCTTTAACATAAAACTCAGGTGAGATTTTCAAATCAGTTTGTTCAGCTTGAACTTTCCAGAAATATCCAGATTCCGCATCTCGAGAACTTCTGGATCAATTTAAACCAACTTGCCATAAAGTATCTTGGGATTAGGGGGACGGTGGTTTGTTCCAACGAGAGGTCCTTCGTTCCCTTCCAGTGGGAGAGGGCATTACAAAATCATCATCTCGAGAATGGCTGGGCTAAAAATGACAAAACTAGTGTGGCATCCTTATGTATTGTTTATTGGTTTCTCCAAATTATGACTTTGGTGGCCAGGAAGGATGACAGTACAAATGCGAAAATTAATGTAAAAACGTGTATGGAAAACATTTCAAAATCTTCTCCATAATGACAATAAAGCTACAATGCTGTTAGGTCATGTTGCAGTCATTCCCATATAGTCTGAATTAGTTTTCAAACTTCCCCCTTCAGGTTCCAGATTGTTACATATGAACAATTGAGAAAAATCTTTATCATACACTTGTAATTGCAGCAGTGTTCCTCGTGTGAGTTGTGTGCACATTTCTTCCTGTTTACAGTAAATTCTTACCATCATTTCATGTTCATGTGTTAATATTTTATCAATAAAAATTTCATTCACAGTATTTCAGTTCTTGCTAAAAGCATTGCACCATAAAGGTTTATATATATATTCTTGTATTGTATTAAATGATAAGCTTTTTCATTAATAAAATGATTTGCCGTTGCAGAGTTCCACTTACGAATCCATTTACGAGCCAATCACCCCAAGACCCTCCAGTCAGATGTCAAACAAGTCCGGCTACAGCCTTTATGGGCCGTACACATCGCCCCGTGCCCGGGGGCTGGCCCCCGCACCCACGAATCAGCCCCTCCTCAACCCTGATAAAGTGGGGAAAGAAGCTGAAGTAGATGCTCTTACCAATCTGCTTGTTCAGTCCATGGATAGTACCAATGACCCTGAGTTCTTTGGTGCGTATGACTCGTGTATGTGCATCGTGGTTTTTCGTTTTTTAACTTAAATGATCCCCATGGTTTTAGTTTTGTAGCTTTTTTGGGGTTTTATCATAAAGGTAGTATTGTTATTCTTTTTAATGTTATTCTTTTTCAGCATTTTATGTAACATTGGTTGCCATTGTGTTTAGATTTGGGTGTCGGAAGTTAGTTTAACATCGTTTTTTATTTTTTATTGTAGTTTGGAGATGTTTAGATTTTCATAAATGTATCTAATTTTGGGTATTAATATGTTGCATTCATGTACGTATGCATGCATACTATGTGTTTATTTTATTAGCTATTTTACTTCCAAAATGTTTTCCATTAAATTCGACTGTAATACTCAGTTATTAAAAAATGTGCATTTAACTTTTAAATCCTGCTGTTTTACGGGTATGAGATGTTATACCAGTACATTACATTACTTGGAAGTAAAGTTAGCCAACAGTACTCCTGACAGAATGCTAATTATGTGCAACTAAAGTATATCATTTTGTTGCTGCATGTTATTTCAGCTCACTTTGGTTGCTCTTCACGATAGAATTTTGTGTGTAGATATGCCATGACACACAATTTGATAATACCCTTTATACTGAAATTTGGAATATTCTCTCTCTCTCTCTCTCTCTCTCTCTCTCTCTCGTCTCTCTCTCTCTCTCTCACACACATCACACACACACACACACACACACACAACACTCACAGTCACACACACACACACACACACACACAAAACAGTAGTATTGGAGGATACTTGTGTACTTTTTTCCTATCACACACACACACACACACACAACAGTAGTATTGGAGGATACTTGTACTTTTTTCCTACCTCAAAACCCAGATTGTAGATGGGTCTGAAGAAACTAAACAAAAATAATAACACCCTGAAGGAGGGAAATGGAGGCAAAGCAAAAATGGCTTTCATTGAAAGCCAACTTCTTGTATCCATCAAAAAAATTAACACAAGATTGAATCAAATTTGCAAGAGGGTTTAGTGGTGGTACTGTTGAAGCAATCAGGGACAGACAGAAAGCACAAAATCTAAAAATTAGAAACAGAAGTGACTAAAAAAAACAAGGCAAGCGGGTAACCTGATTAATTGGGAAGGCAAAGAAATCCAAAAAGCAGTTTTTGAACAAGTGAGGATCAGAAAACTAATCAAGAATAAAATAAGGCCTATATAAGATTTAGATGGAAATATTATTAGGGATTAGTAATGAACACTTTGCCATCATGTACACAGAGGAAGGCACCTCAGAAATTTCGTGTTCCAATAATATACCAAGGAAAATAGAATTAATAGAATAAGTGGTTTCAAAATAAATTTGAACCAAAACAAGTCCTTGTGTCTAGATGGATTTCACCTGAGGGTGATCAAGGAATTGGAGGATATTGCTCTTCACCTTTTGTAAAGCGTGTGGAGTAAAGAAAATATAGTGAAGTACTAGAAACTTAAATAGTGCACTACATGCCTCATATGTGATATGCAATTGCTTTAATTCATTAAATTACCTCAAATTAATTTTTTTATTATGCAGTATATTTTGCATAATTTGTTATATACAAAAGTAGACATGTAAATTAGTATTGGAAGGATACTGGCAGCCAGTTTTTTTAACCATTTATCACTATTAGCACTGAAACAAGTATACTCGAAAATTACATTTTTAATGCAGTTAGTTACGTAATTAATGCAAATAACAGGAATGGAAAGAGAAAAGCAAGCCTTAGATCAAACACACACATGCACGCATTAATAGCAAGTTATTTTGAGGGAGAACGTGGAGAACAGTGAAAGTTATGTAACTAGTAGAATTTGACAGTGCAAAAGGAAAATCTGCACCAAAAACTTGTCAATAAAAATGCCACAGACAGTGTTTAGGACCTCTGTTTTTTCAATATATACATAGGAGTTTTTCTAAGAAAAAATGCATTCTGTGAATTTTTTTTATGCACAGTTGTACCTGGCTGTGGAAAGTGTTAAAAGTATTGGTTCAAAGTGAGTACTGTAATAGTTTGAGAAGGGTAGGGTAAAAAAGAAAGAATACAAAATTGAATGCATATTAATAGGCTTAACCCTTTTGCAAGCGCCTCAGTGGCGTGGTTGGTATGGTATTGGCGTTTCACCTCGGTGGTCGCGGGTTCGATTCTCGGCCATTCCATTGAGGAGTGAGAGATGTGTATTTCTGGTGATAGAAATTCACTCTCGACATGGTTCGGAAGTCACGTAAAGCCGTTGGCCCCGTTGCTGAATAACCACTGGTTCCATGCAACGTAAAATCGCCAGACAAACAACAATTAACCCTTTTGCGCACAGGCCGAAAATATAACTGTTATACACTTCTGGTTAGTGTTATTATGTCAGCAAATTATTAAATCATTTCTTAAAGCAATCAGAACATCTTTACGAGGCTTAGAAATAAAAGATGATGTGATGAACATGAAATTTTCAAGAAAAATTTAAATATTTTTTGGAAATAATCATGAAAAATATAATATAATTAGGTTTGGGGAGTTTGTTTTATACCTAAATTGTGTAGAAATGTTTGGTCTTTCACGTGGAAGCAATAGTTTTGCTATATATGTGTTTGCTAATGAGCTGTAATTAAGAAAGCTCAGAGATAAGGTAGTAAAGACTAAGAAACCTAAAGATAATTAGTAATTAACAACTTAGATAAGTTTTAAATGGAAATAGAATGTAGATAAGAAATGTAACTTTCATAAAGTTAGATCTAAACATGGACTCGCTAAAACTGTCTGTGTACTGTAATAACGTGAACACAAGTCTGAGTCTGCATTACTATAACTGCCCTAATATATTGGTCTCCTGGTTACATACTGAAGCATGTATTATTTTTAATGTTATTATTCTATCACAGTCATTGAATTCGAGTGTAGGGCTCCGGGTTGCATCCTGCCACCTTAGGAGTCCATCACTTTTCTGATTATGTTGCTACTTATGTGTGCTGTTTCTAGTAGCACACTCTTCTGCCTTAGTCCTGGAGCTACTTTGGCATCTAGTTTTTCCAGATTCCTTTTCAGAGATCTTGGGATCATGCATAGTGTTCCTATGATTATGGGTACAATTTCCACAGGCATATCCCATCTCCTTCTTATTTCTATGTTCAGGTCTTGATACCTATCAGTTTTTTCTCTTTCTTTCTCATCTACTCTTGTGTCCTATGGGAAGTATTGTGACATCATTGAGTGATACTTCTTGATTTTGTCAATCAACTTCACATCTCATCTATTGGTACATATCACCCTATCTGTTCTGATACCATAGTCCCAGAGGATCTTTGCCTGGTCAGTTCCTTTTGCTATTGAATCATGCCTCTTTTTGCACTGGTTATGTGCAAGTGCCAGACGTTTGCTTGCTGTGAGGTTTATGCACTTCCTGCATAGGTGAGATGTTATTTCCATCTAATGTCCTATGAACATATCTGGTTCTTAGGGCCTGATCTTGTGCTGCTGTTAGCATTCCTTCTGTTTCCTTGAGTTCTTCCCTTTTGCAGCCATTGCCATGTTTCATCGCTGGCCAGTTCTTTAGTCTATCTCATGTACTGTCTGCATTGGTTTGTTGTGCCATTCCTCCATTCTGTTTGTCATTCTCCTGTCTGTATATTTCTGGGTCGTCATCTACCTTTATCAATCCTTCTCTCTTTGCTCTCCTTAGCCACTCGTCTTCACTGGTTTTCAGATATTACCCCAGTGTTCTGCTCTCGATGTTGACAGAGTCCTCTGTGCTTAGTAGTCTTCTCCCTGCTTTCTTACATGTTATGTATAGTCTGTCCGTATTTGCTCTAGGTGTATTGTCTTGTGTTTCCTAGTTTTCTGTCTATGGTGTAGGGTTCAGCATTCATCCACTCCACTACTCTTGCACTGATACTGCCCATATGTTTGGCTTTCATCATATTTTCAGCATCGAGTTTTGACTCTAGTATCACCTTAAGTCTTTGCATATATTCTTCCTGATTGTGTCCTTCATCTCCCTGTGTTGTATATCCTCTCCTATTATTCCCAGGTATGTGTCTCATCTGCGTTTGATGCTATTCCCATCTGGTAGCTTTATCACTTCAGTCCTTGTTAGTTTTGCCTTTTTGTATGGTGACCAAGGCACAGTTTTCTATTCCAAACTCCATCCTGATGTCCTCAGATACAATCCTTACAGTCTGGATTAGGGTACCTGTTTCCTTGGTGCTTTTACCGTACAGCTTAATGTCATCCATGAACATCAGATGGTTAATTCTGTTACCTCCTTTCTTGACTTGGTACCCAGCATCCATCTTCTGCAGTACTTTTGTCATGGGAATCATGACTACTACGAAGAGTATTGGGACAGCGAGTCGCCTTCAAAGGTCCCTCTGCTATTAACCTCTGCTAGTCCCTCTCCTATTAACCTCTGCTAGTCTTATTGCAGAGCTCGTAAGTATTGTATTCCAGTTGCTCATTGTGTTTTTTAGAAAGCTGATGGTGTTTTCCTCTGCTCCATATATTTTCAGTCATTGTATTAGCCACGTATGTGGTATCATGTCAAAGGATTTCTTGTAATCAATCCATGCCATGCTTGGGTTGGTTTTCCTAGTCTTACTTTTCTTCTTTACCATTTTGTCTGTCAGGAGCTGGTCTTTTGTGCCCTTACACTTCCTTATACGTACAGCCTTTCTGTTGGTGAGGGATGGTGTTTGTATCCATCATTATTATTATTAGCCAAGCTAAAAGCCCTAATAGATAAAGCAGTTCAGTGTGGAAAATAGGAAAACTATACTGTAGGTGTAAAGGTTATATAACCAAAAACAGAAATAACTGGGGAAAACAAATCAGGTACTGCAGGTAAATCGTAAAATAAAATACTGTGAACTTGCTAAATAACAAAGTATTTACACTAATTTGAACTTTTCTTTTCCAAAGATTCAACTACCGTACACAATTAGGAAAATCATTCCATGATTTAGTCAGTGGCATTATGAAAGTATGTGGAACTGAACCTCACACAGAAAATGTCATGCTTAGAATTTACTGAATATCATTTAGTTCTAAATGGCAGATTATATAGCTGAGAAAATCTGAATGCAAAGGAAAATCAGAATTATGAAATATTTTAGAAAATATGATCAGTTAATTAGGTGAACAACTGTACCAGAGGGTAATAGGACCTTGGATAAGAAACTAAATAAAACTTATGTTTTTACCAAACTGTTAAACTGAGTTAGCTGCTGAAAACCAAACACGGAAACAGTAGTATATTAAAAACATAGCAGAAAAAAGAAGAAACACTTCTCTGCAAACCAAATTGTTGTTTCTGAAAAGGGAATTTCCAGTCAAGAATGACATCCAACATTCAAAATGAGGTGCATGCCATTAAAGGGCATGGTCATTTAACAGACCTGGCTAGAGGGGATCCAGAGTTCCTAGACCTGCTACTATAAGTAATACTTAAAATTTAGGAAAATATGCTGGCCATTTTTCAGAGTCAGAATGTGGCTGGCATTTATTTCTTGTCCTTTAAAGCTTACCCCTGTTAAGAGAAGCTCCTCTTATTTGGGGGGGAGAGTACTCATTAATTTAAACTCCTCCTACCTATAAGTCTAAGTCAAAGTTTAACCTTCAGATAAAGTTTCCAAATTGTTTATGCATGTTAGTGTTCACTTATACTAAAGATCACTAAGATTTTTTTATGAAGACATGTAATTCAATACAAAAGTTAAAGATGTGATAGCACTATAAGACATGAACACTTACACATGTATTTAATTTTTATGTGCCTTTTATATTTATTAACTTTACTTTCATAGCATTTCTATACTGTACATCTTTTTCATTATTCTTAGTACATTTTCTTTGCTGTTTAAAGTCATTATGTTTTAAAAAACATGAAATTACTTGTTGCTTCAACAATATCCTATAAATCTTTTCAAGAGTAGATATTTTCTCTCCAATGTATGAATTTAGTATAGGTAATAGTATCTTTTTAAAGAATATTTATCAAAGTGGTCTAAATGTTTCAGAGGAGGGTCAGATAGTGACCTTTTAGAGACAAATATATGTTGCTCATGGGTCAAGCAACCAAACCCTACCAAAATTTACCAGTCTCAAGTTGACTGGAAAATTAGTAAAGTTTGTCATAACATATGCACCACAGGTTTATGATTTTCATTTGAATTAATTATAAATCATAAACAAAAATAAATTTCATTGAGATTATATTTATATTGGATAATGATATTTTTGGAAAGATTGCAGTGACCCAAAACAGCATCCTATGTCATAAATTTTGCCTATACTCTACTTTTTGCTCAATATCTAAGAGATTCAGCAGCTGCAGATATGTATCAAAGCAAGTAGAGTAGCATGATTAACATAGTCAAAAGCAAAAAGCAGCACCAAAGTCAAACCTGTCTTAGTTGGCTGCTTAGTAAAGATCAAAAGGAAGAAATGAGACATTTTGACACCATCTAATATATTTAGAAGCTTTTCAATAAGTATGGAATATTCTACATGGGTGGTCCTGATGGTGAAATGATGCCCCATAGGTGGTAAAAGTAGGTAAAGAAATGAGCTGTGCCCATATTCATGGACATAATTCCTCCTAGCTATTAACTGCATATTTCAAGAAGGGGCACAGGTCATCCCATAGAATTATTTTCTTACAGATGCTTCATTTCATGTACTGTATGGTTAACATTGTCCCTGGTAATAATTCTATATCTGTTACAGCCAGGGGAGGGATGTAGTAGTATTCCATTACAAAGGAAATATAGTATGTATACTATACTATATTTCCAAGGCAAAACAAGATTAATAATTTTAGAAATAATAGTCAAACCTCGGTTTTTGTATGTTTCGGTTTTCGTAGATTTTTTCTACGAAATTTTGTCTCTGTTATCATACGTTTCCTCGGTTTTCGTACTCTCGGAAATGCTCCATCCAGGCCCCAGTAAGTGACTAGGCCCCATATCAAGCGCCAAAACAAAGCATCCCATCTTCTTTCTGACCCACTCTGCTTTTGTGTTCGTTGTTTTTGTGCTTTTTTATTCAAGTGCAATTGCTAAATAAGCCACCATGGGACCAAAGAAAGTTACACATGCCAGCCCTTCTGTAAAAAAGGCGAGAGAAACTATAGAATTTAAGAAAAGTGTTGGAGGAAGTTGCATGCCAATCTCAGTGAGAAAATCCCTACAAGCACTGCTGTTAGTGAATTTGAGGCCACCAGAGGCTGGTTTGAAAAATTCAGAAAAAAATTGGGCATACATAATATGCCTACTTCAGGGATTAAGAACATGTTTGCAAGTGGAATGATATAAATAATTTCGTAGAGAATTATCATCCCAACAAAGAAGTTGTAAAGTGGCTCCAACATGTTGAATGACAATGTCGTGTTTAAGTTTAGGGAAATTTTAAAGAAATGCCAAAACAAATGTCTCTGGACAGTTTTGTTGTGCGACAGGGGTCCAGTAACTCTCAAGTTGGTCCTAGTGCCAGTAAAAAATGAATTGGGAAGTAACCTTAGATAGTGCTAGTAAAAAACAAAGAGAAGTAACCACAGATAGGCCCTTGATACCTGAGGTCCTTCTGGGGGGAGATTCCCCTTTCAAACAATAACTTCTCCTCCCTCTCCCCTCCTCTCTCTCTTCCATATGCTAACAAGTGTTTTCCATAAAGGTAAGAGTGATGTTAAATGTTCATTTATTAATTTCATTAGTCATTTATATTAATTTCTCATTGTTTTCTGTATGTAAAACTGTGTTCCTTCCCTATAAAATGTATTTTTTGTTAATATTTTTGAAGTCTGGAACGCATTAATTGTATATTTACATTACCCCTATTCCTTATGGGAATTGTTGTTTTGGTTTTCGTGGGAGGTTCTAGAACGGATTATGTATGAAAACAGAGGTTCCACTGTACCATACTTTAATATGATGTTGCATGTTTAATCATAACTTTGATGACTGGAATTTGTGTTCTTCAGTTATAACCTGTTGCATGGGAATTGTGTAATTTGCATTTAAGAGACTGCAATTTCATACTGTAATTCCTTTTGAGGTCTGTGTCTATGAAAGCTCTATACTCTTTAAATTAAAAACTTGTATGCCTTGGCCTTTCAAAAACAATTTGATAAAGCAACTGTATCACTAGGGCTATTATTTCTGAAGCCTAAAAACTTTTTGTAAGAACAAAATCATTCTCTGTTTTGCCTCCATTGTATCTTACGAATAAAATGGAGCAATTATTGTACTACATAAATTTAGTCACCAGAATTTGTGGCTAATTGTTTTGAAGTCTTTAATTTTTAAATAACAGTCTCTATTTTCAGGTATTTGCACTCGGTGTGGGGAGAAGGTGGTTGGCGAAGGTAGTGGCTGCACAGCTATGGAACAAGTTTATCACATCAAATGTTTTGTGTGCATTGTATGTCACCTCCAGCTTCAAGGGAAGCCCTTTTATGCCCTCGATTCTAAACCATACTGTGAAGATTGCTATCTGGTGAGTCTGGGTCTTGCGTTACATTGTCTTAACATCTCTGAAGAAGAGTTGAATATTATCCCACAGCCCAATGTTGTAGAGTAAATGGATTTTGTCTGGCCTTCAGTTGTTTTCTTTATACACAATGGATGGCTCGGTGAGATTTTGCCAAAGGCTAGTATTTTTATTAATAATTTCAAAAGTTTTTTTTACTAACTCTAGGAAGGACTATTTGTCCTATTGTCTTACACAGATGTAATTTTTATACTTACAATAAAAGTTTTTAGTTAGTTACATAGGCTATGTTACTGTTTTCATGAAAAATCTGAAGCAAAAGATTATCTTATTTAATGGGTAATGCCTATCCTTTAAAATGATCCCCATTGTTTCATGTGCAATGTGTATATTTTGTATTTAGCATTTATCTTGACAATTTGAATTTTAGGGTGAAGACTATGTATAACTCTTTGCCTATTGTTACATGCTTTTATTTAACTTGACCTCTCCATCTGTCTGTCCTCAAATCTTGTAACTATTTTCTACCTGTTCCCTTTGTATGGTGGACTTGAAAATTTTGCATGGTTACGCAATCCCAGTGACAATACAACCTTACATGATCAGTAGGTCAGCAGTGACCTCTCCAAGTATCTCAGGATTTGTATGGAACTTTTCAAATTTTTCACAACTACTTTGACTTGGTAAATAACTCAACAGATTTTTCATAAATCCCCTGGCTTGACAGGATATCAATTTTGTTAGCTAGAATCATAAATTGGTTACAATTTCTGTCAAAACTAAAAAAAAAAAAGATTTAATACACGCTTTTATTAAAATCACTAAAAAGTGAAAAACAAATCTTTTGAGACACCGGGATTTTCTTACAGTTAATTATGTGTACAAAAATAAAAGCATGGGTGCCAAACATGGAAGGAAATGCTATAAAAAATTAAATATATATATTTCTTGTAGCACTTCTTCCCATGTTTGGCACCCACACTTTTATTTTGGGATGTGATTAATTGTAAAACACAATCCTGGTGCCTCAGAAGATTAATTTTTCACTTTTTAGTGCATTTTAATAAAAGCATGTTTTAACCAGTTTTTTATTATTATTTTAGATTTTGTACCATCAAAATTCTGATGCAAAGCATTTTCTGCAATTTTCAAATTACAAAATAACTGTATATACAAGATTTATTTACACATTTCCATCATATTTCTTATAGGTTCAGCAGGTGAAAAATGTGTACTGTTATTCAGAGTTGGTTTTAGTCATGTCATGTAAAATTAGATCTGTTAGCTCTGTAACACCATACTGAAATTGGGGCATTATAACACATATTATCATAATTTTTTTGTTAAATATTTTGTATTTTTTAATTGCAAAAACTTTAGTCTTTCATACAAAATGTTATTTACATTATTCTTTTTGAATCTATAATAGTCAAACTGAAGTTTTTAAGAAAAATAAAGTACTGTACCGTGAAAAGTACTTGCAAGGCATTACTCTCCCATATCTTGAGATTATTTAAATGGTAACAATTTCAGATCTATCTTGTAGATATACCCTCAGAGGGAAATTTACTTTTTGCTGGATAATGTCCAAGGTAATAACAATTGTATCATTCTTCCACAGCTCTTCAGAACTTCTGTAACTTGGATTGAATGAAGATTTTCGGTTACTGTATCTGGTAGTAAAAACCAACAAATTCTAAAATAGCAAGTAACAAAAGAGAGGCTTATTATTTCAAGTGAAGTATGGACCAAAAAGTTATTAGGGGAGAGCAAATGTCTGATTTACCAAAACATGGACCAGTGATGTGCAACAGACTATTATCTAGCCTAAGGTCTTTAACAAAGGGAAAAATTTTTCCTGGATGATTATTACCTTTTTCCTTTACAGAATACATTGGAGAAATGCTGTGTCTGCACAAAACCCATCTTAGATAGAATCTTACGAGCAACTGGGAAGCCATACCATCCACAGTGTTTCACTTGTGTTGTTTGCAACAAATCTTTGGATGGAATTCCCTTCACTGTGGATGCATCGAATCAGATTCATTGCATAGATGATTTCCATAAGTAAGTACTCAATATTTGGTCAGTTTTATAATGTATTACTATCAATGTACTATACTGTGCATTGCAGTCTGGAAGTAGCCTTTCCTTTTAAGGACTGTAAGATGTGGTACAGTAGAATTATGGCCAATAATACTTATATAGTAATCACACGTCTTATTACATATGTCATTGTTATAATTACAGCACTGAATGGCCTCCCTAGCTCCAGTGTTGGGAGCCTATGATGAAAATTTAATTACAGTAATTCATTGTTATAAGTATGTTTATTCAGTTTGTATTGGACAATCACAACCTGACTTACGAACGAGTTACGTTCCTGACAGCCATTCTTATCTTGAATTGCTTGTTTGTTGGTTTTTATATGTAATACATAATTTTTGTTGAGTTTACATTCCTGAATTAACTAGAGGGTCATAAATTATACCATTTCACTGCATTTTTGAATCATGCAGTAATATAAAGAATGACTTTGGATGTCAGTATCTCTTGAATGCTCATGACATGAATGTTCGTAAGTAGGTTGGTGACTATAATATTTTTTTTCAAAAGTGTAAGATTTGATGTATAGTATTTGCTAGTAAATTATAAATTAACTCCAGGCTAATTTACCATACAATCATTTACTTTCTTTACATAAAGAGAAAACAATTAAAATTATTCTAAAAAGGTGGGTAAATTCTTAAATAATTAAGCTGATCTAAAGGAGGTGTTCTTGAATTTAATAAATTTACCTTGTTAAATTATGGTTTCATAAAAAAACTTGGTAGTTCAATAAATAAAAGATGTTAAAGGTTGTGATGGGATATCTGTAAAGGATTAGTGTCTTAAGACTGCTTGTATTTCTTGGTTGAAGAAACAGAACAAAGGTAATTTCTGGTTGCAAATCACCAGTTGTGTATAAAGTCAAAAATTTTCAAATTCATGAAAGTATTAGTCTTCCTGGAAGATAGCTTAGTTTTTTTCTAGTGATTTATTAGAACCATGCAACAAGAGCATGATTGTAGTGCTTGTTCTCCTTTGCATTTAACAGGTCAAATGAGAGTTGCACATCTGGTTGCATTTAACAGATAAAATGAGAGTTGCCCATCTGGTCACTCAACAGCCAGAGTTGCTACCTTTGACATGAGCAGTTTACCTATATGTTAAGATATTGGTATTTCTTCTGGTAGGGGTAATTCCATATGAAATTACAGGCAGTCCCCTGGTTACGACGGGTTCAGCTTACGACATTCCGAGGTTAAGGCGCTTTTCAATGATATCAAAAATGATTTCCAGGGGTACGACACATGTTCCAGTTATGGCGCCTACAATGCTCATCTGGCAGAAGAAATATGACACCAAAAATACAAAATAATCAATATTTCAAGGTTTTTTTGATAAAAAATGCAATAAGAATGCAGTTTACATAGTTTTTAATGCACCCAAAGCATTAAAAGTAAGGTTTTCTTAGGATGTTTGACGATGTTCCGGCTTACTACAATTTTCAGCTTACGACGCGTTCCAAGAACGGAACCCCCGTCGTAACCCGGGGACTGCCTGTAATATATTGTGCTTGGTCAGAGGTTGGGATTTAAATTATGTTTGCGAAACTATGGATGAGGGGTAAATTTTTTTTGTTCTTTAGCAACATTCATGGTCGGTTATGTTTTTTATTGTTTTTTTTTTTATAAGACATATTTATAAACGTTATTTTGATGTTTCAGAAAATTTGCTCCTCGATGTACAGTGTGCAAAGAGCCCATCATGCCAGAGCCTGGTAAAGATGAAACCGTTAGGGTTGTAGCTCTTGATCGTTCATTCCATGTCAACTGCTACAAATGTGAGGTGAGTTTTTGGTTTTTCCTAAGGAATATGTACGTAAAATTTGGTGGTTTATTATTATCTGTTTTTCACTAGTCTTCCTATTGTTTAAGTATTTGATCTTTATTACAATCTTTATAAGTGCTAATAGCCTTATACAGTTCAGAATGGTACTGTTTATTTTTTTATAAGAATCTATTCTTTACAGGTGGTAATGTTCTGTAAAATGCCTCTAATCAATTTTGAGTAGGTAAAAAAACATATTGTTTGCAGATAAAGCATTCTCTTTCAGCAATTATTTAAATTTTTATTTGGTCGACTTATCATGCCATTTGCTCCTTTTTCATGGTGTATTAGCTAAATTTCCTAGTTTTTGTTCATACATGGAACAAACTTATGGTCTTATTAACAATAAGATAAATCAATGGGTGCCAGCTGTAAACTGGTTAAAAACAATCAAAGATTGCAGATGCAAGGAATCTGTGGCATCTGGCAACTGATGAGTAATTGAGGTGAAAGCAAGTGGAGAGAATGCACTTGAATCCAGTGACGCATCAGTCTTTCTTCAACTGCCTTGGAGAGTGGACCTTCCAAAATTTGTGTGATTCGGGATGTTCAAAACTTTATGGGTTCATGTTGCAGACAAGGTTTATATGCTAGGATTCACCTTTCTTGCATAGGAGTATTCCTCCACTTCCTCAACAAGAATTTTGATGGCGGACAATCTCCAATTGCATTGGTCCCCTCTGCTTGTTTCCATCTCTTCTATTTCCTGTCTTTTTGAAAAGGGGAGGGGGGGGGGGGGCTGAGTCTTACAGCTCACTCCCTTCCCTTTATCCTTAGATAAATATGAATTTTTTTCCTCACTCAGGATAGGAGATTTTTTTTTTTCCTGAGGGGGAGGGCATATTTGTTTCTTTTTAGGTTCTACAGTTGTCAGCCCTGCTTCTCACCTTGAAGTTTGGGCGCCGTCTGCCTTCCGCTCAGATCTTGAGAGCCCCTTTGCCAGAGTTGCCACTTCACTAATTTTGGTATGCTCGTTGATGCTCTGAAGAGAATTTGAAACCCACAAAGTCCTGTCGGCAGTGTGGTCCTTTCTAGCCTCAGAGCCCCCTCTTCATGCTGGCCTGCAAGACTACGTCATCATGGGGGGTACCAATCTTACAAATTACTTTTCCAATGTGGCTTCGTCAGTTTCTGTGGCTTCTCGTCTCCCTCTGATGTTTCGTCATCCGATGATGTTCGACTTGATACGCCTTTTTTTTTGCTATATGTGAAATAAAATTGTAGTACGGTTTTCTTTGAATATGTTTTTCTGCTCTTACACGGATTGTTTTCTCTCTCTCTCTGTAAGAGTAGTTGCTGTGTGACGTTATGGCTCGTGGTATATTATTACTTAAGGATATGTATTATGTTTTGCTCCTGCCTTCTCCTTCTCTGTTTTGTAACCCACGTTTGATACAAGTGTTGTCCCATCAAGAAGAAGCATCATCTCACTTGGTTTACAACTGGGACTCTGAGAGACGATGGTGGTCCATACACTATACCTACTTACGATGGGGTTAGGTTCCTAAAAACCCATCGTATATCAAAAAAATTGTATCTCAAATATAGCGTAGCCTACATTAGGGTAATCAGTACCATCTTTACATATAGGGTAGTGTACCCTACACTACACAGTATACTTATACATATACGGGATAGTAATTATTAATTTTGTACATGAACTTTCCTGTCAGACATATACTTAGCTTACGTCTCTGACGTCACGACAGAATTCAAAACTCGCGGCTAACGCGACAGGTAGGTCAGGTGATCTACCTTACCCGCCGCTGGGAAGCGGGTGTAAGAACCAACATACCTTTCTTGCCAGATTTTTTCTGTCGTCGGTGTCGACCACACCTGTTGTCGGTACCTCTTGACAGTTGGATTCTTTTCTCGTTTTCGCCCTGGATTGTTTCTACGGACTTTTGGTGAAGTACCCGATCTTTTGGCCTGGCATTCGCGATTTGTGGACAGTTATTGGACTTTTCTTTGGATTTTTCTTGGATTCATGATGTCTGATGTTGATACTAAGAAAACTGCTATGTTTAGAGTTTGTTGTATGACTGAGTGTAAGGTGAGGCTACCAAAAGCTGCGGTAGACCCTCACATGGTATGTTTGAAGTGTAGAGGGAATGAATGCACCTTTAATAACCCTTGTAATGAATGTGAAAAGCTGAATGAGGATGAATGGAAGTCTTTGTCTTCCTACTTGAGGAAGCTTGAAAAGGATAAAGTTAGGAAAGCTTCTTCCAGGAGCAGTAGTATGGAGAGGAAAATCAAACAATTAGAAGGTAAGAGTGATTCCAATAGTGATTTGTGCAGTGAACCCAGTGCAGTGGAGGGTGCGTCTGATCGGCTCCCTAATGCTTCCAGGCCTAGACCCTCTTCCAGACTCCCAGTCCCAGTGGAGGAGGAAAGTCGAAAGCCGCAGGAAGGTTAGGGAGCATCCCCAACGGTCAGGCGTCCCCTCGGTAGCTCCTGTTGATCGTTCCCAGGCTACCTTGGATCGCTCCAAGAGAGAAATATTGCGCCAATGCTTCTCGTCTTCGCCTTCGCCTTCTCCTAAACGAGGATGGAGCTCTTCGGAAGCCTCGCGCCCTTCGAAGAGAGCCTGGAATGCTCCCTGCGCCCGCCCTTCCAGCCCTGAAGTTTTTTCGGAAGAGCCTGAGGTGGAAGCGAAGAAGCGTAAGAGATCTCAGGAGTATCGTTCCCCGAGCGGAGATCGAGCCTCGTCACCTGTTCACGAGTTTATGAATTCTTCCTTGCAAGGGTGTTGGCCTAACCTTCAGGCGCAGATTTCGGCTCTGGCTGGCTCTCTTTCGTGTCTTCTCGTCGTAGGAAGGACGTCTCGCTTCCTGTAAAGAAGTCCAGGCTCCCCTCTCCTGACTCTCGCTATTCGACGGAAGCGGCGCGCTCACCTGTGCGTTCGGATTCTCGCAGGAGACTTTCTGCTTCGGACAAGATCACATCTGCGTCTAAGCGCCATTCGCCGGGCAGACAGGTTTTCTTCCTTCGGACAAGGAGCAAACTGCGCGTAGGAGATCTTCACCCTACAGACGCTCTCTCGAGACAGGATCGCTCCCCTTGACAGGCGCCAAGAGCCTAGTAGGCGCTACTCGCCTCGTAGCCGCTCCTCGTCTCGCCTCCACTCTCCGGTTGACAAGCGCCCTAAATCGGACAGGCGCCCTTCGCTGGACAGGCGTCAAGAGCTTGTTAGGCGCGTTTCTCCTGGCAGGCGCTCTTCTCCCGACTTTCACTCTCCTCGAGTCAGGCGCCGAGAGCCTAGCAGGCGCTTCTCCCCTTGTAGGCGCTCACCTAGTAGGCGCTCGTCGCCAGAGATCCTCTCGCCTCGGTTCAGGCGCCAAGAGCCTGGTAGGCGCTTCTCGTATGGCAGGCGCTGTTCGCCTGGTAGCCGCTCTCCTTTGGATAGGCGCCAAGAGCCTGATAGAAGTTCTTCTTCAAACAGGCGCTCTGCGCCTGACTGCCGACTTACTCCTGTTAGGCTCCAAGAATCTGGGAAACGCACTCCTCCAGACAAGAAGGATGTTGCAAGTAGACACATTTCTGAAGCATTGTCTCCAAGACGTATACGTCTTACTTCCTCTAGAGAGACTTTTAAGAATAGTCGCGCCTCTAAGGATCATGAGGGCTCTTCAGCTCAGGAAGAACAGGACCCCTCAGAAGAAGAAGGACCAAAAGACTCCTCTGTTTCCTCCTATAAGAGGCTGACAGAGTTACTCCTGCAAGAGTTTGGAGATATCCTTTCTCCTGTGGCTCCCCCTTCTCCTCTTTCGTTATTCTCCACTTCGAAGACGTCGAAGGTTTCGTCTTGTGTAAGGATGAAACCTACTGTTTCCATGAAGAAGGCGCTTAGAGGTTTTGGGGAATGGCTCCTTTCTAAGGAAGAGAAAGGGAAGACGGTTTTTTCTTTCCCTCCGTCTAAACTGACTGGCAGATTGGGATTCTGTACGAATCGAATCGGGAGAACCTTTGGGCCTCGCTCTCCCTTCGTCTGCGGACTCGGACTTCTCTTCATTGGTGGATTCTGCTCGTCGTTCCGCCCTCTTGTCCGCCAAGACTACGTGGGGAATGAACGAACTTGACCACCTACTGAAGGGAATGTTCCGAGTCCTGGAAGTTTTCAACTTCCTTGATTGGTCTTTAGGTGTTTCTGGCTAATAAGACCCAGACCCCAGATTCTCTGTCTCCTGAAGATCTTAACTGTGTCCTCACTTGCATGGATAAAGCAGTGCGAGACGGATCGAGTGAAGTCTCCTCACTGTTTGGAGCTGGAGTGATTAAGAAACGGTCGGTCTACTGTTCGTTTCTCACGAAGGCAGTGTCACATGCGCAAAGGGCCTCGCTTATGTATGCTCAACTCTCTCCTCTTCTGTTCCCCAAGAAAAATTATTCAAGATGTCTCGAGTGCCCTTTCAGCTAAGGCTACTCAGGACATGTTAGCCCAGGCGGCCAGGAAACCTCGCTCTGTCTTCCAACCCAAGGCCAAGAAAGAGACTCCTCTGAGACAGGAGCCCTTTCGAGGAGGACCCGCTGTCAGAGGTTCTGCAACCAGAGGGACTAGACCTTTTAAGAGAGGTAAAACCTTCTCTAAGTCAGTCAGAGGGAAGAAATAGCGATCAAGGACTCCAGACATCAGTGGGTGCCAGACTACTGAAATTTGCCGACGTCTGGGCCCACAAAGGGGCAGACAATTGGTCCCTATCGATTGTCAGCAAAGGATACCTCATTCCCTTCTCGTCAAGACCACCATTGACGACAACTCCGAGGGAGTTGGTAGCCAAGTACAAGGACCCCATCATGAATCAAGCCCTTTCTCTAGCAGTAGATCTCATGCTAGAGAAGGAGGCTATAGAACTAGTGAAAGATCCCCGCTCTGCGGGCTTTTACAACAGACTATTCCTAGTTCCGAAGAACTCAGGAGGATGGAGACCGGTGTTGGATGTAAGCGCCCTGAACGTCTTTGTGGAAAAGAGGAAGTTCGCCATGGAGACAACTTCCTCAGTGTTAGCTGCTCTTCGTCCAGGGGACTGGATGGTGTCTCTAGACCTTCAGGACGCTTACTTTCATGTGCCGATCCATCCATCCTTCACGGAAGTATCTACGATTCATGATGGGAGGAAACATCTTCCAATTCAAGGCCTTGTGCTTCGGCCTATCGACTGCACCCCAAGTTTTCACAGGGTTAATGAAAAACGTGGCGCAGTGGCTACATTTGGAGGGAGTGAGGGTGTCGCTTTATCTCGACGACTGGCTAATCAGAGCAGAGTCTCAAGAAAGATGTCTGGAGGACCTTCAAAAGACCCTTACATTGGCAAGTTCTCTGGGACTTCTGGTGAACTTCCAGAAGTCTCAATTAATCCCCAGTCAAGAGCGGATCTATCTGGGGATTCGGATAGCTTCTCTGGCTTTTCGGGCTTTTCCGTCGCCAGAGAGGATAGCTCGTTGCTACGAGAAAATAACGACCTTCCTAGAGAAAGATGCATGCACAGCGAGGGAGTGGATGAGTCTGCTGGGGACACTCTCCTCGCTGGAGCAATTCGTTTCTCTAGGAAGGTTGCATCTCAGGCCTCTACAGTTCTTCCTATACCAGAACTGGAGGCATCTCTCCCTAGATCTGGAGTTCTCCTTCAAGATCTCAAGGGAAATCAAGAGAGACCTTCGGTGGTGGAACAACCCACTTCGTTTTGTGGAAGGAATGTCTCTTTACATGCTGAACCCCAGCCATGTGTTGTTTTCCGACGCATCGGAAGCAGGTTGGGGAGCGACGCTCGGGACAAGAGAAGTGTCAGGCACCTGGAAGGGGGATCAGGTGTCCTGGCACATCAACAAGAAAGAGTTGATGGCAGTCTGGATGGCATTGAAAGCCTTCGAACCCCACGTCCGAAATGCAGTAGTGCAGGTCAATTCGGACAACACAACAGCCTTGGCGTACATCAAAAAACAGGGGGGGACGCACTCCTTCTCC
This sequence comes from Macrobrachium nipponense, assembly GCF_015104395.2. Taxonomy (NCBI): domain Eukaryota; kingdom Metazoa; phylum Arthropoda; class Malacostraca; order Decapoda; family Palaemonidae; genus Macrobrachium; species Macrobrachium nipponense. Next base: position 171,231,559 of record NC_087200.1, on the reverse strand, counting down.
CTGTACGAAACAGCAAGGGATCTTCTGCTGTGGTCTCAAACAAGGAAGATCAGTCTTCTCACCAGATTCGTACAGGGAGAAAGGAACGTCAGGGCCGATCTCCTGAGCAGGAAGAATCAACTCCTGCCTTCCGAGTGGACCCTCCACTCAGAGGTATGCCAAGACCTGTGGAGAAGATGGGGCAGACCTCACATCGATCTCTTTGCAACAGCAAAGAACGCAAGAATCGAACTTTACTGCTCCCGATCTCAGACCCAGGAGCAGTATCAGTGGATGCGTTTCTCCTAGATTGGACAGGGCTAGACGTCTACGCCTTTCCCCCCTTCAAAGTACTGGGACAAACCCTCAAGAAATTTGCTATCTCGGAGATGACAAGAATGACGCTAGTAGCTCCGTTCTGGCCCGCCCAAGATTGGTTCACAGAGGTACTGGAATGGTTGGTGGACTTTCCAAGAGCACTTCCACAAAGACAAGATTTGCTCAAACAACCCCACTTCGACAGGTATCACAGAAACCTCCCCGCTCTCAATCTGACTGGCTTTCGACTGTCAAAAGTCTTGTCAGAGCGAAGGGGTTTTCGACAAAAGCTGCTAAGGCTATCGCCTCAGCTAGAAGACCTTCGACCCTTAAAGTCTACCAGTCGAAGTGGGACGTCTTTCGCCGGTGGTGCAGGAACCAGAAGTTTTCCTCTTCCAGTACCTCTGTGACTCAGATAGCAGATTTCCTAGTTTTCCTCAGAGAAAAATGCGGTTTGGCAGTATCTACTATCAAAGGATACCGAAGCATGCTGGCTGCGGTGTTCAGACATAGGAATTTAGATCTTTCGAATAACAAAGATCTTCATGATCTATTAAGATCTTTTGAATCTTCCAAGAAAACTTCGAACGAAGTTCCAAGTTGGAATCTGATGTGGTTCTTCGTTTCCTGAGGTCTGCTAGGTTTGAACCACCACATTTAGCCTCCTTCAAAGATCTCACGAGGAAAGCTCTCTTTCTCATGGCTTTACCATCCGCTAAAAGGGTTAGTGAGATTCATGCCCTAGAAGGAAGGGTAGGTTTCAAAGGAGATTCCGTGGTTTGTTCCTTCCTTCCTTCGTTTTTAGCAAAAAATGAGAACCCCTCAAATCCTTGGCCAAGGAACTTTGAGGTTCGTGGGTTATCTGCCCTAGTAGGGAGAACCTGAAAGAACTCTTTGCCCTGTTAGGAGTTTAAAATACTACCTTCAGAAGAAGAAAACCCTTAAGGGCATTGAGGACAGACTATGGTGCTCTGTAAAGGACCCCAGCAGACCATTGTCGAAAAATGCGCTGTCTTTCTTTATTAGAAGTGTTGTGAAAGAAGCACATAGATCTTGTAATGAAGAACATTTCAAGCTCCTAAAAGTCAAGGCTCATGAAGTGAGAGCAATTGCCACTTCCTTGGCCTTTAAGAAGAATATGTCTCTTCAGAATCTGATGAAAACTACATTCTAGAGGTGTAATTCAGTATTCGCCAACCACTACCTAAAAGACGTCAGTATTACGTATGACGAGTGCTTCGCGTTAGGCCCGTACGTATCGGCGGATTCGGTGCTGGGGCAGGGAGCTGGAACATATCCTTAGTAGTTTTTTCCCTTGTTTTTTTTGTTAATTGAGTTCATATGGTTGTATGAAAAATGATGCAGGTAGGCATCTTTTTTCGTTTCGTATTACTAATAACTTTAGTTTGGTTAGGTGATCGGATTTGGTTTGAAGCTCCCTGCGTTGGTAGTGGACAGGTTCTGTCATAGAAGAGGGTGAACCCCCATTGACATGATCCGACTTGGATTCTACTAAGTAAGCGGATATCAAGTCCCGTTAGTAGACCCAAAGAGTCTTTTCAGCTGTAGGTCACGCCCTCGCTGTAGCTCTTATGGCTATGCAGACTAATAGACAGTATCTATGAAGTCTTCAGCCTAAACAGGTAAGAACCAAGGTTATTTTTATCCTACAAGAGGTGTTGTTTACCTTTTCTTTGTTATTTTCTGTCTTGTACCCTCCACCAAGGGTGTCAATCAGCTAAGTATATGTCTGACAGGAAAGTTCATGTACAAAAATGATATTGTTATTTTACAATAAAGTTTTGTACATACTTACCTGGCAGACATATACGATTGATGGCCCGCCCAGCCTCCCCTCAGGAGACAGGTATAAGAGAGAAAAAATCTGGCAAGAAAGGTATGTTGGTTCTTACACCCGCTTCCCAGCGGCGGGTAAGGTAGATCACCTGACCTACCTGTCGCGTTAGCCGCGAGTTTTGAATTCTGTCGTGACGTCAGAGACGTAAGCTAAGTATATGTCTGCCAGGTAAGTATGTACAAAACTTTATTGTAAAATAACAATATCATTTTCAGCTAATTCTTTAGGTTCAATGCATATTGGCTCATGATAATTTAGTACTAAGAGAAACTGAATAACATTAACAAGTTAGCCTAGCGTACACAATGATAGATACCATGGTAAATCGGACTCGGATTCGGACCAATATCGGCATAATTGAGTGATAACTATCAGGCTGCCGACGCCTACATATAATTATGGAATAAAACATAATGAATATGCATCTTTTCCGTGAATATTTTAAAAATTATACATTACTTTATCCTATTATATTGTATGTATTCTCATATTACATATTGTATCATAAAACACCAACAAAGCAGTCAATGTTTTTGTATGGAAATCAGCTGATGGCAAATACAAGTCTATTTTGTCGTATTTAACTCAATTCGGAGTGAATTGTTTTGCTTCTAGTTAGCATAAAAGAATATCTAAATACTTTACTTATATGAGACAAGGTCATCATTTCATTATAAGACGTGTTAATTTTAAGTTGAAATATTAATTTAATATGTCTCAATGGGAACTAAATTATTTGTTTCATTAACAGATTGCTTTGTGGGCATGTTTATTGTGTAAGGAAAATTATGTGATTCCGTTCGCTATTTTCGCTTGATTTCTTCGTATACGAGCTTTACCGTTACATTATCTTTTATTGCATGAAAACAGCAGTAAACTGTATTCTTTCAAGACCTGAAGTTTTGAGTAAAATTATTTTCTCTCAACTTTATCTACGGTTGTGTTTGATCGGATAAGTTTACGGGAGTTTTAGCTTTGTTACCAATGCACAGTAACAGTCATTAGCAGCTCGAAAAGTGTTCTCAGCTTTAGCTACAGCTTTGTTTAAATTTAACTATGTTTCCTTGCAGATCTTTGGTCTATAGCAAACAAAATTATTAACTAAAAATATATCGGTCCTATCATTTTACAACATAACTGAGGTAATTGTTTACTATCGTACAATGGTTGAAATACAAGCCAAATGGATTTTGTTATCCAATTTGGCTGTACTTAGCAAAATGTTTCTCAGTCTGTTGTTCATGGCTGTACACATTTACCAAACGAGTAAAACTATAAAACAAAACTTTCATAATTCTCTTTTGCTGTTTTTTTAAACTTATTTAACTAGAAGATGGGATAAAATTAGGGTAATGTAATTTGGTCTCTCTCTCTTGCTGCCTGGTTGTACGCTGCTGGGCTCCACCTGTTATGGGTGAAATTTAAAAATATTTTCAAAATACTGTTGTATCAGTATTAATTGCTAACCCCATCGTAAAATTGGATTATCATAAGACGAATTATTGTAACTAGAACGCTACCTGTATCTGTTTGGTTATTATTAGTAATATTAATAAGCATAATAGGATGTATTATAGGGTAAGGGTTACTAACATTGTGAGGGATATTACCATTTACTATTATCATTGTAAATTTATATACTATACTAGATTATTAAGGAAGGTATTTGTGTTTGTTTCAGACTGTAGTAATGTAGTTGAGTAAAGCTTGGGAAGCTGCAGCTTAGTGGTTTATTGTCACCACATGGCTTCTCCTTATGAGGACATAGTTTCCATCAACATTGTGTTCAAGAGAAGGGCAACTCGTCTGCACTACTTTTGGCGTTGGATTTTCTTGGTAAATTCTTCACTTTTCTTCATGTGCACATGTACTGGGGAGGCCCTCTGGTTGCTGAAGGAGATGAAGGAAGATATTTTCTCCATCTTCGCCTTCCTCTTTGGTGTTCACTACCCATCAACAAGCTGGGTTTTATTCCAGTTGAGCTTCTCTTCAAGATCTTACAGATCTTGGCACCTGGTGCTCAATTTCCTTGGATTCAGCAAGTTGGAGAGGTAACCCGAGTCTGATATTAGTCTAGGAATTTTTCCAAACGAGTATTTTCTCCCTTGTGTCTTCGGACACTTGGGTAGAACGAACAACCAACCTTCGACCTGTTTATGGCTTGTTTGCTTTCCCGATTTCTTTGATTTTGTAGAAATCTAAGACTCATAAGGATGTTTCATACGTTTTCTTCAAAACTCTGATTCATTGTTTCTCTCCAGTTTGAAGTAACCTGGAAGTTTCTACAGTATACCCTCAGCCTGTTCAAGTTCAGCGTAGGATGACAAGGCTCCAGTTTAGAAGTCGAAGGTGCTCCCCTCTGAGGTTGCTGTTCCAGGGCCTCCAAAACATTCTCCTATTCTAGAGACTTCAGCTCATCTCTTCTTCATCCCCATGGACATGTTTCTAGTAACAGTTGTGGACATGAGGCTGTTGTCAATCGTGTCTCTCATCATAGTACTGCTTCTTCATTCTGTGACCTAGAAGTCTAGGCGTTTGTCTCCCCAGCTCGTTCTTCTGGGCGTCCTACTTTCGTTGTTCGCCTTCCAGAGTCAAAGAGTGTGATATCCCAGATGTTCTTCACACGTGCTTTGTTCAATGTCACACCATGATTCGTTACACGATCGTGTATGTGTTTCATTGCGTGACTTATTCATGATTCATCTCACGTCCAAGTACGTGATTTGTTGCACAACTGTGTACGTGATTTGTCGCACAGCTGCATGCCCAGTTCTCCCTTTTCAAAGGTGAACTCAAGATCTTATTCCATCATTCAAGAGCATAGTCCTTCTGGTGGAAGAGGATGCCTTTTGACCACAGCAAAAGACTGATGGGAGTTCCCTTGGTAGCTTCAGACAGATGCTCCATGTGTTCAACATATGAGATTGATCTCTAACTATTGCGTCTTCCACAGCAAGTTAGTGGATTTATTTGATCAAGCCCATATGGCCTTCATTATGGGAATTGAAAGTCTTTGTGTTCACCCAAGACTTCAGGTAAGAAGAATTCTCTTTTCATTGTTTATTTACTTTTTAATTTTTCCTACAAGATTATTGACTTGACTCCTCCTTTTGGAATTCAAACCTACTTAACTGACTAGGTACTGAGTCTAAACCAAGAAGCTTCAAGCCAAAGGAAGGATGAAACTACCTTAACCTAGCTCAGCTTAAGTATTTGAGTTCTTAGCCTAGCAAGTGGTAGAGTGCTTAGCCTAGCCTAGCGAGTGGCTGGTTTTGTTTGTAAGGTGATTTTATGTTGCATGGAACCAGTGGTTATTCAGCAACAGGACCAACAGCTTGACGTGACTTAAGAACCACATTGAGAGTGAACTTCTATCACCAGAAATACACATCTCTGACTCCTCAATGCAATGCCCGAGAATTGAACTCGCAGCCACCGAGGTGGCAGGCCAAGACCAAACCGATCATGCCACTGAGGCGCTTAGCAAGTGGTTGCGTGCTATGCATAGTCTATCTTAGCTAGTTCAAATCTACCTAAACCATCTTAGCCTAGCATAACCTAGTTTAGTTAGCTTGAACCTTCCTTTCCAGCTTAGCTTACCCTAAATGGTTGAGTTCTTGCATAGCAATTGGTGAAATTCTTACCCTGGATTAGCCTAGTTAGTCCAAACCTAACTTTTCCATCTTACACTAGCTTACACTGAGTGACCTAGTTCTAGCCTAGATTGTTCAAACATCTCTCTCCATCTTATCCTAGCTTAAGTGTTAGAGTTCTTAGCCTAGCATAGCTGGTTTGAGCTTATGTTTATCGGACTTGCTCTCTGATTTCCCAGAGCATGTTCTGCTGCTTTAATACTGCAAGATTTTCCCATGCTTCAAGAGTTGGGTATTGGGTTAGGTTAGGTTCGGTTCAGATTGGTAATGTACCTCAATATCCTAGTGTTCTTGTCTCTGCAGTAGTTAAGATCCGTCTTAGCTCCGTGCTACGTTGCTCAGGAATGTCGCGATGGTGGTTCCTTAGTGAAAAAGGGGCGGGGGGTATGTCTTATTGTCATAGGATGTCTCCTCTGTTGGAGATGTTTGGCAGCTCAAGGACTTCTCCCGTCTGCAATGCAATTACTTTGACAATGCACAAGTTGACAGTAGGCTATTTAGAACGTATCTGTACTGAGCATTTTGTCATTGGACATCCCCTTGGGTTTTCCTATTATCTCTTCTGTCTACTTGGGAAAGACCCATGTTAGATCTCTAATCTATGACAGGAACTAGAGGTCTTCTATTCACAGTCCCAGAATTGTTTGTTGGAGCAGACTTCCCCTTTCAGCCTTTTGGGAACTTTCTGGGAGGTTGAACGATAAGAGTACCCTCACCTACCTTCCTCGAATCTTCTCAAGTCCCAGGAAGTTGTGCTCGGCTCCAACACTGATGTGGACTTGGTTGTCCTGTACAGTAATACCCCAAACTTACACGAATCGATTTGCACGAATTCACAATAGCGCGAACATTTGCGAATCCTCCAGAAGCACTGCAAAACCCTGCAAAAGTGTTTATGTTTAATTCATTATGTAAATTTATAAGATTGAAAGATTTCATGTATAAAATATTTATTAAAAATGTATTATTTTTATTTTTGTACTTGCATAAATATGATATACAGGTAATTACAGCACCTACAGTTAGTGCATATATGTACTTTTACAAGATGCGATACCCATTCACAAAGTTACTGCGCTCTCCAAAGATGATATCCCTTCAGAAACTTGTTTAATTTCTTAAGTACGTACTAGTGTATGTACTACAATTTAGTATAAGTTTTCATGCTTTCAAGTGTAAAATCAGTATGGAGATTTTGTGTATGCTATTCATATTTTTGAAAATAATACAAAAGCAGTACATAATTCAGTGTTTGTCACTATATATGAACTCCATGATCAACTAGGAAAACATATCAAACATAACAGAGTTGTCGTTGTTAAAATTATTATCTTAACCTCAGAGAAAAGTGCTGGTACAATCAGTATGTACTATGTTACGTAATTACAGCACATTCAGCTAATGTACTTTCAGAAGATGTGATCCCATTCGCAATTTTTAAAGATGATACCCCTCCAGAGTTTTACCTCACATGACATACGTATTTCTCTCTCTCGTTCATACTTAGCTCTCACACTAGTTCATGTTTTTGAATTGATTGAATTCTACCTTCACCCTCTGCAAACATTACGTATGTACATACATGTTTTATTTATTTTATTGAATTGTGTATCTTCGTTATGACTGACTGATGAAGTTTACCTAGTGACTCAAAGAAAACTTCTTTTACTCTGAGGAAAAAAGAAAATGGCATCCCATGAATTAGGGGTAACATTTGTATGTGTACAAAAATGGATATGTATGTATGTAGTAGTTACTGTAACTATTTTTATGCCAACCAGTTATTTCTTTTTCAAGGGTAATGTATTAAACTAACTTTTAAATCAAATTATAGTAACTTTAATTTCATTTTTAAAGTTAGCTGAATACTTAGGGAGCACGATTAGGGTCATTTAGTGTTCAAACTAGAAGTAATCATTTATTAGCATTTTTAGAAACCATGCCAAACTTATGCGAAACTTCCCCTTGCGCGAGGGGGTCTGAAAGCTAACCTCACGCAAGTTCGGGGTATTACTGTACGCTCCGTGCCCCCGAAGCCAAGAGCTCTCCGAGATGAGTACCCCAACCTTTCGGAGGAGGCTCATGAGTATAGGAACAATTCAAAGGGGTAAATTAAGGACAACTACCTCTTTTCAAGCTCCAAAGTCTTTGGTTAACCCTAGAAGCACCTTAACACCAAGCTGAGTGGCTGAGAGATTCCTCCCAAGCACAACCTTCTTCGCCAGTTTCTTGTGGAGAGGTGCCACCAATCAATGGGATCTTTATCTCTTCATGTCTGGAGTTGATCCAGTATCTCTTTTGGGAGGGCTTTCCTGCAGAACAGCAACTTAGATGTAAGGCTATTATTTCAGACGATCTTTCACTTTCACTTTCTTCTGCTTGAAGAGCATTACCTACAGATCCTTGGACACATTTTCCTTGGGTCCAGGGGTGGCTGTTCAACAAGTATGACTCATCCTGTGCCTGGCAGGACAGTTTGTATCTGGCCTAAGATGATTGTGTGGAGTAGGGAGTGAGGGAGTTGACTGCCCTCTTTTCTCCCCCTTTTCTCCTTCATTCCTACAGGCAGGTGAAGAATAGACACATCATAGGCTGGAACTGGCATGATGCAAGTGAGCGTTGCAGCCATGATATTACCGTACAGCACTTTTCATGTTCCATGCAACATGCAAATCTACTTGTCTCCAAGAGGGGAGTGAGGAGTGGTGACAAACCCGTTTCTTGAATAGATACGTATTCTTTTGGACTTCCATGAATACAATGAATCTGGTCATGTTTCATTGTATTTGAATGCAGTGGACTGAGCGTTAGATATCCATATACGTATCTAACCTCTCAAAGGCCTTGGTCTTCTTTAGCAATCTCATTTCCAAGAACAATGATCAGGTGTGCCAAACCCCCAGTCGGTTCAGGATTCTTATACCTCCCTCCAAATTATGAGTCTATTCTATTGTTAAGACAAAAGGTTTGTTCGCTTAGTTAAATTGCATTTTTCATAGCTAAACTGCCCACCTCTAGCCGCCCCTCTTACGTTTCATCCTGGGTTGGAAGAAAGACTGAGGGGCCCCAGACACTGAATGATTGTCTGTATCATTCGCAAAAACATTGTGCATAGGCTTGTCTGAATGCAAAAGTGGGTGTTGTTTCGTATCTGAACGATCTCAGTGGGGATTTGTCACAACCAAATTGCTGGCTGACTTATGTCTGTCTTACACAGGTCGTTCAATGTATGTGTTTGTCTGCCGATATAATGCTATCGTACACATCTCTTCTAGAGATGATGCCATGTCTTCCTCAGACAAAATCTTTGTTCAGACTGAAATCGATGCGGAGATTGTTCATACTGTCTGAATAGTGTGTGTGTTTGTCGATAACGACAATCGTTCAGTGTATGGGGCCCTTGATCATCACTGGATTCAAGTGCACTCTCAACTTGCTTTCACCTCAGCTATGCACTGGTTGCCAGATACCACAGATTCTTTGCAGTTACAATCTTTGTTTTTAACTGGTTTCCTGCTGACGCAGAAGATTTATCCTATTGTCATGATCTCAGGTTTGTTAGTTATGAAAAATACAAATTGATTCAAAATTTGTCATTTTAGCCATCATTTTACCTTGCACATCATAATTCTCATCTAAGCAACCTGTTTGTTGAAGTGCAGCATTTATACTATTACTGTACTTCTGGTTATTTTACAGGACTGTGGACTAGTCTTATCTTCAGAAGCAGAAGGCCGTGGATGTTATCCTTTAGATGGACACGTTCTTTGCAAAAGCTGTAATGCCCGACGAGTACAAGCCATAACATCGAAAGTTACCACTGACCTCTAGATCATATATTAATGGCTTTCTTCCGTCGTCTGTCTCTCTTTACGTAAAAAGTATATATAAAAAGTTTTCAAATTCACATTGCCATTCATAGAAGTGATGGATATGGATTTACAGTACAGTATATAATTTTCAGAAGTAAAGTAAACCATTAAGTGTGTTTATTTGTAATATGTATCCAATTCTCCAGTCATTTTACTTATTACAGTACTGTACATACGAGTCGCATGTATCCATACCATAAGTCAATTAGATTTTAATTTTATCCCTGAACATCTGTGACCAATAAGTATATACTTAATGGTTTCATTACCAGTACTTGTATCTAAGGTCTATATACTGCAGGTCTGCCTACATAAAAGTACCAAGAGTGGTGGTATGTATGATGTCATTGATACCATACCTAGACAATACTACATAATTGACTTTAGAATGCATCTTTTGTTAACTTTATTTGATAATTTACTATTTCAAGTTATTTTGTTCTTTGGCTTTTTAATTCCAGCAAAAACTCTGTATGAATAATGCTTATGTATAAAAAAAATTTGTGATAGTGATTTGTCAATTCCAGCAAAACTGTGTATGAATAATGCTCATGTATCAAAGAAAAATTATGTATTCAATAGTAATTTGTTGTCATATAATAAAAACAATTCTGAACTAATTGTTTTGTGATATTGTGTTGGTGCATTTAGTTCAGACTAGCATACATGTACTTAGACCAAAATTCTCACATTACTCATGCAGTAAAAATGCAATAAAACATGCAAAATGATAGAAACAAACTTTTATTTTGAATTCAAATGGTTTATTTAAATAAGTTTTACATCAATATCACATGCAGCTAAAAGCATATCTATTATCATGCTGACATACAGGTCTCTAGTGTACTGACCTACTGACCAAGATTCATGAATATGAGAGAGAGAGAGAGAGAGAGAGAGAGAGAGAGAGAGAGAGAGAGAGAGAGAGAGAGAGAGAGAGAGAGATTATCTTGGTATGGTGTGTTATCACTAATAGTCAAACAACATTTTGTAAGTATGTGATGAGAAGTAGAGGGATAAGTTTGACCCTCTTGACTGACCTGCTAAATATAGACCATCCTTTCATTGAAACAATGATGTTTTAAGTTTTTATACATTTGACGGCAAGCCATTAGCTGAAGAAGTATTTTTTTAAAGTCAATACCTCTTCTATTTTGCAAATGCAGAAAAGTACATAGGTATGGCATCCTTCAGCTGGCATATGTTAATCAATTTTTATTGTATTTTGTATAATCTTTTTAATGAATGACTCAACCCATTTCATAGGGTAGTTATACCCTTGCCTTACATTGCAAATTATTTTAATCTAAATAGACTTTATATAAACTTAGGTTTGTAGTATGAAATTCATGTACAGACTTTTCTTTTAAGCAATGTTTTTATTTTATTTTTGCTTAGATGTTTATTTAACATTTGATTTTTCAATAAAATGTCTACTTTCATATTAAAACATCTTGATTCTTATTGATCCATATACATTGTAATTAATTCATGTAAGTAATTGTAAAGTGAATTATTTAGCATGTAGAATTTAACTTTGCTCTTTTTAGTCATACATAATCATTCCTACTCTCCTAGCTCTATCCATGTGTTGCTTATGCTTCAGTCTTCACAATATTTTTGCAATTTCATTTTGTATGTTGTGACTGTACTTTTTTCATGTTCATTGGCTCAGTGTTTGCTATTTATAGATTGGATGTTTAGTACAGAGTTATTTGTTTGTCATCTACATTATTTGTGACAAGAAACAGGTACACTGGCAGTTTAAATACATTTGCCAAGAATTTTTTGAGAAATTGGCTCTTTATTTTTTAACAAAAATTTTGCATCATAATTCCAGGGTTTCTTTTCACAGGAGAAAAATACGTCAAGGAAAGGTTACTTATTATTTCTTAAAGAAGTATAATTTATTATGATTTAGACACTTTAGTTTGATTCTTGAGAAACAAAACATTCTATCCTCATCCATCATTGAAGGAATTCATTATTGTCATTCTATGTTCAGTTTTGTGAAAAGCATAACCAGCGTTCCTAACCATTATCTACCACGTATCAGTATACTTGCATTTTGTATCCCACATTTCTATTACACACTGAGTACTTTTCAGTATTGTTTCACATAAAATTCATGATTTGTGAAAGTGGTAAGAGTTTGTTTTGTCTTCCATTCTGGATGTACTAGGTGTAGGATGTGAACTACTGGTTGCTAAAACAGTATCTAAGGCATTGCTATTTTTAAGATAGTTTTGAAAGAACTATGATCCATGGTGCATAAATTATTACTATATAGTTGTCAAGTTTGCTGTTGTACAGAACAGTTAATAGATTTCTACAATGCTGAAGTCTCTTACACTCATATTTTGAGAGATTTACTAATGATTATAGCACTAATAAATTCATGTTTCTCCCTTCATGCATGGTGAAAGTAGACAGGTACAGTTTGTGTGTTTTCTTGCTGAGGTGATGAGGCATAATGTCATCAGAAATTTTTATTAATAGTGAAATTGAAGCACAACAATGCAGTATTGTAATATTGAATCAAATTTTTTCCTCAAGGAAAATAATTAGAAATTGTGTATAAATTTTCTGTGTTAGCCGCTTAAGAACATGTGTTGCAATGCATTATTTATATCAGAAAAAAGAATTTCTGGATATTTGTTTTGTTTTACAGTAATGTCAAATGTGGAATTAATGTTCATTTCATCTACTAAGTAATTGGTGATGTCAGCTTATCAGAGATATTATGTGAGTGGTAATGAGTATATTATAAAACTTCAGTTCAGTATTCTTTATGTAATTAGAATCTATTCACTATATTAAAATATACAGAACTACACATGAATGTGATGTTAATAACCTTTTAAAGATTATAAGGGTGTACTTGATATTTTACATTAAATTAGGTAATTTTGCTGTGTCCAGTTTATTTTTGCATTAGTACTGTCTCTTGGTTATAAGTGTAATCAATAACCTATTAATGAATTAATCCCCATTAATTTTTTATACATGGCAGACTGCTGGTATACTATACTAAATAATTTGCAGTGATTGTGTTCCATGTGCCCTATTCTACAGATATATGTACTGAAAGAGCCTCCACGATGGTGATAGTATGTTGTGAACTATATTGTGCTCTACAAGATAATACATTAAAAGGAAAAAATATTTATACGAGGAACAAACCTTCCAGTCTTTACGTATGGGAAAATCTCTCTAATGTAGCTAGTGCCCTATCTACAGATATATGTACTGAAAGAGCCTCCATGATGGTGATAGTATGTTGTGAACTATACTGTGCTCTATAAGATAATACATTTCAAGAGAAAAAAATGTTTTAACGAGGAACAAACCTTCCGGTCTTTATGTATGGGAAAATCTCTCTAATATAGCTAGATCTGGTTAAAAATAAAACCAGAATTGGTCCCATCAGTGTGTCAGCTAATGGGGAGAGAGAATAGGCAGAGCCTGACCTCTTCTCCCCTTCATATATGTTGTGAGTCACCAGTTATCTCTCAAACTGTCTTCAAGCAAAATATGCATTGGCCTTTCTAGCATAGTTTTCTACACATTTCCTGTTCTTTCTACACCCTGGTGGTCTGGGTTTTCTTTGTGTTTTATGTGTGTTTCTATGGTAAGAAGACTTTGCCTCAGAGAAAATGCCCTGGAGTAGCTGACAACCCATGCTTTTGTTATCTTGCCTCTCTTGAAACTGATCCTCATTAAACTAGTAGCAGATGCAGATCTAATTGTTGCAATGTAAGTAGCCCCTGTTCAGTGTTGTGACTCGTCTCCGGAGAAATGGAAGCATTTTGGTGTGAAGAAATACAAGAGGAAATTAGCTATTCCATCATGGGAAGACTTTGAGCCTCCAATGGTGTCGGGTGCCTCCATTCCTTTGTGTTCTTTCTCTCCTCCACCAGAGTTCCTCAGTGGACAAGTGGGTTACGTACTCGCCTACCAATTCGGTGGTTCTGAGTTTGGTTCTCCACTATGCCAACGTGGAATGAGTGGAATTTGTTTTTGGTAATTAGAAATTAATTTCTCAATATAATGTGGTTCAGATCCCACAATAAGCTGTAGGTCACATTGCTAGGTAACCAATTGGTTCCTAGCCACGTAAAAATATCTAATCCTTCAGACCAGCCCTAGGAGAGCTGTTAATCAGCTCAGTGGTCTGGTTAAACTAGGATATACGCAACGTAACGTCTCCTTCGCCAGATTTGCTTCTCAATGCATCATCAACTCGTGAAGATTTTACTTCTCGTTCTTCTATTGGTTCGTCTCTGTTAGTTCAAGGAGGAGTCTCGGTGTTCATGACCACAGAAGTCACAACGCCTGATAACTTAAATCATTCATTCAAGGAAGGGTCTGGGAGATCTTACGATTGATTTAGCTACTACTGTTCTTTCGGGTAGAGGGATTGTCAATCATTGTTCCCTAACCCCCACACCCCGTGAGAAGGTAGGCAACTTCCCCTTGACTGTTGTCACAGGAATGGATGAGGAGAAGCTATCAGAGTGCTGGTCTTCACTAGGACTTCCTGCGGTGCCCAACTTTTGGGGGCCTACTGTCCTTCCTCTTGTCTTTCCGTCTCCCAAAGTCTGTTGCCATGTCAGTCTCTACAGCGTTGGTGTCTGTGAATTTTGCTTGCATGTCTACAGCTGTGACTTCCTCGGCCTACACTGTACTTTCAACAGCCGTGCCCCTTCCATCAGTTTCCATTCCTGGGCCTTCTATGTAATCTCATCCTGACTCTCGTGATCAAGCCCTAATGGAAAGAGTCGAGGGTATTCTTCTGAAAGAAGTTCAGCCATTCCATTATAAAGAAACCAAAGTAGAATCATAGTAGATCTCAGTCTTCCTCATCGTCGTCTTGCAGTCATGTTCTTCATTGTCCATTCGTTCCATTCCACCAAGGCATTGGAGGAAGAAGGACTTCACGGCCCCTCCTTGCAAGAAGTTCCACAGGCCCTCTTTGGATTCCCTCTCCATCTCTCCTTTGTCTGAGGGCCAACTGTCCATCTCCTACAGTTGATTCTCGGTGGGTCCATCATGATCATACCGTCACCTCCAAGTTTATAACTCATCTCTAGCTGCCCCTCTAGGGTTACTCACCATTACAGATGGCCAAGCACCTGTTAAGGTTCACAGTCATACGTCTTCTACCTTAGCTTCTGATGAGTGTCTAATTCTTCTTCCACTAGCCCTGCTCAAGACATGAGTGTTAAGACCACAGTTGTTAATAAAGATGACAACGCAGCCGTAAAGAAGTCGACTTCACACCTGAGGGAACATTCTAGTGATTGGAATCATTCCTCTCTCAGAGCAAGTAGTCCATGGAGCAGTGCGCGGCCATGACCATTCTCCATGTAACGCGAGTCCTTCTTGTTCGCAGAACTAACTGCAACCGTCCTCTCCTGTAGCACACAGGCCACTCTCTCGGTCTTCTGTCCGGGACCACTATCAAGACTTGATTGAGTCCATCTTGTTTATCAGAACGATAATAAACCCAAAGTGTTAGGCCCTGACTGTTCTCGTGCTTCAGTCAGTAGTAAATAATGATACACAGGATACCACCGAAACAGTCGACAGACCAGATCAAGATTCTCGTAGCCTAGAAGGTCCTCTCCCCCTCAATGCCAACAACCAAAACTTCTTAACTGCTTATGCAGAAGTGGTGGAACTCATTCATGGGTACAGATTTAACAAAAGACTATGGCTATCAGTTCAGATTTTCCTTCGGGTCTCAAATCCCTTGTGGGGCACAAGAAAGACGATGGCATCGTTAGGGTTGCATCCTTAACCAATTGAATTCTCTTGTCTGTGGATGGGACAACTTGCTTCAGTCTAGCAGGTTATTTAAGTTGCTCCCTCCTCCTCTTCCACAAAATACACATTTTTATGTTACCCCAAACATTGTATTAAAATCAAGGAAGTGGATCCAAACCTGGTTCACCTAGGCCCGGGTCTTTTTTTGTTATACCAAATCTGGTCAGACGGCACCTCTTTTACACACCAAGAGTCTGCTACAATGGAGTGACTGCTGAGTCATCAGGGTCAAGTCTTGGGAACATAGTGCTCACACCTGAAGGTAGCAGAAAGGTTTTTCCATCAGTGGGGAAGGCCCATGATAGACCTTTATGCAAACTGATACAACATAAAACTAGAGGCGTTTTGTTCAATCGTTCTGGATCCTCCAGCCACAGCAGAAGATGCTCTGCAACATCCTGGGACAATCTGGACATTTATGCCTGATCCACCAACTAATCAACAGGTTCTTTCAGAACCTCAGAATGACCTTAGTGGCTCCCTTGTGGCCACATGCCGAGTGGCATCCCAACCTATTGGCCCTGCTGACCAAGGTGCCAAGAGATTCCCCCATGGCACAACCTTTGCCAACCGCACCTCAACAGATTCCACTGATCAGTAGGGTTCCTGTCTCTTCACGATTGGAGACTATCCCATATTTCCTGCGAGGGAGAGGCTTTTCTTGCAGAGCAGCAACAGATGTCTGGCTATCTCAGGAAATCTTCTACAGCTGTGTAACGGGAAAAGTGCTGTTTACTGTGATTGGTGTCATCAACAGGGTTTCTCGCCAGTCGGACCTTCTATTTAGCTGACTCAGTTTCCCTATGTGCAGAGAAGCTGCTTTCTTTCTCAATCATTAAGGGTTACAGGGGCTGCTCTAGGGATTGTTCTATGCCTGAAAGGGGTAGACCTTTCCTCCTCATGGAAGATCTCCGCTCCTCATAAGTTTTGAACAGTCCTGTTCCCCAAGTGAACTTAAACCTTGGTCCTTAGCAGCCTCACTCATGCACCATATGAATCTTAAAGGGGTTCAACAGAGACATTTGACCCTCAAGACAGATTTTATATTGGCCTTAGCCTCAATGAAAAGAGTAGGAGAACTTCATGGCGTCTTTTAATGTCAAACAATCAAGGGGTTGGGGGTCCAATGCCTTTGAATTTGTCCCAGAATTTGTAGCCAAGACTCAAAATCCTCCGGTTCTCAGTAACGGTTTCGAGTTCTTTTCGATCACCTCCCTGAGAGATTTTGTTGATAATGATCTAGAGGACTTCCTTTTATGTCCTGTTAGGTTGTCGAAGACTTTTGTTAGCAATGGCCAGAACAAGAAAGAAGTGTCCATGAACATCACCTCCTTTTGATTACATGAAGTAATTAGACATGTATACAGCAATTCTTCTAATGTAGATGCCAATACAGTGCATGTAAGAGCTCATGTTAGGGTATTGAAGGCTGGTATGTGGGTTCATCAAACGACCTTCACTTCCTACCTATGGGACATTGCCCATAGGTCCTTAGACACTTTTTCCTTGGGTCCAGTGGTGGCTGCTCAACAAGTTGTGTAGCTCATCCAGTACCCCCAGCAAGACAGGTTGTATCTTGGCCAAGATGTTGGTTGTGAAATGAGAATGAAAGGGTTGACTTGTCTTCTTCCTTTTTCTTTCTTCTTCCCTTCCGGCAGGCAAGGGGAGAGTTCTGAGCCATCACTAGCTGGAACTGGCTAGATACAGGTGAGTGAGCACCCATTCTATTTTCTATACTATGACTTTTCTTACATAATACAAATCAAGTCCTGCCTTCTCTCTCACACGGGGAGAGAGGGATTGACAATAGAACAAAGTTGTTGTCTACCCTTAGTTTTCTTGTCTCTAACAATAGATCAGAGGCATATGATTCCTTCCTATGCTCTAACAATGATTGACCAGGAAGTGAGCCCTGGTGAGCCAAACCACCAGTAGGTTCTAAAGCTTACTTTGTCCTCCAACCAAAGGTAAGTCTCCCCATACATGAAGACCAGAAGATTTTCTTCATATATAAACAAATGACAAATTTTTAATCAATTTGTATTTTTCATAACAAACCTGAGGTCTTTAAATGGATGATGGCCCACCTCAATCCACCTCTCATACAGTTACCTGGACTGGAAGATAACTGGCGACTCACAGCGTATGCCAAGGAGAGACGAGGTCAGGCTCCACTTATTCACTCTCCCTATTAGCTGATTCACTGAGGTCAGGCTCTACCTACTCACTCTCCCTATTAGCTGATTCACTGATACCACCAAATCTTGTTCTATTTTTAACCATACCCAGCTTCCCTAGAGAGATTTTCACCTTATGTAAAGACCTCATGTTTGTTAGCTATGAAAAATACAATATTTATTAAAAATTTGTCATTTTTTAAACTGTTTTACTTAAAGGTTTTTTGTAAGTGAAACCAGACTAGACAAAATAAGAATAGTACATACATGGAATTATTACCAAGTAGAAAAAACAAGCATACCTTCTAGTATTAATGTTGTTTACTAGTTTGCATAAAGGATAATCAAGGACAAAATGGGTCTGCGTAAAATTAGTTATATATATGCAATTATACAGATCCAAGAACATCAAAATAAAAGCCTAAAAATTCTACTGAGGATCTAAAATTACAATATTTAAAAGTAAATTGTATTTTTCCTAACTATACAAACCTGAGGTCCTTTACATTAGGAATTAGTTTCGGCAAAGCTGGAAAATGGCCGCTAGACTTTTGAACAATGTAGTTAGGTAGTTTTACTATCATTCAGTTGGTGGGAGTCCCAGTCCCACCCACCCGAACGTGCACACTCCACTTAGCTTTTGGCCCAGGAAATAGACTGAGGGATGGCAAGAGGTGGGCCTGTGTAAAGGACCTGAGGTTTGTATAGTTAAGAAAAATACAATTTACTTTTAAAAACTCATCTGTTCCTACACAATATACAAACCCTCAGTCCTTTGCATTAGGAAGACATAACTGGAGGGAGGAATCTGAAATAAGTCTTACAGCTGACTGGAGCTTGCACACCTTGATTTTCTTCTTGGTCGAAAGAGCAAGGAGAATTGTGCCTCTGATGAACTGATCGGAGTGCGGGAACTGCGTAATCAATCATCAGACCTCTGGCTTTTTTTGAATGACGAAGGAAACAAAACCTCATAAGAAAACAAGCTGGGGTGAATCTGAAAGTTTACGACAGTAAGGCAAATATAAGCAATAGGTTTGTCTTATTGGCAGGGTCCCCTGCCCCCTTGCATGAGGAAGGGGCAGTTGCATTTATAATCTAAAAGATAAATAGAAAGGTTGCTGTATTATGACACTTGCCTCCAATCGGAGCCAATTCCAGCATGTAACGGCCAAATCCACTCTCTGCACAAAGGAAGAGAAGAAAGATGAAGGGATGGAGAAGAGAGACCAGTCACTCAACTTACACTCTAATCATCCACAACCACACATGAAGGCAAGATGCAACCTTGTCCTGATAAAGGAGCTGAGTAAGCTACATTACTTGTTGTGCAGTCACCAGAGGTCCCAAGGAAAAAGTGTTCAAGGACTTGTAGGCAATGTCCCAAAGGCAGAAGGAGGTTGAGGTGGTCTGTCGAGACCACAACCCCACCTTCAGAACCTGATGGATTGACAGATTATTCCAAAATGCGGGGGTTGGACCAAAGCCCCTGACCTTGAGCTCTTGGCCAGGGAGTACTGGTGTTGTCTACGCCAGCAGCAGAGTACACCCTTCAAATTGTCTCATGAAGCCAAAGATTTTATTACGGTCTTAAGATTTTAATTGCAACGGTGTTATGGCCCAACGTCCTGTGACTAAGGGTTTGTTACGTCTAGGCTTGCTGATCAAATTTTGACTCACACTAAAGCTCAGTTATCTCTCTCTCTCTTTCTCGTTAATTACCTCTTATAGCTATCATTACAACTTCGAGGGAAAACTGCTCTCCTTGTGAACAATAAAGTTTATTATTTCACTTATTTCGTTGACGTCTTATAGCAGGATTTTATCGATCACTATTATTATTCGCCGACGTTATTATTTCTAAGTTCTATTTGTCGGTTGGTATCACTTTTGTAACTATCGAAATGTGTCTATTTATTTAACTATACTCACTACACGTTACGTCTCCTGTATTCCACAATTGCTGGCACCAGAAATGTTAGAGACTGTAGCGTTCGTGTTTATGTTCTCTTACCTGCTTCTTTCTTCTAGATGATTCGTTCTGCGATCTGGCTCTATGTTTAAATCTTTATTCTTCTTCTAAATTGGCAGTTCTGGATTAGTAATAATAGTCTCTCAGGAGTTTCTTTACTATTGCAAAGAATACAAGTTACAGTTATACAAATTACAACCTAGAAATCTGTTTAGGACCACTGGCAAAGTCTTGCTTCTTTATTGTATGTATGACGGCGGCTGGTCCTCTCTTCTCTCTTTTAAGATTGCATCGAGACTGTGTTATGGCTGTTGCCACTCACCCATCTCGCCAGCGTCCGGTGCCTAAGAGGTTTTTACGTCTATGGTTGTTGACTAAATTTGACTCGCACACCGAAGCTCAATTTTCTCTCTCTCTCTCTCTCTCTCTCTCTCTCTCTCTCTCTCTCTCTCTCTCTCTCTCTCTCTCTCTCTCTCTCGTTATTTTCTCTGTACTAGTCTGATCATTCTCTCGTTTATGTTTTTACGCCACCCTTTCTAATATTATTTCTCATAGCTATCATTACACGTGTTGTGCCATGAAATGGCGTGACCCAGGCTTTATGTTGGCAGATGTATGAAACGTATTCAATTTTGGAATAGATTTATGTCAAATGTGTATCAGATCATATCTTAAGCACATAAATGAGTCAGAACCACAGCATTTAAAAAAAATTATCATAAAAATGCTATCGTTTGTAACTCCCAATACCTAGCAATTATAAAGAATATTATGTAGGATTTAAATCCTTCTGGGTCGAATTATTATTCACATCAATTGTTATTATTATTCACCTCAATTAATAGCGCAGTGAAACCTTTTTTAGAAAATGCCTATTAAAAAACTTGAAAGATAAAATTAGAGAAAATGCATTTTCAGGGTTTTAACATTTGTCTATCATAGGTGCTATAATAATACCACAAAGTATAGATCATTATATATCATCAGAAAGGTAATTTAATCAACTTTAATTTCGTATATAATAATATTTTTGATAAAATGCATTTTTTAGAAGTATAACGCGAAAATGAAACAAAAACGCGACTTCGGGGGTTTTGCCCCCTAAAAATTTTGATAAGGGTTCCGGACGTTGTTTTTTTTCTTATTCTTCTTCTTCTTCTTTTTTGGTAATACTAGGGAATTATGTGGTAAAAATTTTTATCTCGGTTCGACTTTAATTACCTATATGAGTTTAATTTTGGAACGTTTTTCGAACCATACCACCTTCATATATTGAGTAAGGTGTATGTTATTATTACACCACTATATATATATATATAATTAATATATATATATATATATATATATATATTATATAATATATTATATATTAGTATAAATTAGATTTGAATAGTACAACGAAAATATTTTCCGAAAATGCCCATAAAAAAAGACAAAATTTGGAAAAAACTTTATTTTCAAGGTTTTAACATCAACATTTGTTGAATCATAGGTACTATACTAACAAAGAAAAACATACATAATCTTATATCATTAGAAATGTCATTTACTCTACTTTAATTTCGTATATAATAATGTCCTCGATAAAATGCATAGTTTAGGAGTATAACTCGAAAGTCTAAAAACATCGCGATTTCGGGGTTGTTTGCCCCCTTATAAATTTGCTAGTGCGCCCGTTTTTTCGTTTTTCTTTCTTTCTTTTTGCAAATAGTACTAGGGACCTATCAGAACCCTTTGATGTAGGAATTATTTGGTTATAAATTTTTTCCGGTTCGGCCAGTTTGATTTGTATAAAATGTAGTCTTAAAGTTCCTTGTTATTTTAGGTCATTTTGAAATGCTTTAATTTCTATTCTCGTTAATATATAGTAAACCCAAAATGTTATTCTTCGCGTTCATTAAAATTAATTTGATTGTAAAAAGCTTCAAAGACAAAGTATTTGATGGAAATACTCTCCCTAATTTTTTTCTTATCTTTTCTGCACTGAATCTTTAAAGGTATCAAATAGTTTAGTTCTAAACAAAACACAAACATGGTTAAACGCATCACTCATGTTAAATATTCTTGAATATAATAATACTCTAAACGGTTATAAATGAAAATTATAAATAATGATTGGATGAGGAAGCAAAAAATAATTTTGACCAAAAAATGCTGTTCTGGCCCACTGTGAACAATGGAAGAATGAAAAACCCAACTCCTGCGTCGACATCTAAATGAAATTCGGCGACGAAAACTTAACTTAGGCCGCAGTCATTTAACAAGATTTTAATGCCATTTACACACAAAATCCAAGAAGTTACATATATCAAATTGAAGCCGAGAATTTTACCTTTAAAACGGTGCCTTAATATTAAAAATATCTTTAGAAATATGAAAGACATGAGGGTAATTCCGTGAGTTCCGGAATCTCCGTGATAGAGTTCCGACTTCCGAGGGATGAACCCTGCAAAAAAAAAAAAAAAAAAAAAAAAAAAAAAAAAAAAAAAAAAAAAAAAAAATATGAGATGATATAGATCACAGAATTGACAGACATCCGAAGACCCAGCGTGAAATTGCCACAAAATTTCATCGAAAGGAAAATCCCAACCCCGACCCCATCCAAAATTCACAGCCCAAAGTAGCTGCTGTTTCAAATCTGAATCGGAATGTTTCGCCTTTCTTTGGAATAGTAGGCTACTCTCCTCCTCAATCTGCAAAATTTGCGATTTTCCTTCCTGGATCACACTGATGCAACAATGGATTTGGAGCCTAAAGAATCCATTTCTTCCATTTCGGATGAGAGAGAAAGGGAGGAAGGAATCTTCTCCATCCTCTTCCATTCTTCAGAATCCAGGAGGAATATTGAGAAAGTAACCATAAGACAACCGAAAGAGGGAGTTAGGTGGAGAGAGATTAAGTGCTTGTCTGTGTGTGTGTGTGTGAAAGAGAGAAAGAGTGAGCGCTCACTCGTGTGAATGCTTGTGAGTACTGAGTATCAATGCTTGTGTGAATGTAACGGTAGATGGATGGAAAGAGTGTAAGGGAA
>NC_087200.1:171171863-171208373 GCF_015104395.2 Macrobrachium nipponense | reverse complement strand
GTTGATGAGAGGGGGTGGAGAACAACCGAAATAGTTCAAAAATATGAACAGGAAGGCTAAGCCAAATTGCTGCTAAGCCAAAATTCCAAAAAGGAATTCCCTTCTTTCATCTTCTCCTCCTCTCCTTACCCCTCAAAAGTCCCCCTCCCTCCTGTCCCGGTCTTCCATCCCTCTTCTCCCCTCTCCGCCCCCGTCTCCATCTTGGGTCGCTCTTCCATTTCTTCCCCAAGGGTCCTCCTCGTCCTCCCTCCCCCTCTCCCTCATCTCCTCTTTTCTGGTATGTGGGGGTGGTGTGGTGAGTTTTGGTGGGGTGTTTGTGGGTGGTGTTTGGGGCCTTTAACTACACTTTTTTTTTTTTAAAAAATTTGGAATTAATTTTCACTGGTATTGGTTAATTTTTACACCAGTACAGTAGAATTTAAATTTTTTTAAATTTTTTATCTTAATTTTTCTTTTTATCCTTATAACCACCAAGACCTAAAGGAACTAAATGCCACTTAGTGATGATTGGGGACAGATTAAACGTTTTTTCCTAAAAAAACATTAAAACAAAAAAAATAACCAATTTTTTGTAAACTAAAATTTGGTATTTTTTTCATACAACTAAACAACAAACCCTGAAAAGGGTTACTTTAACATTAAAGGATTTTACTTAGCCGCCAAGCCCCTGGAAAACCGGTTACAGGAATTTTTAAAATTACACCCTTTGTTGTTGGTGTAGGATTTCCAGGGAACTAATGGGGCCATCTTATACCAGTTTCCACCGGGGCCCAAAGTGGTAACACAAACCCAGAAATGCCCACGGCTTTACCTTGTGGAACCCATCAAGTTTTTTTTTGGTTTTTTTTTTTTATTTATTTTCCCCCCCCTAACGCCCAGTTTCAGACCCCTGCTTAGAGGGGTTTGGGGTTTTCGAAGGTTTGGGGCCTTTTTTTAACCTGTTTAAGAACCCTCCCCAAAAAGTTCAGGTTTTGTTTTGTTTTTTTTTTAGTTTAAAAATGACAAAAAATACAAATTAGTTTACAAATTTGGGTATTTTTTTTGTTTTTCCCAATCACACCCAGAAACCAAAAACCCTTCCCACCCCGGGGGTTCCCCTTTAACAATTTAGGATAGACCCCTATTACTATTGTTGGAGGGAAGGTAAGTTCTGTCTAAACAACTGAAAAACTTGGGGTGGGGAGGTGTTTTTTTTTTTTGTTGTTTGCCAACCATTTTAGTCCACTTTTCCGAAATAATAGAGGGAAAGAATTCGTAAGAGGAATGTGGAAATCAATGAAACCTAGGTACCCAAATCAATAGAATAAAGTAAACGGTAAATTCTAATTTGGTTTTTTTTTTCCGCCTCCCACCTGGGTGTAAGATAATGCCATTTTCCTTAGCTGTTTTTTACTCTCTTGTCCCCTTGGGCCGACTGGATTCCACCTTCCAACCCCTCCTTTTTTCCTTATTTATCCCAGTAAAGGGTTGGTGGGGGGGTTTGTTTCTAACCTGCAAAGTAATATCAAAAAAAAGCCAGCTAAGAAAAATAGGCTTCCACAGTATGGGGCTTTTGGGGACCACCCCTCTTCACCTGCATCTAGTCCCCCGTTTTCCAGCCACAAATGAAACGGTACCTCCTCCTTTCATATTTTGCCCCCGTTAGTTTAAAGGGAGTTTAGAGGAAAGAAAAGGTTAGTAAAAAAAAAGAAAAAACAACCCAGGGTTCCTAATCCCCTTCCATTCCCCATTCACTTTTCCCAATACCTTTTCATCTTAGATCGACCTAGAAAAACGCAAAACTGGAAACCCCGCCAGGGGCACTGGAAAATGAAAAACTATAATCACTTTGTTTTTTTTTTTTTTTGGGGGGGCTTTTGGGCCCCCCCCCCGCCACCAACTTGTGGAACCCCGAAGGTAAAAAAAAAAAAAACGGGTGGGGTTCACCAAGGGATTCTAAATGGGCAAAACATCCTTTCCCGTTTGGCAAATAAAATTGAAGGTTGAGGAAAAAAGTTTGGGTTTTTTTGGCGCTTCCCCCACCAACGCCAGCCTTTTCCCAGAATTTTTATGCCACAAGACCAAAATGTTCTTCTTTAAAATTAAAATGCCAAGGGAAGCAGACTCAACACCCCTGGATGTCCCCGCCCCCAAATGGAGCGTCCCCTAGCCTCCCCACCTGGCTACTCTTGGGACCCTGAACCCTCCACCCCCTGTCTTTCTGCAGTTAAAAAAATAAAGCATTTCCTGAATATCGTCCCTAACCTTAAGCCAAAAAAATGATTAATTGTAAAAAAATTCCCTTGGACACTTCCCGCCCTTTCCCCCTTGGGTTCCCGTTCCCTTGTTTTAACTTACGACAACCCTCTGGCACCAAACCCCCCCGGCCTGAACATTGAGGTGCCCCCTTGTTTTTTTTGTTTTTTCCTCTTTTTAAGTACTCCCCCCTTAGTGGCCCCCTGACGGGGGGGCAAACCAGGAGGGCAAAATTTTTCAAGCTTTTTATTTTCCCCCCCGGCACGTTGTTTCACCCCCCCTAAACCAAAGTCCCTTTGGCCCAAGTGGAAGGTATGGTTAAAAGGAGTCCGAAATCTGCCCCCCAGTCCTAAACTGATTGTTTTGGATTTTTGGGTTCCCCTTTGGCCACCCCGAAATTTTTTTCTGGGAA
This sequence comes from Macrobrachium nipponense, assembly GCF_015104395.2. NCBI lineage: Eukaryota > Metazoa > Arthropoda > Malacostraca > Decapoda > Palaemonidae > Macrobrachium > Macrobrachium nipponense. Next base: position 171,205,726 of record NC_087200.1, on the reverse strand, counting down.
AACCAAAAACTCACACACACCACAAAAAACCAATTTGAAATTTCATTCCAAACCTCCCTTCGAGGGGTGGCTTTTTTTATGAGGATTATGAAAAAAAAGAGGCCCCCCATGTAAAAGCGTTTTTCCCCCCAAGCCCCACCCCTTTTTGGTTTGAGTCCCCCAGGCCCCAGGGCCAAATAAGTAAAAGAACCCTGTCCCCCATCCCCCACCTTCCCAGGGTTTCAGGCCCCTCCTAATTCCGTTGGGGGAACTGATTTTAGTGGGGTTTTTTCGTAAAAGGGTAATGGGGGGGTTTTTTTGTTCCAGACCGACTCCCCCAGTACCTTTGGGTCCCCCCCCCAGATCCCATTCTGGGGGGCCCGTTTTTTAAGCTCCTTTTTGGGTGGGCCCCATTGAACTGTTTTGTTCAAAAAGCTTCCCCTCAAATCAAGCATGGCCAACATTCGCCCCATGCAAGATATAATTGTTCCCCAAGTTCTCCCCCTTTTCATTCGGTAAGAACCCCTGGAGGGCTTAAAAGAGCAGCCCCTGTTACACCCCCTTCCAACTGCAAGATACAGGAACATATGTTTTTTTTTTTTTTTCTTGTTCTGGAAGCTATATCAAGAAAGGTTCCTTGCTTAAAACTGCCTGAAAATAGTGGTACCGATTGTGGGGAAAGACTAACTTTTGTTGTTTCCCCCCCCCTAACGACAACCAAAAAATCCCCCCACAGTTATGCCCATGAACCAAACTTTTCCCTTGGTAATCACTGCTCCCGCAGATGGGGAATTTTTTTTTTCTGAGTATTAACCTGCCCCCATCCCTTGAATTTGTTTTTGCTTTTTGCTTTCCCCCTGGGCCGAAAACCCTCGCCTCTCAGGGAGGAGGATACTTATTTTTTTGCACAGTCACCTCCCCACCCCCCGTGAAGCGATAGGGGCAACTGTGTGTTTTCCCGTAACCGAACTGGTGGGGGTTACCTTTGTCTCCTCCTTTCCCAAGTGGGAGGCCCCCCTGACACAGGAAGGGTTTTGGTTTTTTGGCCTTTCCCCCATGGAGGTAACTCTTCTTGGCACATCCTACTAGGAAGTTTTTTTTATTCCCCAGTAAGGGTGGTCCCCCCCCCTGGAAAAACGCCAAAACCACTCCTGCCTTTTCGGCCCATAATGGGGCCTAACCAGTGGGTCCCCCCCCCCCCCCCAGCTTTGAAGGGTTTTGGTTCCTTGAAGGAACCACGATTTTACCACCCCTGTTTTTCAAGAACCCTTGAACCGATTTAGAATCAAAAAAATGGGGGAGGAAAAAAAATGGCGTAAACACGTTCCCCAGATTGGGTCCCCCCCCCCCCAAGGGGGGTGGGGTTTTGGTTAGTTTGTGGGTCAGATCCTTTTCTTGCTACTTGCCCCCCCCTCTGCGTCCCCGGGACTAACTGAAACAATAACACCTTTCCAAACCCTTTTTTTTTTGGTTCTAACCCGTTGGTTTGCGAAATGAAAGGTCCCTAATGATTGGTCACCCTTTCCCAACAACATGTGGAAAGCAAATCCCCTGGTTTTTTTCCCCCCACTACCCTGTTGGTTGGTAGTAGGGAACCACTCCGTTCCCCCATAAATGTCCTGAATTCCCTGGCCGGCTTCAACTTGTTTCGGCCCACTTTTAAAAGTTTTGTGTTGTTTCCTTTTTTTTCCCCCGGCAATATAACCCTGGCCCTTTGATGTCCCTAAACCCAGGTTTTTCCTTCTATAGCCCACTGGGTGGGAAGTTTTGAACCTTGTCCCCATCACAAAAATGTAAACCCTTGCCCCGAGAAACTAAGGCCCTCTTATTGGCCTTGTTTATATAAGCTACCACTGTGGTGTTGTCTGACATCAATACCACTGAGTGTCCCTTTACTCTCTCCCTGAATTCTTGTAGAGCCAGGAAAGCTGCTTTCAACTCCAGCACGTTTATATGGAGTTCTCTGTCCTTGCAACTCCCATTTTGCTGACACCATCAACTCCTCCATATGGGCTCCCCAGCCTTCTAGTGACGCATCCGAGAACAGCAAGAGGTCTGGGGAGGATTGTTGAAGGGGGACACCCACTGTCAGATTGTCGTCGTCCACCCACCACAGCAAGTCTTTCCTCACTTCTGCCGACAAGGGAATTTGCTCGTATGGGTGATCTACTGTTGGTGACCAAAAACTCCTTCATCCTCCATTGTAGGGACCGAAGGTGTAGCCTTCCTTGTGGTACTAGCTTCTCCAGGGAGGTTAGGATTCCCAGCACCACCTGCCACTGTCTTGCTGGCTGTGTCTGCTTTCCCAGAAAGGCATTCACCACTTGTTTGCATTTCTGTACTCTTTGGTCTGTCGGGAATACTTTGGCTTGTGTTGTGTCTATCACCATTCCCAGATATTCCAAACGTTGACTTGGATCCAGCTGCGACTTCTGCTGATCACCACAATACCTAGGCTGTGACAAAGCTGCAGGAGGGCCGCCTTGTCCCTGAGTAATTTTCTCCCTGGACTTTGCTATCACCAGCCAATCGTCCAGATATCTTATCAGCCTGATCCCCTGAGCATGCGCCCACGCCGACACGAGGGTGAACACTCTTGTAAAAACTTGAGCAGACGTTGTCAATCCGAAGCACAGGACCTTGAACTCGAAAGCTTTCCCTGCAAGACTGAAGCGGAGAAATTTCCTTGAAGACCTGATGGACTGGTATCTGAAGTATGCGTCCTTTAGATCGACTGTCAGCATAAAGTCTCCGATTCTGACTGCTTGTAGAAACCGTTTTCGGAGTTTCCATCTTGAAAACTGGTTTTCCTTATAAACAGATTCAGCGTTGACAGGTCTATTACTGTCTCCACTCCCCGTTGGCTTTGGGTACCAGGAAAATCCTGCTGTAGAAGCCTTTTGTCGGACTGCATACTTGTTGCACAGCTCCTTTTTCCATCATCTTCTTCACTTCGTCCTGCAGAATAGTGGCCTTCTGAGATTTGTGGGCATAAGTGACGTGGGGTAATGGTTGATCTGTCAGGGGGCGGGGTTACCTCGAAACGGAATCAAATACCCGATCCTGAGAACATCCACCACCCACTGCTCTGCCCCTAGTTCCTGCACACCTTCCAGTGATTTGCCAGGCAACCCCCCACTGGTGTGGCCGAGTGATGGGAGGCGCCCATCCTATCTTCTTGAGCCTCTCCCCCTTCCCCTATTGCCCCTTCCTCTGTTGTTTCTATTGTGAAAGGGCCGATGAGTTATCCTCTTTTGGGGAAGAGGGTCTTGTGACTCTATTAGGGATGCTATGTCTCACTGGTTTCTTTCGAGACATCTGCTGTTGTCTTCCCTCCAAAGGAATAGTTGACTGTTAGAGGTTTTCCTAACTGCCTGTTGCACCACCTATCGTTAGTGTCCATCCTTCTTCTATCTATCGCTTCTTCCAGTATGACCTCTGGCAACAGTAGTTGCGATTCCAAGATATCCCCATTCCTCATTGCTAACAGGAATCCAAATCCACATTGCGGCTTAGTCTAGCCAATGCTGCATCTCTCCTCATTAGCAGGATATTTGCCCAAACATTGGCACTTACGTTTGTCAGGTACGCAATCGCCTTGGACCCTGACTGTAGTAATCTAATGAACAATGGTTCATCCACTACTTTCCTTGTTGCTTCCGAGGATGCAATTTTCGCCACTGCTGTTGACCAAAGGTCTAACCAGGACGCAGCCTGAAAGACAGAAGAAGCTGTTGCTTCTAACGTGGCAGCCTCTTGGTACGTCAGCGAAGGGCACTCCATTTTAACCTGATCCAAGGTTAATCCAGCCTTAACCTTACAACATTAGGGTTTCATTTGTCTAGACAGCAAAGGGACCTTCGGTGTCGTATAATATTTCCTTTGCTTTATCATTGGAGGGGGAACAAATTTAAATGATCTATTAGATCTTAAGGAATTATCCCTCCCTGCAATCTTTGCGTTTACGTGTTGCAAGACCGATTCCGCATGACTCGAACAAGGCAATTCATACGACACCTTGGTATCCCTCTTTAGTCCAAACGCCATGTCAATTCCAGGAGGAAGCATACTGGCCGGTGTTTCTGTCTTCTCCGAAAGGCTATTGAATTGACGAATCACATCAATAACCTCTGCATACGAGGCCAGAAACTCTTGGTTTTTCTCCTTCCTCCGGCTCTAGTGTACCACTCTCCGTCACGAGAGATGTTGTCTCGCCTCTATCTTCTGACAGACGGCCCGGAATTCCACGGCCGCCTGCCCCTACGGCCGCGGCCTCTTTGATCTTTGCTGGCCGCTGTTGGCTCGATCCCAGATAGTCAGCAGGGGAACGAGAACGTCTCACTCTTTCTCTGCTCACGGATCTAGAGCGAGAATCTCGTCTAGATCTCCAGATGAAGGCTCCCTTAAGACAGAGGTAAGTTCGTCTTTATTAGCATTGGCATCGTTTTTGAGTGTCGGCGAGCCTGGCCTCGGCCTTCTATCCCGACGGACACTGCCTTCCACGAACGTATCCGCCGAGGTTGCCAACTCTCTATTTTTCGTACTTTTAATAGGAGCCTTATCGTCCTTCGTACGTATTTTGAACGGCCTTACGGGCGAAACTGGGACCTGCATTCCATCCTCTGCTGCACCTTTCGCCGCCAACGTCGATTTTTACCAGAGGTATCGCAGTTTTTGCGATCCGAACTGGCAACTCCGCCTCGGCCGCTAGCTCGCTGGCCGTCACCTCTCTCGCTTGTTCGGACTCTTGCGAACGGCTTCGTCTGGCAACCTTGTGCTTAATCGCCACTGATTTTCCGACCTTCTTGCTGACTTGGAAATGACAGTCTTCGTCCGAAGAAGAGAAGAATTGATTCTTCTCCTCTTGGCCCGAGGATCCGCTAGGAACTAACCGAATCCTCCTCCAACGCTTGACTGGCGCTCGCCGGACGTTAGCGGACTTAGCGATGACGCCGAACTAGAGGAAGAAGACGAAGAAGGCGAATCACACTTTTTCTTTTTGTCTCTCTTATCCATTCTCTCCTCTATATCCTGTAACTTCTGCATTACAGTTTTGCATTGACGGATCAGAAGGCGTATTAGCGTCTGGGTGCAGCGAAAAAGGCCGAGAATCGGTCTGTGACGTTCATCACGCCTGCCATCTCAGAGTGTGACGTATGTTGTGACGTCATCCCCTCTCGTAGGGAGAGACTGAGAGGTTTCTGCTGGTAACCGCACGTTGCTGCCAAATTACCTCCCACGTTCTGCATCGCTGTAAATACTGAGTGGGATGGTGAAGCAGCGGCATTAATTCCCAATAAATTGCAAGCCCGGGGGATGAGGAACATTCAGCGCTGCCGGACCCTGCTGGAACCGTGACGTCATATAATGCGCAAGCAGACCATCCAAGGTTGGTACGCCTGGTAGGCCTAGCGCTGACCACGTACCATCTAACCTATGCGCTTGAGTAGCAGGAGCCTGGAACAAAGATGGCGGATCTCCCCCTCTACTTGCTGGGAACAAAGGAGAGTGCAAATTATTCATAAAATTACCCAAGGCCCCTCCTGACGTTTCCGATACAGAACCGCTAGGAGAAACCGAAGGGGTATGAGACAATTCAAAAGCGAGGTGGAGAAACATATGGAGCAGCCTGGTTTATTACCGATACAAAAGAAGCCGGTAAGGTTTGGTCATCCAAAGATGGCGTCACCCCCTTTCTTTTGTATTGGCTTTTCCCATAGAACTTCTTCCACTGTTCCACCGACCACCGCGACAAACAGAACCACGGATTAGTAACCGTACATACGTTTTCCCTGCACCTACTACACGTTGGATGAGGATCCGTCGACACCGAAGTTAGGAACCTAGAACAAGGGAAGCCACTGACTCCTGGGCATTTCCTTTGTCTCCTCTTCGAAGCGGTAGACGATCCCCGATGTTGAGGCAAAATTCTCCATCATCACCACGTATACACTCTTACCACACATGATCACACTTGGAGAAAGAAAAGGAATGAAAAATAAAAAATGAAATGGATAAAGAACGGGCAAACTGAAAAAAAACCGGCTTTAAATGAGATAGACAGTAACAACACGTCTTATCTTAAAGGCGGTGGTAGGAAAATAACTGATGGGTCACAGGTAGCCGTGGGCATTCTGGGTATACATGCCCCGCCCCGTGACCTGGTATAGATGCCATTAGGTCCCTGGATCTCACAAGTGTAATTTTTAATTCTACCGGTTTCCAGCTTGGCGCTAGTAAATCCTAATGTTAAGACCGAAGGTTTGTTTTGTGTATGAACAAACAAAGCATTTCAAAACAAAGAGAAAGAGATATGGAATAAAGAAATTCTTAAAATGAGGTTGACGAGACTTCTAAAAAGGAATTGTCAGAAGGGGTTAGAGAGAGAAATAATCTTCCAACTCGCCTCCATTTTTATGTTAACCATTTATTTATTTTTTTAAGGGTAATGTACTAAGCTAACTTTTAAATGAAATTACAGTAACTTTAATTTCATGTAAAAGTTAGCATAATACTTTGGGAGCATGATTACGGTCATATTTAGTGTTTGAAATCTAGAAATAAGCACTTACTAGCAATTTCAGAGTCTGTGCCAAACTTATGTGAAATTCACTTTACACGAGGGGTTCTGGAACCCAACATCGCGTAAGTTCAGGATACGACTTCCCTGAGCAACCTTTACATAGGCCTTCATAACAAATTCTTAATAAAAAACCATGAATGTAAGTCTTTACAAAACCTTAAAACACAATCCTAAACAGTACAATCATAAACATTTCCTTACCTTCCTGGTCTGTAAAGTTTGGAATGTAATATGTTGTCCATCATTCCTCCAGTATTGCCTATCTTGAAACAGCCTGGCTTTATGCCACCAACAGTTGCAGGCCCAATGATTGATACTCCCTTTTCCTTGGCACGTTTGATCAATACTCTTGTCAAGTTCTCTGGAATACCTTCAGCAATAATGGCAATAGTGCGAACCTGAAATCAAGAAGTTCAGGACAATTAATAATCTAACAGTCCCAGATACATTAAGTCAAATAATAAAAAGAAATATTCTTAATATCTCTGTGCATAAATAAATTCAATCATCTATTTTAAAGTGTTCACCTCACAGTAAACCCATTACCTATGACAGCCTAAATTCATGGTTAACCAATTTTCTTGGACTCTATGACTGCCTAAATTCATGGTCAACCTATTCCTTTGAATTCTAAGTACTTGTAAAAGACGATGGCAGAGCAGTGTACGAAGTTGCTCTATTATCTAATGCTGAGTGTGAATTGCCAAATCCAAAGGTATGTAATGGAACGAACATTTATGTTCCAAACTCATGAAGTGTGGAGGTGGTAGGGTAAGGTAGCTACATTTTGCTGAAGCAATTGTACTAATTCTTCTAACCATACATCTCAGAATTCCAAGTGAGTGCTTGCACAATGAAATAAAAAAGAATAGCACAAAAACTATAGAGAAAATTATTTATGGAACTGTTTTCATACTTTTGTTATTAACAATTATTTTCTGTTCCAGTAGTGGACAATGATTTACCCATTCTGTAGTACATATACAGTGTAATTATACACTTCTTTTAATCGCAGATCTTAAAATTTCAGAACGCATACTATTACAATGACTCAAAATCAATTTACTAAAATTCATGAAAGCAACTTTTTTTTTTTTTTTTTACCTTTGATTAATAATGATTGCCAATTCTTAAGGGGGCCGGCCGGCTAATGCCCCTTTTTCAAGGACAGGACTTTGATATTCATACCACTTAATAAGGTGACTTGGGACATCTCCAAACGCATATGATTTTCGCCTCTGACCTTCAGTTTTTGTGACCAGCAGCGAATTTATTTATCCCGAAAATAACCATTTTTCAAAATCTATCTCCTCCCTTGATATTTAATATTAAGACCTGGGATTACTACCATATATAGACCTGATGTAGACCTCAATCGAATGGAGAGGTTTTTTTGTTTTTTTTCTAAAAGTCCTTTTTTTGCAGATATGAATTTTTCAATATGGTTAAAAAAATAAACCCTATAAATCAGGAGAAAAAAATTTATAAAAAAAATACGAAACAAAAATTGGAAAAAAAAAAAGGGCTCTATTTTTGATTGTTCTATAAGTCTTCCTGAGTTATATACCAAATTTCAATGTTATAGCTTTAAAACTAAGTGAGAAGATAGATTTAGAAGGTCAATAAGTATAGTTTGAGATACGGGCGTTCAAAGTTTTCCTTCGTATTTCTATAAAGACAATGTTAATAAATAATGATTATTATGAAGTATATTTCTTTTTTGTATTAAAATAAACCAAAACTATTTTTATTTATCAAATTTTAATCATAAATGATGGATCCCTTGCTCATATATCGCAGCCTGGGGCACTGCTTGAGGCAAACTGGGGCACTCCTTCCTACGCAATTCTCTCTCTCCCCTTCGCTAACTCAGCTTATTACAGCGAATTTTCTTTCTTTTCTGTATGTTAGCGAGATGTTTCCTTGTATTTTTCTTCTTTTGGCAATGATGAAATTCTTGCCCGAAACAAAGATAAACAAACGTAAATGCAAGAGAATTTCAAGAGGTGAAACTCGAAGGCGTACTCTTTTTTTACAAAGACAATTTAATAAATCATGATTATTATGAATTTCATATTCCATTTTTGGGTTTTTTAAAAAACAAAACTTTGTTATTATCATGAATGAAGATCTCTTTGCTCAAAGATCGTCGTAGCCTTGGGCACAGCAGTGACGTGTGCTGTCAAGCAAGACGGGGGCGTTACTAAGCAACCCTCCCCACTCTCTTCACTCATAACTACACTATATTATGATATTCTGTAATAATACTTGAGCGATTTTTCTTCGTCTGTATGTTAGCAAGATGTTTTCCTTGTCTTTTCCTCATTGGCATGATGAAATTCTTCGCCGAAAAACCTACATAAACATACGTAAACGCAGGCGTATGTCAGAGGTGAAATGGAACGTGCAGACTACTCGGACGTCTGTAATCGCACTAAATCAGGACTGTTACAGGACAGGACAGTGGACTTGGCCTGAAGTCTCCTTCTCGACTCGGGGGAAGTCTACAGATGCCATTACATCTCCCAATTTCTTTGACAATAATTATCAAAATTTACGATAATAGAGGAAATATTGCATTTTCTTGTACGGATCAATGTTTTAGGCTTATTGAGTTACGTTAACTAATTACCCTGTAACTACGAAAGTAAGAGGAATTTTGACGAAATATTTCGTATACGTATTCTCAATTGCCATATGAAGCTCCATGAATTTTTTCATGACTTTGCATTTTTCGCCCTATACCTCCATATATAGGCGTTCGGCCGGCCGGCCCCCTTAAGTACAGGAACTGAAAATTACCTTGTAATAGGAAGCATACAAGACTGGATGTTTTAATTCTTTCAGAATTTTGGAGTTGAGAAAATTGAATTTTACATTTATTTAAAAGATTTGTAATATGCAACTTCATTCTCAATAAGCTATAAAATTAAACAAAATTTAGCATAATTTCATAACTTTCTTATTTACAAACATAAAATCTTAACAGTTGTTTAAAGGAAATTCTTTAGCCATAAAAAAATAAGACATCACAAATGCCTCTATCAGGCCACCAAATTTTTTCAGTCATATCCAGACAAATTTCCCCTATCCCCTTTGTACATGAAAGCATGAAGGCGCATTTGTCTAACAAAGGCTCATTTCCAGACCGTGCCTATGCCATGCTTCCCCCCCCCCCCCCCCCCCCCCCCCCCCCACACACACACACACACAGACTGACATACCTATCTGTCAATCATTTTTTTGTGATTGACCGAAAAAGGTAAAGACCACTTTTGCTCTCAAAAGAAAAAAAATTACTCCATGAATACTAGTTTGGGTAGGCTAAGCTTTTCTATGTTAATAGAACATTTTTATGAGCTATTCAGGGTCAGACTAAAGTTTTTATATTAGCCTAGCACAGCTCTAAGCTGTTCCCAATTCCCATAACCACACACACTTTAGGACCTCTTCGTACAGTATTGGATTTCATGGAAAAATCAAATACTACTAGCATAATGAACACCCAAGGTCCTGAGGGTGCATACACAATCTTATCTATCTAATGCTGTTTTCTTTAACTGAAACAGTCTGGGGGACATTTGCTGAAGTCGAATACTATTGTAAACAATATGTTTGTAGAATACATTTAATTTTGCTTGTAGAAATTACATTTTTACATCAACAAAATTTACTACTAATAAACTTTTTTTTTAGTTTTTATTGATTTTGTTAATGCTCTACAAATACAAAAATACACACCTGTGGAAATGCAAGAGTATCAATCGTTGAATCGTATGCAGATCGCAAAGATGCAAAGTTGATTAAAACATCAGCATCAGGGTGTTTTTTCATGGCATCTGCCATATTCTTGTACACTGGAAAAAATATACAATGCATGTAACAATCTGAAATACTAATACAGCTTCACTATACTACCATGTACTGTGATAAATACTGTGGTAAATGTAATTACAATGTCAAGACTTCTTAAACGTAAAACAAGATACATGTCACTAACTGAAAGTGGTTTTCATTTTATATATTATAAAAGAAATTACAAAATACATATTGTATATGGGTACTTTTCAAACTGAGGCTTTCGAAGCATGGAACAAGAAGTATGAAGGATAATCAAACAATAAGAAATATAAAGGTAAATAAACAATAGGAGAAAACAAGCACTATATAGGTAGATGAAAAGGATAAGGTTGTTAATTCACTAAGCTGTCTATACCCATTCATTTTAATACCTACTGCCAATTTCCTATGAATTAGATTCACCAGGAAGGTTGTTTGTTTAATATGGTTGTCTGAATGTTACCAGACCTATGCATTACATTACATACGAGTATTTATTTTTATGAAAATGTTAACCACAGTGGATCTTGTGACAGACAAGTAATTAGAGTTTGGAGAAGAAAAAAAAATGTTATGTTATAATACAATTAAGTTTGTTCATACTTACCTGGCAGATATATATATAGCTGTATTTTTTCTGACGTCCGACAGAATTTCAAAACTCGCGGCACACGCAGTGGGCGGGGCGGCCAGGTGGTAGTACCCATTCCCGCCGCGTTGGGAGGTCGGATATCAGGAACCATTCCCATTTTCTATTCAATCTTATTCATGACCCTTGTCTCCTGAGGGGAGGAGGGTGGGCACTCTAATTATATATATCTGCCAGGTAAGTATGAACAAACTTAATTGTATTATAACAATAACATTTTTTTCATGAAACTTACCTGTCAGATATATATATAGCTGAATCCCAACCTTCGGATGGTGGGAAAAGACAGAATAGGATTTTTTAGGAAACTTAAATTAGTAAATGATGTACTTCTTGGTTCCTTAACCTGTTAGCAAAGTAGACTCTGTGATTACTGTCACTTAAGCCTGCTTCTGCTTTTATCAGAGTTGCCAGCCAGGTGTAGACCTGTAGTGCTGGTGCACTCTGGATGCTCTGTCAACGGGGACGTGACCTCAACGTGACAAGACCATCGAGCCAAACATATGGGAGTAACACAGCAACCGACCACCACTGACCAACTAACCAAAAGACCCCTGACAGTTAAACTAAAGAATGGGAGATTTCCACAGAAGATCTCACACCATCAACCAAAAACACAACAATAAAACTAACCTAAACTAAGCTAAGGGATAGGAAGAGAGCTACCTTCAGCCCCCAAAACTGTGTCTGCCGAAAATGTATGGCCCCCAAAGAAACTACAGTTCTCGTAAATCGTTCTCACATCCCGGAGGTAATGTGAGGCGATACGGAATTGCTCCTCCAAAAGGTGCTATCAAGGATATCTTTGATAGACATATTCCTTTGGAAGGCAAGAGAAGTAGCTACGGCTCTGACTTCGTGAGCTTTCACTTTAAAGAGGCTCAAATCAGTCTTCTGGCAAGATGAATGAGCCTCTTTAATGACGTCCCTCAAAAAGAAAGCCACAGCATTCTTTGACAATGGCAAATCTGGTCTTTTCACCGAGCACCAGAGATTACCTGAGGGACCTCTTATCTCTTTAGTTCTATGAACATAGAACTTGAGAGCCCTGACAGGGCGCAGGGCTCTCTCTGGTTCTTGACCCACGAGACCCGACATACCTTTGATCTCAAAGCTCTTGGGCCAAGGATTAGACGGGTTCTCATTTTAGCCAAAGAAAGTTGGGGCTCAACGAACCAGACAGCGTTGTCCCCCTGAAGCCCACTAGGCTACTGAACGCTTGGATTTCACTAACTCTCTTCGCCGTCGCCAGAGAAGTTAGGAAAAGCGCTTTCTTCGTCAAGTCCCGTAGAGAAGCTTCGTGGAGAGGCTCAAAGGGACTTAACATTAGATGTTTAAGAACCACATCGAGATTCCATGAGGGTGGTCTTGCCTGTGGAATCTTGGAGGTTTCGAACGACCTTAAGAGATCGTGGAGATCCTTGTTGTCAGAGAGGTCCAGTCCTCTGTCGAAAAACGGCCGACAACATACTCCTATAACCCTTAATTGTAGGGACTGCCAATTTCTGCACATTTCTTAAGTAGAGCAAGAAATCTGCTATCTGGTTCACAGAGGTCGTGGAAGAGGAAATTCCTTCCTTTTTGCACCATGCCCTGAAGGAGGCCCACTTTGATTGGTAGACAGCTCTTGAAGAGGCTCTCTAGCATTAGCGATTGCTCTCGCAGCTGCTTTCGAAAAGCCTCTCGCTCTGGCCAACTTTTCGATAGTCTGAACGCAGTCAGAGCCAGAGTGGAGAGGTTTTGGTGATACCTTTTGAAGTGAGGCTGTTTGAGTAGATCTCTCCTCCAGGGCAACGTTCTTGGGAAGTCCACAAGGAAAGTCATGACCTCTGTGAACCATTCTCTTTTGCTGGCCACATCGGGGCAATCAGAGTCAACCTTGTCCCTTCTGAAGCTGCGAACTTCCTCATGACTTCCCCCATGATCTTGAATGGAGGAAAGGCGTAAAGATCTAGGTCTGTCCAGCTCCAGAGCAACACATCAACGCAATTGCTCCTGGATCCAGGACCGGGGAGCAATACAGAGGAAGCCTCGTCCTCGACGTAGCGAACAGGTCGACTAGAGGACGTCCCCACAGTCTCCATAATTGCTTGACAGGGACCTCCTGGTCGCAAGGTCCACTCTGTTGGCAGGAATTGATTTCGACGACTGAGAAGGTCCGCCCTGACATTTTGTACCCCTGCCACGAATCTCGTCAGGATCTTGATCTGCTTTACGTCTGCCCATAGCAGAACTTCCCTTGCAAGGAGAAAAAGGGATCGGGAGTGAGTTCCTCCCTGATTCTTCAGATACGCAAGGGCTGTGGTACTGTCTGAGTTGACTTGAATGACTTTGCCTGACACTTTGCCTTTTCGAAGAACTGCAGCGACAGGAAGATCGCTGCAGTTCCTTCACATTGATGTGCCAGGCTACCTGTTCCCTTCTCCAGGAGCCTGACACTTCCTCCCCTCCTAGTGTTGCTCCCCAACCGGAAATGGAAGCGTCTGAGAACAACACTAGGTCGGGGCTCAGAAGATTTAGGGATAAGCCCTCTCGCACTTCTGAGGGTCGAGCCACCATCTTAAGTGGTCTTTCACTGGGTTTGAGATCCTTAGGATCGCATTCAGGTCCTCCTTGGCTTTCCATTCTTCCGCAAAGAAAAATTGAAGAGGCCTGAGGTGCAGTCTTCCAAAGAGACAAACTTTTCCAGCGAGGAAATGGTGCCCAGCAGACTCATCCATTCCTCGCCGAGCAAGCCTCTCTCCCTAGGAAGGCTGAGACTTTCTCTAAGCCTAGCTGCTGACGTTCCTGGGATGGAAACGCCCGAAAAGCCACTGAATCCATCTGAATCCCCAGATACACGATGGACTGTGTCGGGGTCAGATGTGACTTTTCGGAGTTGACTAAAAGGCCCAGGGACTTTGCTAGGGCTAACGTTGATTGAAGGTCCTCCAGACATTTTCTTCTCGACGACGCTCTGATCAGCCAATCGTCGAGTAGAGGGATATCCTGATCCCTGAAGAATGCAGCCACCTCGCTACATTCCTCATTATTACTGTAAAAACCATCGGGGCCGAGCTGAGACCGAAACAAAGGGCTCTGAATTGCAAACCCTGTTTGCCTAAGACGAATCTCAGGTACTTCCTTGAAAGAGGGTGGACGGGGACGTGAAAGTACGCGTCCTGCAGGTCTAGAGACACCATCCAGTCGCCAGGTCTCAAGGCTCCTAGCACTGACTGAGGCGCTCCATCTTGAACTTGTTTTTCTCCACAAAAAGATTGAGCCTGCTCACATCCAGGACTGGGCGCCAACCCGACGACTGCTTCGGCACCAGGAAAATCCTGTTGTAGAAGCCCGGTGACCCAGGTCCACGACTTGCTCCACCGCTCTTTTTTCGACCATCTGGTCTAAAAGATCGAAAAGGATGCTTTTCTTCTCCTCCCTTATAAGTCGGAGAGAGGTCTCTGGAGTTGATGTTAAAGGAAGGAGGATTGTAGGGGATCTTGTACCCTTGCTCTACGATCTTGAGAGTCCAAGGGTCCGCCCCTCTCTGCCTCCATGCCTCCGCAAAGAACTTCAGTCTGGCCCCGACTGGCGTCTGAAGGACAAGATCTTCATTTGGTAGATTTTGGCTTAAATGAAGCTCTTCCTCTCGAAAAACCTCTCCCTTGAGGAGCTGCTCTCGAGGGGGGTGCGCGAAAGGGTTTGACTTTCTTCGGGGGTCTCACGAACGAAGATGTAGAAGGAACTGCTGGGCGCCTTGAAGACTGTGCCAAGAGGTCCTGGGTCGCCTTCTCCTGCAAACTAGTCGCAAGATCTTTCACCATAGCCTGGGGTGGGGAAGAGATGGTCCGAAAGAGGCGAAAAGAGCAATTCCGCTTTCTGAGCGGGAAGGGAGAAACCGACTTAGCGGTAAAATTACGTAGAAGAGCTCTTTTCTTCAGGAAAGCTGTTCCAAAAATGAGAAAACAAGCTCGTTAAGAAAACCATCCCTGACGGCCTTGTCCATACACGACAACACGCTGGACAACTCCCCCAGACTGATAGAATCAGGGCTTCTAGACTGAAGGTCCAAAACTCCCAAGCACCAGTCTAAGAAATTGAAGACTCCCAACGTGCGCAGCAGTCCTTTCAAGTGGTGGTCCGTCTCCACAGGAGTCCAGGACACCTTTGCAGATGATAAGAGGGACCTCCTCTGAGCGTCTAACTAAACTGGAGAAGTCCCCAAGAGCGGACGAAAGAACCTTCACCCCCACGTCCTCCTTGGTTTCATACCAAATGCCTCCTTTCCCGGAGAGTCTAGAGGGAGGAAGGGCAAAAGTGGTCTTGCCGCCCTGGTCCTTCCTTCGAGACATAAAATCTTGGAGCTTCTTGAAAGCCCTCTTGGTTGAAAGCGACGTCTTCATCTCGACAAACTCAGGAGTCTTGACTGACTTAGAAGACGAAAAGTTGAGAGGGAGGAGACCTAGGGGCTGCCGGCTGAAAACTTATCCCCGAAGGACGAACGTAACAGCCGCACAAGAACCTTATAGTCTGAGACAGCCGAAGCTACAGGAGGTTCCTCTTCGACTGAACTCCGCTGGACTACTATGTTCCCCTTCTTCTCTAAGAGGAACTGGAGAACGTCCATCCGGAGAGGGCGTACGTCCAGCAGGCTTAGGTCTAAACAAAGACTTCCGCTGATTGGAAGTTACCGCTTCAGGCACGGAATCGCCCTTACGACGATCCTTAAAACTTGTTGAAGGACGGACATCTTGTGAACGTAGTTAGAGCGTCCTTTGAAACGACGGGGACTGTCTTACTATTAGACACGTCCTACGAGAGGAAGCACGAGCTTCCTGAACGAGATCGGCGCCAAAAGCGTCCTGCTTAGGCAAGGCAAGGCGTCCTGCCTGATGCGTCCTCAAAAAGCGGTCCTGCCTCGTCCGAAAAGCGTCCTGCTTCGAACGGAGAGCTCCGGTGCCGAGTGTCCTGCTTTCGCGTAGCAAGCGTCCTGTCGAAAGCGCAAGCGTCCTGCTGAGCGTAAGATCTACCCGGAGAACGAGAACGGTGACGATCCGGAGGAGGAGAGAGAGACGAACGAGACGAGAGAGAAGGAGACTGCTTCGTCCTCTTGACGGGCAGCCTGACGTCCTTTCTCCGCTTAGGCTCGACTGCTGCTGGGCGAGTCCTTTGAGCCATGAGAGACGAAATCTGGTCCTGAAGGGACAAAAGGATTTTCTTCGTAGGTGACGAAGAAGAAGGGGCAGGACTGACCCTGCGAGAAGGCGAGGGGCGAAGGGATGCCTCCTTCCTTTTTCCTTCTCGCAGGTACAGCTACCTGCATCTCAGGGGAACACGCCTGTGCGCGCAACCCAGCGTCCTCGTCGGTTGAGACTCTACCTCTCTTCTGAGGAGGAAAAGCGTCATACGCGTCCTCTGAAGAAAGCGGTGATATAGGACGTGAAGCGTCCTCAAAACGAAAAGTCCTTTTCAGCGGACGAGTCTCTCTCCGAGCGCTCCACCCCTTGCGCGGGGAGGACGCTTCGGAGGACGAAAAGCAATCCTTCAGGACGCGCGCCCTGTGCGCGCTCCTTGGCTGCCTGGGACTTAGCAACAAGGGCTGCCGAAGGGACGCCAGATCGGTGGGGAGCCCCCGTAACCCTCTTGCGGCTTTCGACATACCCACTCCCTGAGTCCTGGGAGTCCGATAGAGGTCTAGGCGCATCATGGGGCCGATCTGACGCCCCCTCCCCCCCACAACACTAGGGGCACGATCACAAACTTTCACAGGGCCAGTTTCTAAGGCCAACACTTTAGATTCAAGAGCGCGAATAGACTCGAGAATCAGAGAAAGGGCATTACCTTCTCCAGACACAGCAATAGGGCCCGAAGGCAACAACACAGGATTAGGTTGAACAAAATCTACCGGTGTTAGAGGAGGAGAAATATTACATTCCTTACCTTTTGTAGAACTGCTCTTGGAGGAAGACCTCCTGACTCTATCACGCTCCAATTTACGCCGATAGGTCTCATACATCTTCCATTTATCATCTGACAAATCCCTGCATTCATTGCACCGATCATCAACCAAGCAAACATGCCCCCTGCATTCCATACAAACTGTGTGAGGATCAACTGAAGGTTTAAGAAGCCTCACCTTACATTCACACTCCTCACACACTCTGAAACTCCCTGTACTTGATCCCGACATCATGTACACAGAAAAGCCAATCCAAAATAAAAAACCAATCCACTATTACGCGTGCCAATCCAACAATCCAGAGTCGATACCAAAAGTCAATCCAGATAATTTAAAGCGAGATAATCCAAAAATCCTAGACGGAGGTACTGCAAATAGTTGTTTCCAGCACCGGCGACAGAAAAAATATGAATAGAAAATGGGAATGGTTCCTGATATCGCCTCCCAGCGGCGGGAATGGGTACTACCACCTGGCCGCCCACTGCGTGTGCCGCGAGTCTTGAAATTCTGTCGGACGTCAGAAAATACAGCTATATATATATCTGACAGGTAAGTTTCATGAACAAAAAGTAATTTTGGAGAAACGGGACACATTATGGGGTGGACTACACAGACTTAAAAGTGGTTTATCACCTCTATGCAACCTTGCTATGACGGCTTTATTTACTTGACTATTACATGAGCTACCTTTACATTTTAGTATTGTTCCTAATTATTTTCTTCACCCAGAATTTTTAAAAGGCCAAATTAAAGAACTTAGTTCACAATTTAAAGAATTTAGTTCACAAACCTGGAATAAGAATCTCCTTATGTCCCCAGTAAAAACTTCTGTTTATGGTCACCCGTAAATGGGTAGACCATGGCTGATACTGATGGCTCAGTTCGGGAGCACACAAAGTCAAAGTCAAGCATTCCCTGAAATGTTTCCATTCAGTAATGAAATATTTTCAAAATGTAAAAAAAAATGAGGTATGTAATCGTATTGATAAGGAATTGGATTATTTTTAAATCTGAAAATATTTGATTATAAAAAATAAAAACTTCAAAAAAGGAACCAGTCAAATGCCTTTCATAAAAATTAGCCAGTATGTATGTTTTTGTTACTTCACATTACTTAACATATTGCATATACGTATCTATCATAAGGGTAAGCATTAACAAAAATCAGTTACTGAAACATTATTGTGTTATTTATACTTAAAAACAGTTACAGTACATAACATCATTCTCCATACCTGTACAGCCCTAGTCTGCATGCCCCAGATGATGGCT
Organism: Macrobrachium nipponense; assembly: GCF_015104395.2. Lineage (NCBI taxonomy): Eukaryota > Metazoa > Arthropoda > Malacostraca > Decapoda > Palaemonidae > Macrobrachium > Macrobrachium nipponense. Next base: position 171,187,462 of record NC_087200.1, on the reverse strand, counting down.
TTTGAATTTTTCTGGAAAAGCTGCTCGCTGGACGCTTTTGCATCCACTTTTGAGTGCTCCATTGCACTTGTCTTGCGCTCTGGACGTGGAGATTGCTAAAGCAAAGATGTTTTTATGAAATATCATGTGGTACTTAACAAAATTTGCATATGAAATTGGCAAACAACTTGAAGGAAAAAGAACTGTGAAAAAGAACTTCATAATAAAACAGATTCAGAGCATCTTTGACTATGCTTTATGGTAACCACTGTCTGAGGTAAAGATGTTTATAGAATTAAAATATGGCAATAAATACTGGGTTACACTAGACTAGAGAAACACTAAGAAAAAGAGTAGCAATAGCATGAATCAAGTGGGACGATACTGCTAGACTATTATTTCAATATATATAGTAAGTCTCTTATTAGAAAACAAAGTGACAATCCCTGGTGAAAGTGTAAAGCCCATACATACTGCTCTACAACTGACATCAGTGGATATGAAGGATACTGAAATAATTCTAAAAAGGTGCGACAACAGAATGCCAAAATCAATGACAGAAATGAAAAAGTAGCACAGAAATGTGTTAAAAGGCTATAAAACTGACTGAAATCCTCAAGGTTACCAAGATTTATGCAAAAAATAAAAAATTGGGAGGAGCAACTAGAGATGGTGAAGTGGTAGATACTCAAATTGCAGAAGGCTAACCAGTAGGAATATCAAGAAAACAGGCATGGGTGATGAAGTAGAACAGATCAGAATCTAGGCTGAAAAAGCACAAGACTGAATTAACTTCAAAAGTTTCCCCACTAAAGAAAAAAGATGTGTAAAATGTGAGGGGTGATAATAGCACAGATGCCTAATCAATCTAAAAATAAGAATCCACAACATCTACAATGTGTCACTATTAAGGCCATAATGCATAATAATTATGTATTCTAAAATTCATACAAAATTACATGGAACTGCAAATGAATATGAAAACTACATCACTGTACTTTACACGTCTCTGAATTGTGACACCTATAATAGCATCAGAGAATATAAAATGAACACGATAATTAGCTATATCCTGATCAAAAAAATTTAATTTTTAAGAATTAGTGTCAATATGTCACAAGAGAGTTGCATGAACCAACAGGAGAAATAACTGCAGTTTTGAATTAATGAGTAGTAGTTTCATTCAGGATACGATTAGATATACAGTAAAAGAACTTAATTTCAGGCTTTTTTCTATATACGTATGTACTGTAATATACTGTACATATTCTGAACCAATGCATGTCCTTATACAAAGAAAATAAGACAATTCTTCTTTGTGATGCAAAAGATGATGATCCAAAGAAAACTTAATTTTGAATAATTTAATCTAATCTCACCATCATAGTTAAGTGACATTAAAAGCTTTAAAATCATTCCAATGCTTTTCATTCTAATAACTTCATTCTTCACCTTAATTTCTCCTTAGGGGTCATGGACAATGAAGAAATTAGCATGAATTACACATCAGTTTGTTCCATCACACTCTCATTATGTACGTACTTATAATTAAGCTATATTGTGCAGCCACAAAAAGCATCCTAAGACTCCTTAGTGAACTTAAAGAAAGAAAAATAACAATCTCCCTGTACTACCACATGCTTGAGCAGATCCTCAGGTCTCGGGGAGCTATGTCATTATAACATAAGCTGTTCGTTGTCTCCACGTGTTATATCTCTAGACATTACACTTCCTTATCCTTTCAAATTGTAATCTTTGTTTTATTTTCATCTTTCATTCACTTTCCTGTTATATGAGCATTTTGTTCAGATGTGAAACAAAGAATTAACCATACTTTCCCAAGTTTTTGAAAGATAGGTAATTTTAATAACATATAATATTTTTCATTCTTGAAGGATTGCAGTTGGCTAGAAATTTGACAAAGCACTGGCTTTTTTTTGCTAATTAAAAAAGCATAGTACCAGGCTGCTATATTTCAAGTAGTGATATATATTTGCATTTCTGCATTCCCAGTGTATTTATTAGTTTTGCTGGAATCTCACTCCATATTGACATCAGTAAGGATTAACTAATTAGCAAATTACAGGCTAGTTTATTTTCTCAGCTGTTGGCACATTTGGATTTCTGCAAAAGTTAGACTATAAACTTTTTGGATTAATTTACCTTGTAGGTAGTATAACTGAACCAATTTTACTTTTCTTTTACTCTTTGTCACAACTTCATACTGTTCATATGTGGAACAAAGCTTAGTCTTCTTAGTGCCAACTGGAAACCGGTTAAAAACAATCAAAGATTGTAATGCAAGGAATCTGTGGCATCTGGCAACAATGTGTATATGAGGTAAAGACTAGTTACCAACCATGTCTGCATCCCATGATGCAATGTCTTTCTTCGACTGCCTTGGAGTGTGGATGTTCGCATTTGCTCTCCTTCGGCCAAGCCAGTTTCTATGTTTTGCCAACAATTTATTTATCTTTTGAGTGGCGTGTCTTCTATGTGTTATCGTGGATTCAGCCAAGAAGACTAGGACCCGCCACGTTTGTATCCGGGAGTCCAAGGATCGCCCTGTTCCAGATTTTTAGCTTCTCTGACTGACCCCCATTCAACTTGTAGTAGGTGCTGTTCAAATTTTTATAATATTACTAATCCTTGCCCTGAACGTCATTCTTGGCCTGTTGCAGTGGAGAGTTTTTTGCCTCCCTGAGTGGACAATGCTGTTCCCCCTTCTTCCCAAGTTTTTCTTTCTGCTCTGTCTTCCGTTGATGCCCTGTCTCCTTCCTTGTCTTCAATTTATTTGTTTTTGTTAGTACCAGCAGATGCGCAGGGTGAGTTTGTATATAACGTTGCCCCTCTCTCGCAGAAGGTATTCTTCCTCCCGGGACAGAGAGGATGACACCATCTTCCTCTTCTGTTTCAAATTCAGATTCGCACAAGATGACAGCTATATAGGCTTCCCTAGGCCTGCAAGGTATCCCCCTCCTTGGAAGGCATATTGTCGATTTTATGGCTACTTGCCTTCACACTCCAGCTCCCTCAACGGTTCCCCTCCTCCTGGTCTGCATTACGTACTTTGCTCATGTGTGCTGCTACCTAATGGGACAATATTGACAACTGTGACAGATCCTGAGTCATCCTTTATCTTGCCATCAGCAAGGCCATTGACTCAGGCTGCCAGACTAGATACCATGATAGCACTCCCAACAGCCTTCCCACTTGTGACGTCAGCCTCAGTGATGTTACTCCCAGCCTTGTCCCTGGCATCATCACAGTTGATTGGCAACCCTTCAGAGGCATTCTTTACAGTGATGATTGATAGGTTGGACTGTGTTTAGCAAGAGGTATTCCAGAGTTTCTAGCAAGAAGTATCGTAGGACAAGGGTTCCCTTCCCTTCTCCATAGCCTTCTCATCCTCCTCCCCCTCATTCTCCAGTCAGATGTTAGAGGATTCATGCCATTGTTGCTTCTCCCAAGAGTGAGAGGAGTTTTGCCATCGTCCCAGCACGGATGCATCTCCCCCCTTCATGCTAGTTCATTGTCTCTTCAGCCTGTTCGAGTTCCTCGCAAGGATAAGAAGGCTCTGATTAAGAAGTTAAAGTTGCTTCCCTCTCAGGTTGCTAATCCAGATCCTTCCAGGATTTCTACTCTTCCAGAACTTGCAGCTTCTTCACCTGTTTATCTTCCCCACTGATGTGCTAGTGTTGGATTTGAGGCTATTGTGGGTCGCAGATGTGAGACTGTTGTCAGCTGTGGACATCTCTTTTTTTGTAGTAGGTTATCTTCTCCTCTGTGTGATGGAAAGGACTGTCTTTCTCCTATGTCCAAGAGGCCTAGGTTTTCTTGTTCTCATTCTCTGAGAAGTTCCTAATTGCATCGCTCACCTTCCAGAGTCAGGGATCATGGTCCTTTGAGGTTTAGAGTGCAGTCTCTTTCTGCAGGATGCTCTCCCCTTGGTAGGTAGTCTTCTCTGGACCATGTACATCCTTCGTTACACAGCCACAAACGTGTTCCATCGCACAACCGTGCACATACCCTGTCACACGGCCGTGTACGTGCTCCATCACACGATCGTGTACATACCCCATCGCATAGCCATGTACGTGCTCCCTTACACAACCATGTACATGCTCCATCGCACAACTGTGTATGTGCTCCATGGCACAAATGTGTACGTGGTCATCGTGCATGAGGTCCTCTATTATCCGCAGGTGTAGTCCTTCTGGTTGAAGGGGTGTCCCCTGGACTCTGAGAGTAGGTTCTCCAGTGGCTGCCAGGAGGGATGAGGAGATTTCTCGGCCATCTTTGTCATGTCATCGGTCTCCTGTGCCAGATCTAGAGGACGGAGAGACTCAAGAGTTTCTGTCGTCTTTCTCATTCATGAGTTGAATAATCTTGCAGGGAGGACACAGGCTCCATCTTCTATGACTGCTACAGGTATAGAGGCCTTGCTTGGCTTGAGACAGGATGCCAAAGCATCGTTTGAGCTCCCATGTAAGGGTCATGCTCAATCGATTTTGCAGCATGTGAATGCTTTGGTCTTGGAATGGGATGGATCCTTGCATTTAAATAAATAAGTTGTTTAAGCTTCTCCCCCTCCAGCTGATGTCTCGTCGTGTTAATTCAGACATGATCCATTTAAAGACTGGCTTAACTCTGGATCAGGTGAGGGGTGAAGGCCCTTCATTGTCCTCTCAAGAGGCCCCAACTTTGGAGTCGAAGATTCTTCTATCTTCCAAACTGTGTAGCGGCTGGACTTGTGGTGGTCTGCGGTGGCCAAGAGAACGTCGTGTCATTTTCAAGGAGGTTCCATCAGCTCTCCTTCCTTCACCAGGTTGCTTCAGTCTGTCAATAAGGCCATTTCTTACTCAGTGACCCTGGGTCCTGGTCTTCTCTTCGGAATGGGGATCTCCTTGGAATCGCAGGTTCTCTTTCCTGGGACACAGTTGGAGGATGTGATAGACCACAGGCATGCTGATACCAAGGACAGGCTAGTTCAGCAGGCAGTCTCAAAGTCAGAAGCTCGTTCTCGCCCTCCTTCCCCTCCAAGGCAGGGCTGGCGATCTCCTCCGAGGAAGTCTCCCAGGTAGTCAGCATTTGTTAGGACTCCTCAACCTATGGTTCCATCTAAGTCAAATCAGCAGCAGCATCCCTTTTGGTCCCATTCCTCCAAGCCAGGTAGAGGGCTGGAAAGAGGCAGAGCAGGTTGTCAATACGGCAGGCCATTGGGCCAAATGACAATATCACGGAGCGGAGAAGTAGGTAGTAGATGTTCATCGGTAGGGGTACCTACTACCTTTTGCCTCACTTCCCCCTCTCAGATCATCCCCTCCTCAACCTGACTTATGCTGGAGGCTCTCCAAAGCACTTAGCTCTCAGGAAGGAAGTGTCGAAGATGTTGGACAAGGGCACAGTGAAGGAAGTTCATTGTCCTTCACCAGGGTTCTACAGTCAAATCTTCCTGGTTCGAAAGGCTATGGGCGATTGGAGACCAGAGCTAGATCTTTCCACTCTGAGGGTTGTACTTTTAAACTACCACCTTCCCTGTTTGATGAAGAGCCTGCTTGTGAAACCCCTTCATGGAGCGGTATTATAAAAACATAGGGGAAGTGCTTTCATAAAGAGGAACTATACAGGACGATTGGTATGCTGGAGTTGAGAAACAAACATTTCATTCGGATTGGAAGATGGCTATTCTACTTCTATCCCACTTTATGCCTATATATATATATATATAATGTATATATATATATATATATATATATATATATCTATATATATATATATATATATATATATATATATATATATAGTATATATATATATATATATATATATATATATATATATAGTGTATATATATATATATATATATATTATATATATATATATATATATATATATATATATATATATATATATATATAATATATATATATATATATATATATATATATATATATATATATATATATATATATATATATATATATATATATATATTTTAATATATATATGTAACTTCTTTAAACAAAATAAAATTTATGACACAAACTCACTGAACCTTACTTATAATAATAAGAATTACAACCTCCCAGACTAGCCTTTCTTAAAGCTCCTGGATCAGAAAGCATGAATAACGACATATTTCCAAAGACCTGGGGAGTTGTCAAAGCATGCACAACATTATCAGCTAACTGCTATTTCCTTTAGTTTAGTAGGGACTGAAGTGTCTAAGACAGTTTTGTGTGCTCAAAATAGGCTAATCAAGTGATGGGTTTGCATGAAAAGTTTTGTTTTCAATCAATTACTTTTTATGAAAAGACAGTAACTCTTTAATTTTCATTACTAACATCATCCACTAAAATACATAAGGGAATTATTGCTTTGAATGACACTCACATGCTGGTGTTTGTCAGTCTGAACAGAGAGAGGAAGATTAGTTTTTATCTAAAGTTAAAGAATTTGCAGAGGCAGTATATGCTTTTAGCCATAAGCTTTTAACCAAATGCAGTACATAAAATACTATTCTTATTCAATGAGGTACATGTTTCAAACATTGTAACCTGTAAAACTTATCTGCACAGTGATCATTATGTACTCCAAAATAAGTCACTAATTTTAACAAATCATGGTCAATAGCATTCTTTGAAATTTATTCAAACACACTTTGTATTTGTTTCTGTCCATCTTGGTGCTGTGGGAGCATATTGCCTGCTGTGTGCCTGGGGCTGCATTACTCTCTGCCTTTAATTTCCCTCTACCCCCTTTGGTCTCTTCCCACCTAGCAGTCCAACTTCCTTCAACTTCACCTTGCTCCAATTTTCACCTGCAACTCAAGTATGCATCCAGTGGGTGAGCCCTGAGTGTCTAAAGATTAGACAGTCGTTTCAAACTAGAGTCCAGTAAAATATCAGTCTCCCAAGTGGGGGTATACTATACTACTAGAACGGGGTTAAGTAAGGGAGGAATTGTAAATGCAGCGACAATGTAAAACATTAAGACAACATGGTCTTCATAAGAAATATAAGTTTCAACACTAGTTAATAGTTATAATTGTATAAATGCTCATTTCTACAACTGTATACTCATTTTATTAACATGCAAATACAATTCCAAATTTTTTTTATAAAACTATTCAAATCTTAACTGTAAGCTAATTAGAAAGATAAAATCTGTTAGCTTAATACTAATGGAAATGTTCATGTAAATACTAAAATCAAATGTCAACTCCAAAAATTATTTCACTAATTTCTATTCAATATCAAGGGGCTATCACTAAGGTTCAACATGCTCAACTTGTTAGTTACACTATATTTAGTAGCATTTTCAATGTCATATGGTACAATATTATACGTACTTCTGAATTTTACAGTTCAAAATGAAAATACATCCCATACCTTAATGACTACAACTAGAGTAAGCCCTAAGGATGAGATATGCAACACTGCATAAAAACTACACTACAAAAGCACATGGGACTGTTATGTAAATTGAAAAAGCCAAAACACTCAATGCTCAGGTGAAGATAAAGACAACAAGGATATACTACACAGGTTAGCATTTTGGGAAAACACACTAAAACCTTAGTCACTTAGATACCCTTTTCAAGCTTGGAGAAAACATTTCCTTCAAATACGAAATTTCTGATGGAGGGCCCTAGGAAAAAAGCAAAAGAAACATTTACTTATATATTTGTATGAAGAAAGTCATACACCTTGAACATGAAGAAAACAATCTAAACTAATTACTAATCTTTCTAACATGCACATAACAGTAAATGGAACAGTACATATATGTATAGATAACATCTCCACAGTGCATATGTAAATAAAAAAAAAGAGGAAAAAGAAAGAAAACAGTGCAACACAAACAATAATATCCTAGAACACAATAAACAATATCCTAGAATCATAGCCTTAAAAAAGAATGAAACAAACTACAGAAACCGGAGCAGCTTATCATAAGGGAAATTTACTACAGTATTTGGATTTAGAAAAATAGACCAGTAAAATCTAATCTATATGTAATTTTAATGGACACTATAAAAGGCTTATATGCAAATACAGTATTTACACTTAAGCCTTAATGGACAGATTGATCCTTGAGATTAGTAATAACAGGTTTGGGGTGGTGGACGTATTGATCTTGTAGATAAACAATATTAAGCGCCATCAATTTGGAAAGAATCAGGGCGGGAAAGAGATGCTAATACTTCTGTACCCCTATAAATTCACTAATGGCAACTTTTGTACTGGCTAAACCACAAATGGAGCATCTCAGAACTTCAGTTCTGCTTGTAACTTCAAGGGGAATGATTATGTCTGTCTCACACAATGTTTTCTTGTAAATTGATCATAAAATATACCAAGGGATTGCTGTTGGGGTTTTGTTCTTGTCTTTTACTATAGATGTCAGTTGTAAATGTAATTTTACAAAGAAAAGTGCAAAGAAATATTAGAAAAGACATGTAAAAGTAAAAATAAGTTACTGAATCTTTGTTCTTGATAAATTTACATAAATATTTTTCAACATATACTAAGAATTCATTACTGATTTTATTTATACTGTTTTGGTATTGTGTGAGCAGTAATTATAATTTTATAAAATAAAATAAAATTGCTTATTTGAAAAAACATATAAGTTGGTAAAACTTTACTATTTTCTTGTAAAAGAGGCCCCACAAGGCGTTGTAAATAGTCATTTTAAACTTCTCGTGGAAGGCAAGGAAAATTTTTTGGAATTTTTTTCTTTCACCATGTATATTTGCATATCTTCCTCTTTCCATTGATGTGTTTTTTCATAAATTGGCCGACCTCAAAGTTTACCAGGCCTGAGGAGCTGCATATCGATATATATTATGTATTTTATTTCCCCATCCATAAGGGTTAATATTCTTGAACATCATAATAGAGAGCTATCAAGAACGGATGACTTCCTTATTAATTTTCATACTAAAATCAAAGAATTAACTCAAACTGGAAAAAGAAACCCACAAGGTTACTGCACATAACTTGTTTACTTGTATTTACATAGTATTTTACTTAAAACTTGAGGACTTTCAGGCCCTAACTGTGGCTCTTTTTCAAGAGATGTGAAAAAGGGCCACAGTTGGGGCCTGAAAGCAGTTCGAGTTTCAAGTAAAATACTGTGGTGGGATCACAAGCTTAAAAAAACAAGCGGGCAAATTCCCCACCCCACCCCACCCCACATAAACCTAATCACCCAGCTGCCCAACTCACCCTCAGTCACACTTTCTTCTTTAAACTACGGAATATGCAGGACAATTGACCTACCTACACACAGAACAAAAAACACAAACACATGTACTCACCCAACTGCAGATACTCAGGGCTATGCTTTGCTGTCCACTGGTCGAGGTTGCTGGAACACTAACAACAACAAGGACAACAATCAAGAACCACAACACCACAACCAAAGACCACAACCCACAACTATAACAACTACATAACAACAAAGACACAAACCAACAACACAACAACCCGGACCACAACAACAAACTCATGGAACACAACCACAACAAAAGACCACTGCACTAACAATCACCAACAAAAAAAAAACCACCAAAAGGCAACACACACATACCCACTAACAACACCAAAGAATCACTACAGCTCATCAACAACAACCCTCAACAACTCACAACCGCACCAAGAAACCACAACAGCCCCCAACAAAAACAACAACCCTCAACTATAATAATCACATACAACCCACAGGAACTCAAAAGCACAACAAATCCCACAGCACAGGCACAATAACTCCAAAGCAAACAACATCAAACTTAGCAACAACAAAACAACAAAACAAAACTCAACCAACTTCCAATACCTTCAATAGACTCCTCCAATATACTAACTGTCACCAGCTCTCACCAAAGACTGACTGAAAATTAACCAAACAGAACTCTGATCTCTAATGGCACCAGCAGACAACCCAGAACTCTCCAACAGCCAATCCAATTGCTACCACATCCAGCAATTACACCCTCTCTCTCTCTCTCTCTCTCTCTCTCTCTATCTCTCTCTCTCTCTCTAACACAGACGTTGTCAAATGGAACTCCATAACTCCTCCATATTACTATGCAAAAACCTTACTAGTAAACAAGTATACTCAGTAACCTTGTGGGTTTCTTTTCCATTTTCAGAAAGAAAACTGTAAGAAGTTTTAGTTTGGATTAACTCAAATATTTAAAACAAGCACACTCTTATATGGATATAAGAGAAGCACTCTTCACCTTTTTATTGCTAGCTTCTCATTTCTCGTAGTACTATCTTTAACACTTTCACATATTTCCCAAGACAACACCAAACATGTACAGAAGATAAATTCCCTAAGATAAGTATAAAAAAAAAGTATGAACAGATGAAAACCATCTCAAGCTAAAATTATTTTGAATAGAAAATTCAATCAAATCACATCACATAATTCCTTGTGCTTTGAAATTAAATCTATTGGACTTAGAAGATACTATATTATTGACCAGAGGGTCCAGTCACACTCGGGTAAGTGTGAATAACAAAAGCCTAAATGTTTAATAAACCATTTGTGGCAGTGAAGGCAACTGTGTACAAAAATAGAGAGAAAAAAAAATTGATAGAAACCATCCAACAACTCCAGTTAAGCTTAAACATTATCTAAAAAAGTCCACATAACAAACGGGACTAGGAAAAGACTGTCACCACTAAGGTGGCAAACATTAGATTTGCAACTTCTCTATTCCAAGACCTCCAATTCATGTTTCAAAATTTTTACCTGCAGAAAAACTTTAAACTATAAAATCCTTTAACAATACCGGTGATGGAACTGTAAGAATTTCTAGCTATTTTAAACATGTAAAATTTTGATATATGAAAACTTTTTCTGACATGCATGCCAGCTTTCATTCAATCAATTATTGCAGATTGCTGAAGCCAGCAAAATCATCATAACAACATACTTTTCATACAATAAAGGATAGAGATATTTTTCAATATATTAAAAATTAAGAGATGCTATTCAAAATTTAGAGCAACTTTACTAAAAAAAACATTTTATAAGAAGCTGAACATCTGAATTTTTAAAATTTTCCATAAGTGTATAAAAATTACACTAGCCTCCACTTTCTTACACTGCACTTTACTTGATTTCTTTGTCTGCACATGCATCTTTAACATTTCAAGTACACAAATACTACACGACACACTCCAAAGCACACATCTTCCCTAATATAAAAGATGAAAGAAAAACCATGCTACACAGCCCCACAGCTTTATTCTATAGCTACCTTATCACTGCCCTTATCCCGTAGCATGCATAAAAATTGAAAAATAACTATGGATAGAGGTCATTTTTACTCTAACACATAAACACATGCAGAAGTGGAAATATAAAAATAAAATATACTCTCTACCTCTGCATTTACCTGATGGATGGGAGAACTCTTGGATGTGGGATCAGGGGTGAAGCACTAATAAAGAAAATACAGAACTAAAATTACTCTCACATACACAACAACGGACTTTCTTCTAACAAAAAACTCCGATCATCCACAACAAAGGTCTTGAAATCCAGTGTTGCAAAAACATGCCGGAGGGGTTCTTCTCTCTTGCTTTGCCTCCAAATTTAGTTATAATTCTGTATTTCACTTTAGTTACCTGTTGCCATGAACACTATAATATGTATCATTCCTATGTTGCTTTTTCACTTCTCACATTTAATTTCTGCACTATCACTCATGTGATGTTTGTGAGTTTACTGTTAGTAAAGGCCCACTGCTAATCACATTCTACATTCCCTAAAATTGGAATATAACAATTCACATCTCTCAAGGCAGAACAGAATATAATTAAAAACAATTCAACACTATTTTAATATCTGTAATTACTTTAGAATTACAGGGTAAACTTTTACCTGAATAAATACTTCCATAAAAACAAACTACTTACTAAATACAATTTTTATCTAACACTGCCTATAAAACATAGACTGTAAGTATCATTCAGTGGATTAGAAACTGGTCTCCTTGACAGGTTCTGATAACAGACTTCCATTTCATTATTTGGACTCCAATCATAATAAATTCTTGTCAAATAAGTATCCTACACACTATACATTTTTCTCTTTCCACATTCTAGAAAAAAAATCTGTATATCAATCATTCATTATATCAATCATTCATTAATGACTATGTTCTCAGACTTCTTTACTTACCAGCTACATTATTCACATGATTTTAAACTTGTCTACCTTTTTAGAAATAATGTACACTTTGCAGATAAATGAATGATTGTTAGCTAAGGATATCTTGAGTGTTCAAGTGCAAGTTATACTACTTTGCCATTGTTACTTATCAGATGTTGTTACTGCTCAAAAGGCCAGACCCTGGCAGAATGTGATAAGCTGCGGGGATACTGTATTCAACTTATATGGAAAATTATGCAAGGGTTACAAGACTAAAACCATTGCATATGATCGATCACAAGATGCAATAAGTCAGTATAATGAAGACTGTACCAAGACTACATATAAAAAAACATGTTATCAGTAAATTTACACTCTGAAAAGTATAGCATGTAAAGCAAAACTTATAGTATTTGCTAAGATAACAATGTAGTGTTTAGTATCATAAATACTGTCAAATAAGACTCTTACTCCCAACATAAGGCATATTAAATCAAATTAGTCTTTGTTTTGCACTAGTGTAGCAACATGGTAGCAGACAGGGGTAGGTACTAGTGATGGGTAAAACAGATCAACATATCTAAAAAATCTCTTGCAGCTGGAAGATGTCACAACTACAAATTCTACTTGACAATGGCAAAGTATTTTCAGGAACTTGGTGTTACTGGACAAAGATCCTCATTACAAAGTACCTTTAATTGCCTAATAACTAATGCAATAACTGCTTCAACCACTCAAGATGAAGAAAACCCTGGTTACTAAAATCTCTTTAATTATGGAAGCTTTTGTGTATACAAAACATCCTTAATCAAGACATCTATACAAGAATTTTGATGTACTAAATTACAAGTGAAAAAAGAAAAAATAATGAGCCTAAATATAAATTATACCATGAAGAGATGAGCTTGTCCTATACCCTAGACATTATAACAATAATGGAAACTACATAAGTACACCTGACTTAATGAATTTTTGGTAAACATTGCACTAAGCTAAAGTGACATTTGGCAACTCCAGAATCTTGTTTCAATAACCAATTTCTCCATTCGCTAAACGCTCTTGTTTGTCAAGTGTTATGTGCTTAGCAACTTTGTTTCACAGACATAGTTACCAAAAGGCTTCAAGTTTGCTAAAACACAAGGTTTTACCTGCTACATTTTGGAGTTGCAAGATGTCTCTTAGCTGCCATGAACGCTTACTGTCTTTGAGGACAAATACGTATTGAGGGTTAATTGAGCACCAACAATTTTGCCGCTTGGTAATTAAGAAAAACAATAATCCAGGTTATTTCTCTCACAAGGCCACAATTTGAAGTGAAGGGAACGGGTTTGCCAGAAACGATGAAGCACAATTTGAGATCTTCTCTGAATGTTGTCTCCAAAGATAAGAATGCGTAATCTCCACTCAAACTTCCCTGTTAATAACTAATGGTAATTTCAAAATCCTGAAAATAACACAGCAGAGGTGTCCCAAGGTAAACTAAAGAAAACACACACCTCTCATGGGCTACTATGATGTGCTTATTTGTTCCATGATTAATACATTTTGTTTTTTGCACAATTTTTCTAGTCTTTTTCTTTTCTCACGCTTAACTTATACTGTATATAAAAAAAGCTCTTTCCATTACTATGCCAATTGTTAAGAGGACCAATACATACTTACTAAAAGTACAAAAATTATTAGGAAAGTTTCAACAATCTAAAATATGCAGATACTCCAAAGAACATAGTATTTTGACATAGGTATTGTGATATCAAATGGATAAAAACCACTAGTGAAGAAAAGTGTTGACGTTTCACAATCATTTAAACAGTGTTAAAGAGTTCTAACTGAAAAGACACTCAAATTTTTGGTATTTTCTAATTAATCTATCATGATAACACCACTAAACAACAGCTAGCGCTGAAACAGAAGATTGCTACAATTTTCCTACTATGAATAATCTTAAAAAATAAAAGTAAGTATTTACTGACTCTGTTAACTATTATGGAGTACAGTACCACAAATTTTCAAGCTAGTACGTATTTCAGTACACATGATCACAAAATCTTGCCTTTCAGATGATTTTGACACTTAAAAGTTATCCTTTTCCCATTTTCATAATCACAATTTGCTTCCTCCTCATCAGTCAATAACTTTAAAGCCCTATTTAAAAATTATAAAAATTATCACAAACTTCCTTGTTACTAAAGAGAAATTCACTATACGTAATTCTATACATGGGATGGAAACAAAAAGCATACAGTAGAAATATTTAAAATTTACTTAAAATTAAAATGTGCAAATTACCTACACCATTTATTTGACTTCAGACTAATGAGAAAACTAAATTAAGCAAATGCTTATTTTCAAAATAACCTTCAACCTTCACTCAAAGATTTTTCCTCTCTAGTCAAAACAGGTTTACATCAAAATCTTGATTTTCCATTGAAATTTTCCTACTATCAAGTGTTTTACCAGTCTTCATATGCATCTAAAAATCTGACTCTGATTCAGTGGTTTGGGGAAAAACCATAATCTTATAATATGGTACTGTGTGTATGCAGAGGTAGTTTTGATTTTGTTACAGTAGTGAGAGGGCTAAGTGTGCATGTGAATGACTATTTAAAAAAATTAAGTCAATTCAATGGCCTATACTTAATCTCATTTGCTATACACTTCATCACAGTTTTCATAGCTCCCCTATGATTAAAAACAAAGTCTGTCTTTGATACAGGCCTATACACACACACACACACAAAAAAATAAAAAATTACTGTACTGTATTTAAGGTTCAATTATGCACTTCTCTCTTCAATTCAGTAAGTTTAAACCATTTTATAACAATAATTTAGCACCACTGTAAGTTCTCTATAATAAATCGCAACAATTATCTTATTCTACTTAATACAGTAATACAGACCAGGCTACAACATCATGATCTACAAAAATTTAGAAAACAAAATAGCAAAACAAAAGAGTTATCTTGACATACACCACTTTACCATAAATTTTATACTTGCCTAAAAATAAACCCTCATGGAGCTTAATTTTGATAAACAAAACCTGAAAAATTTCACCTGAGAGGACCTAATAGTGAAGCAGTTTAGAAAGGTTGGTCAAAACAAAATAATTTTTCAAGTCACAAGATAACTTACTGCTGTGTTCTGTCCACCAGGGAGAAGGAAGTTTGCTGTGTGACTTTCTACGACAGGTTCCTTAGGAATTGGCCTCTTTCCAAAGCCATGGACACAATAGCTGTCATATGGTTTCATTACCAAATACATGTACTGGATGGCCTAGTGTTTTGCAACTTCTCGCATAACTCTGGTAAAAAGACAACCAACAGTGCAGATATGTTATCTCTAATTGGATATAAGGTGTTTCCTTTACTGTTCAACAATACTTTTTGCAATTTTAAAAGTTGTTAAACACACTACCTGCTGTACGGTACATGTAACCAA
>NC_087200.1:171153595-171171363 GCF_015104395.2 Macrobrachium nipponense | reverse complement strand
GTGTTCGTATGAAACTATGTCATTGTATGCATGTTCATATGTTCGAACTACTGTCTGTTCCTTCATAACTTGTAACAGAGATGGTAGACAGGCAGAACAGAGTTAGCTATCGTCATTAGAAGACCTGTACCTCTTTACCTAAGCTTTATCATGTAGAGGAATAGGATTAGCCATCATCAAGCTATCGTCATAGAAGACTTGTACGATCATACCTGATCTTCATCATGTAAAACTTCAGAAGAATATACTATTTTTATACCTTGTGTTTTCTACAAGAACCTCACCGAACCATGAGTTTAACACATCGTCGTAAAGATAATACCGACTTCGTAAGTGATCTACAAAACCCCAGACACTCCATTGAAGATGGAAGTGCAATACCAACCGACTTAGCGTATAGATTATCGCTAGTCTAACATTACCTCATAGGGCGCCTTATCATACAAGGCACAAGCCCTAATAATTGGTGGCCAGCGGACCAGAAGAACTCTACAACGTCCTACGAAGAAAAAACAGAATAATAAATCATGAAGTCAACGACGACGAAAGCAGCAGATTCTTCAAGCAACCTAGTATCATCATTAGTGAGCGACTTCGGAAAACAACAAGATTCGTCAAGCAACTTAGTATCACGTTAGTGAATAACTTCAAGAAACAAAACCGACGTGTCCTTTTCCTACGGCAACGGAAGCTTCGTCTCTCATTAGAATCATTCAAGAAAACATCGTTAGTGAGCGTTTCCGGCACTGCAATAAACAAACCGAACGCGTCTGCAGCATCAGATTTTTAAGGGCTCGAATCATCGAAACAACGCGCACGGGGGAAACTGAAAGCCAAACCAGGGTCGTCCGCTAAATAGAGAAGGAGGACCAAGGCCGTGTGTCGTTATCGGAACACCGTGACTTCCCACAAAAACGCAAGCTAAGTTACAATTTTTATTCATTTGGAGTAACTTTGAGTGTTTCCTTTACAGGTCGAATTTCGTTATTCCTGTGGCTGAAGTTACGAGACATTCTTAATCTTACTTTTTTACAGAAATTATCTACATCATTGAGATTTCGCTACTGCGAGTTTTTATCTTTGAGTGTCTGTTTCCAGAAGTTCTACTGAAATATCATAATCATATACTATGTTAATTTTATCATTTTGGGTGTGATTATTAATCCCTTACGTAAACAAATCATATTAAACAGTGGAATATGCGTTTACGCAGTGGACGTCTGTATTTATACCAGATGCATGGATAGGTCGTTAAGCACCGTAGTGATTAGAAAAAACACACAAAAAACAAGTGGAAACACCCGTACAAAATCTATATAAATTAGAGGTAACACTATTTCGGGTCATGACAATAAATGCTCCTTTGCAAGTCCCGATCGCAGTTTTAGCCTTGAGTTTTTTGAGTTATATAAAAATATCGAACCTCAATGGACTCAACTTAACTTTAAAAATACGGCTGGATTGCAAGGAATAACTGTCTGTAAAAAACTTTCATCAGGCTAAATGCGCTGACCAGGATCCCGCACTATTTAAAATTTTAGCAAAGAATGTAGTACAAACAGTTAATATTGAATACAGTAGTGATAACTTGTCTTATTAGTAATCGCTCAGTTCCTAATAGTTCGTCATTCATTGCTTTATACGTAACAGCAACATAATGCTAAAAACACACAATACGTTTGCCGATGGTAATAAAGAGAAGGATCCTAATTATTACAAAAAGAAATAGAAGAAAACAGTAGCCCGTTCCGAATCAAACAAGCAAACTCGGTGACTGTGTCACCTAGTCAAGCGGTCAAGGGTCAGTCGAAAAACTGCCGAAGTGTTCAAAGCATAGCAAATTCCACACAATAAGCGACTCTAGCAGAGTGGGGAAAAGCGATGTTGGTTCATACCAATATCTTTTTGAATTAAAAAGGATTTTTCCTATGAAACACACGACCGTATAAGTAATCAGAGCAGGTTTTCGTTTTAATTTTAATACATTAAGTTATAATAAAAATACTGGTGGATTAAGCCCAACTGTACGCGCCGTAAAAATTAGAATATCTTGTTTTATTCTTTAATACACGTAATATCTTGTATTTACGGACTCACCGTCTGTTTGTTCGAACTTCCCTAATGAGAAGTCCGGATAAGCGAGCGTTTACAGATACCTCTATAGTTATAAAAAACGTTGATCTGTATGTGAGTAATTGTAAGATCCATATATTTGGGGTATACAAAATATTATCTTACATCCTGCAAAATAAGGCGTGTTTATCAAAGGAAAATCCTATAAACCTTCAAACATATTAAAATCCGTTTGAACAAAAATGAGACAGTTAATTCAAATAATAACTTATATAAAGGGAACTATACATTTGGTCTCATAAATCGTAACATTGTTCAAATGACCCAACAGAATTCTCCCACAACCGCAGTCGTACTTTGCACGCAAAAAATCTCGGAGAAGCATGCACCCTCGAATGTCTTAGTGCGTGTAAAAAGACTTTGCTGGGAAATGAAATTTTAATCCTTCCCGACACTCTGAAATATAACGATTTCCTGCGAAACAAAGCCCAAAAGTATTACATATCGTGGATACAGAAGTTATAAATATCGCATTTTTTATTGTTGCTAATTTTTAATCCCTCCCCCGCCCAATCAGTCGTGGATGAATCTCTCTTATATTCTATCTAAAGTAATATCAAAATAAAAGTCATTCAAGCAGAGGTGATTCAGCAGATTTTTTTTTTTATCTTCTACCTGAATACCAGGAAGTTTCTCCACTAGCGAGTGATCTCTGGGAGAAAAAACGGATGTCATGAAAACAAAATACGGTCTAAGGACAAACATAAAGCTATATACGTTACCTTCGTATAGAATCTCACTGAAATTTCAAAATAGAGATAAATGACAAAGTTGAAAAATGTTATGTAAGAATAGGAGTCATTAGAAATCAAATAAGCCCATATAATTTTTCCCTCAAATGTCATGCCATAAAAGATCGGATTTCGCGTATCTGCGTAGATTCTGTCGCTTAAACAAGGAAACGACTCCGATAGTTTTCCAGTGCGATGTACCGACGACATCTTATCTCTGTTAGGTTAGAATAAATTTTTTTCACCAACTTGTTGGACTTACTTAAATGCTTTTACCAGATACCATTACCTAAGTGATTGTACCTCATACTCCGTTTGTCAGCACACTCAGGGGACATTATCAATTTTTACGTATGCCTCCGGCTTACGTTGCGCCCCAATTATAATATAGTGTTTGGAGACTTTTTAGGGGATACCCTACATGCCTATATGGATGATCTTGTAATCTTTTTCTAATACCTTAGAAGTACATTCACATAAAGTAGAGCTAGTGCTACAGAGACAAAGAC
Organism: Macrobrachium nipponense; assembly: GCF_015104395.2. NCBI lineage: Eukaryota > Metazoa > Arthropoda > Malacostraca > Decapoda > Palaemonidae > Macrobrachium > Macrobrachium nipponense. Next base: position 171,167,990 of record NC_087200.1, on the reverse strand, counting down.
AAATAATCTTCAGAGTAAAATATCTAAATGTGAGTTTTTTAAATACCGAACATGTTTATCTAGGTTTTTATGTGTCTGGTCAAGGTCTTAAAAGTAGTCCATGGTAAGGTGTCGGCTATTCATAACTTTCCGTTACTTATTAACGTAAAAGGGGGAGGGGATACAGCACTTTCGCGCTTTAGTGGTATTACAATCGTATGTAAATATGTAACTCTTCAATCATGACAGCTCCTTTAACAGATCTTACGAAGAAGAGCGTAGATTTATTATGGTCTGAAAAGCATCAACAGGCGTTCGATATCTTAAAAGCGGAATAATGCAGCTTACCTAACTTAAAAATCCCTGATTTAAATAAGGAATTTTTTTTTTATTGCAACAGACGCCTCAGACCAAGGGGTAAGAGGGATACTACTTCAGTAATATGATAAACAGTTCTTCCCTATAGCTTTTTATTCACGTAAACTAAAGCCCTCTGAAAGTAAATATGCAGTAATAGGCAAGGAAGGGCTAGGTATCTTTAACACTCGTACATTTTAAGTTCATAATCTATGGCTATCCTGATAAAGTCTTTACTGAACATGAGTCCTTTACCGAGTTTTTCAAAGGCTTTAATCACAGTCCAAAAGGAACTCGGTGACAAATGATCATTCAGTTTATTGGAGCCAAGATAAGATATCTACCTGGGAAAGCAAATATCATAGCTGACGCATTATCCCGCAATCCCGCACCATACTGCAAAGAACCATTAATTAGACTAAAAGATATAGAAACATCCGTACCTATTGTTAAAACCGTATCTAAACAAGAAAATTCCTTAACCCAAGAGATCGCGAGCATTGAATATCTGGGTCGGAGCGCAGAACTGTTACAAACTGAACAAAGCAAGCGTCAAACAGACATAACCCAAACAATAAACACTTCGAACGGAAACAGAGTCAGCAGCAATAAACACCAAACAATAAACACTTCGAAACGGAAACAGGGTCAGTGGCTAAGCAAAAACAATAAACACTTTTGAGCAGAAACCCTAAAGCAAAAGTACATTTAAAGTATGTGTATCAGAATAATGTAATCAAATGTAGTATTATATGTAGGTCTGTGACGAGGTAAAACCCGAAGAACACAGCAGATGACTAACGACCAGGTAGTAATAATAATCTCTTTCATACCAATCGTCATAAACTGGTTGCATTCCGTCATCCAGGGTTCCATAGTATGTCACAGAAAGCCAAATCACTATTTTACTGGCCTACAATGCTTACAGATATAAAAAGCACATAACTAATTGTAACATGTGTCATGAAAACAAGGGATACACTAAGACACCTGTCAGTTAGGGGGCCTATCCTGTGCCAAATCAATCCTTGAAAGAATATACGTAAGAATTATTAAACATTTAATTGACGAGTCTGACGGAGGGAAAATAAACCACTTCTTAGTGTTAATAGTTCCTTGACACGTTATATAGAATTAATAGCACTAAAAACAAACACCGCAGTTGAGTGCGTTAGGAATATTTATGAGTGCTAAATCAGTAAACATGGAATTCAACACATAATAATCTGTGACTCGGGTGGTGTAAATCAATAATAATCTCCTTAACACGTTGTGTGAATTCCTTTCCATTAAGAAATCAATAATATATTGATCACCCAGAGTCAATCGGTTTGGTAGAATAACGGATAATTAAATAGGAAGTGTCAATGTCTTACGAGTTACAACTCGTGATATTGGATCCGGTGGATTATAGCGGTTCTCGCGGTTTTAAATACCTTTATCATTTATATCTTGTATCTATAGAATTGATGCCGCAAGTAGCCTTATACGGTACGTCGCTAGAACACTTTTCCACATATTCAAGCCAACCATTAATTTATCAAAATATATATAAAAAAAATCCTATAAATAAATAAATATAAATATAAAAAAATAAATAAATATGGATACAAGTGGAGTCAATATAATACACTCCGTAAGAAGTCGGAAGGGTTACAAATTATAATAAAAAAGGAATCACGATAATATCAATAAGCAAAACGTAGCCATTAAATATCCAAATATATATGCGTAAAGATTTGAACTCTAACTTAACGCTTTAGTAATGACAAATAAGCTAAAAGTTCAAATACATATCCAAAACCTACTGACATATTGTCTGTCCCGGTGATTTATATTCGTAGTCAATGAAAAAAAAAAAATTAAAATAAATAAATAAATAAATAAATAAACTAATAATAAATAAATAAAATAAAATAAAAGAGATTTTAAAGTCTGGAAGTCTAGAAGTGAAAATGTTATCTATGAAATAATCCTATATGAATCTTATACAGGGCTAATAATATATGTACTATACATGTGTAAGTGTAATTTCACATTGCAACAACAGTTGCTTATCTTTGTGACACTGTTAAAGTGTTATACTCTGGTGGATTTTTAGTTACTATGTATTTATGCCAGCTGTCACTCAGTAAGGCATAAGTGAAAAGAAGCAAATGACTTTGTGATACCCCAAATCACAAATATTTTCATCTAGACAGTGCTGTCAAATACTTAGCTCTGCTCAGTTCAGCAAAACTGGAGTTGAGCTATCTCCAACACCTTCCAGTTGTTGATTTGATGAAGTGCTGGGTTTGATGGCATTTAAGATCCCCCCCACCACCAAATTTTTAGAAGGGAATAGTATCAAGGAAAAATTGTGTATGTACATACATATATGCATTTAATGTTTTAGATTAACTTGCTTGAACAACCAGGTCAGCAAAAATTTTTGTTATAATTTTGTAATTCTAATGTAATTTACACACAAAACAAAAGCAGCTTAATTATAACAGAAAATATTTTATAACACTCCCCTCTATCTCCCCCACCTCCAGTAGATAATTCCAATGGCAGGACCAAATTTATAAGGATTAAATTTGAAAACACAAAACCACATTGTAAGTTAAAAATAAGAAATTTAAAAGTGTATTTGAATTTTTTCATTAAGCTGAATTAAGTATAATCAGACAGATTAGCCTGCTTATACAAATGTACACTGCATTAAGTAAAATACATACGTACTTACTGTGGCCCCCAGGCCCTCTCGAGTATAGTATTTTTACTGACATTTATTTAATGCTGTACAGTATTGTAATTAAAACTGTGATGTAGGGTTAGGTGTGTCCCCAGATGCTAGTTATGAGGGATTTTATTGTAATAATCAGTATCAGCAGAAATAATAGTGATATTTGAGTTAATACTCATAACATCACTGTATATTATAGAAAAATTGGGGTCGTATAAACCAATAAATATGATAATTTCTACATAACTTTGTACTGAAGATGTCATATATCATCAAAACCTTAAAGGTTAGGAGCATGTTCAGGTCATCATAATCTCATGTGGTGAATCTAGGAAATAAGAGCAACAAAAGTGAAATCACCTCTGGGGACTCTCAGAGGGTGCAGTGAACATGCATGAATACAAAGAGAATGATCCTGACTAGTATGTACTGGAATTCCTGGGCATCCTCTCATCCATGTGTAATATTGGGTGACTGCCATTCTCTCTGAACTGGAACTAAATAATTCCAGACTGTGTACACACAAAGGGCTTATTATCCATAATTTGTTTGTGATCAAACAGTTAAGGCAGCAGGGCAGTTAAGAGGGAGAAAACCAACACTGAAGAGTAATAAACAGAAAGCAATGCAGCCTGGGGCCTAAGATTCTCTACAGTGAGCCAAGCGAGGCACACTGTAAACATTATCTCAACATTTCTGGTTTTATTTAATTTATGCCACCCATGTTACTCAACATTCAATGCTGTTGTTATTACTATAAGTACAGTTCATTAAAAATAAATACCCTTTTTTATCGATCTGATTTATAGTGCATATACTGTAGTAAAATTAAAAGGAAACCACTTCTACCACACCTTATATTTTTCAAACAAGAGAAGGCTGAAGAATTGATTTCACAAAGTATAAAGATCTTAAAAAACTGTTTAAAAAATCAGAATCCTGAAACAGTCGGGCAATTAAACATTTTGTACTTACCGATAAAGCCCATTGATCGACCAAGAACGAAGAGACCATTTATAGTGCCAATGTTGATATATTCTTCAGCCTCTTCTCTGTAAAGGAATGAATACAATTAAACTGCATAAGTATTAGCACTGCAAAGTATTTATATATACTGTTCCATTCAGGTATAAAAACATGTTTATGTATACAAAGCTCAAGACAATGTACACAAGCATTCTTCAGGTGATAAAAAAGGCTTAATAATAATACTGGATAACATATTCTTGAAGACACTTTATGCAACAATAAACTCAGTTCAATTAGTTGAAGAATAAATTAATATAGTACGTATTGTAATTATTTCTAGAGCAAAATGTAAAATCAAAATTACTGCTACTTACGGAGTAAAGGTTCCTGAATGTCTTAGAAGATCTACAAAAGCTACACCAATTACACCATCAACATTGAGAATTAAGTTGGGTTTTTTACTTGTAGTAATCTTCTCCACTTGCAAGGCATAATCCAATAATGGTGTTGAAGGGAAATTACTCTTCACGTAATTCTTGACAATTTCTACTCGTTTGTCTGGGTTATTTAACTGTTAAAAATAAAGCTCTATTGAAAATACAATAACTCATGGTAAAATCCAAAACTCTACTTCAGTTTATCATAACTTAAAACATTTCAGTCATATTTTGTTTCCAATAAAAAAATATGTAAAAGCAAACTATCTACAATGTCCATCAAAGCAATGTTTATATCATCTAAAATACTGATCCTAACCCAAAACAACAGGTTACACTGAAAAACCGCTTTCTGACTTACAACTATTTTGTTTACACCTAAATTTCATTTGGGAGACCTTGGCAGCTATGACATAAACATTGTTGAAACTAATAGTTACCGTAGTTTTTACATAATTCTACAATGGTTAGATTTCATTGCTCTCAAAAACAATGCCATTATATCTTATTACTTTTACCTTTCATTCTCCTTGTTATCCAAGTTATCTAATCACATAATACTGACAAACTGTTATGAATCATATACATATTATGAATTGAAAATTTTATGGTACAGCATATCCCAAAAATCACCTCTGATCCTATTGTTATATACTTACTGATTTAACTCTATGTCCAATGCCCATGATAAGCTGACCCTTCTTACGCATATCATTGACAAATTCCATAGGCAGCATATTCTTGTCGAAGGCTTCACTAAATTGCCGTGCAGCCCCATCTAAAGCACCACCAAAACGATCACCCTAGAGGTTAAAGGTTTCAGAGTTAAAATTAGATTTTTTAGCTTTGTGTTGCATTTAGAATGATGACAAAATTAAAAAATTGTTCTCTATAGCCTTTGGAAAGTAAAATGACAAATGTTACAAGTGTAATATGCTGTCACCTCTTACTTAAACATCACAAATATACAGTAATCCTAATTACACAGAAATAAAATACACAAATACAAGTGACACTTACAATGGTCAGTAAACCAGATACCAAGGAGGAAACCAGATCTTTTCCTGCTCTTGTGCAAACTATAGTATTGTGTGCACCTGAAACAGCTGGACCATGATCAGCAGTAATCATCAGACACATTTCAAGGAATTTTGTGGCATACTGAGGTAGTCGACGCTGGAACCACAAAAGAGACAAAGTTCCTCCAATTCCCAAACCTATAAAAAAGTACAGATTTATTAGTAAAATATAACAAGAACAGGCAAATGCACCAATGACCGTAAAGAGCATTCTGGTAATAAGCTTTCCATAAAGTTATACAAACTGAGCAAGGATATCATGAACAATGCTTTTCTATGGTCACCTTAACCCTGTCTATGAAGCAGGTTCCCAGGGGCAATAATTTGTCAAAATACTTCATTCCCATATTCATAATATTTAAATGTATTGTGTTTCCAATACGGAATGTGTAAAAAAAAGCTGGTCATATGTTTTACCTTGTTCCAACACAGCAGATATAGGCATTCCAGCATACAAAAGCTCCTGGCCTCTTTCATCACTAATAGATGTCATAAATGATGCTGGCTTTCTTATCAAGCCAAGCTCCTGAAATATAAGTCAAGTGTTACAGTAACTTTTAATTTTTTATACTATATATGAATAAAACTATCACAAGAACAGATAAACAGTGCACTTCAAAAAATTACTAACTACAATCTGTTATACATTTTCAATAAAATTTTTTTTATGACATTTGAACATTTATGACCAAATATTTGCACTCTATAAAAACTACTGTACATTAAACCTAAATAGACACTTCTATGCAAAATATACTTTACTTACTCTAGCCCAATTGTAATCCATTGGGACAGTTGGAGGTGGTACTTCTTCTTTTGGTACAATGATCCCCTCATGAAGCAGGTCTTGGTACACTTTATTAATTTCCTGTAAAACAAATGTAGTCGGTAGTTTTTACATTATCCTGTTAATATGTACAGCAAAACTTACAAGTGGTGTAGGAAGTGCAGTTCTGCAAACAATCAATAATCTAGAAATACATAGGCAGCGAGAACATACTTCTAATTCTCATATCTTTAGAGACCTTGTCTTATTCAGCATGTACATTATGATGTGCAAGAGAAATAAATTGTCTCATGAGGAAAGCTGCAGTACCATAGCTTACATGATAATGTGATAAGTATTTTGCACAAGCCCAATACTAAACAGTACTGAAAGTCCAGGACATAAGAAATTATCGCAGTAGCTAGTACAGCATATATCTAATTAACAAAACACAAAATTGAAAAAAAGTTATTTTGAAGAGAACATATGCACAAAAACTGTATTGTCTGCACCTAAGATATATCATTATTGTCATTTAAGAAAAGATACAGATAAAGACTGGTTGATAAGAAATATGCTCACAGGTGAACATAAAACATTATATTGCACATGGTATGGATTGTGACTGGTAAAACTAATACGATACACATACTGTAGCTATCAATTTTCAAGAAAATATGTATTTTTGAATAAAATCCTAATTATGTAAAATTCAGACATATAAATAAGGGATTTTGACATAGGAAAAATCTATTTCTGGGCGAGGAAGCCATGTCGCCCAGTGAAATATGTTCCTTTAGCGCTATTTCTAAGGTAAAATATTGCTAAAATACCAGAGAACTGCTAAATTGGACATGCCAGAATATTCTGACTCGCTCACCCTTTTTAAAAGGGTGTCGGTATGAATCTGGGGGGAGTGAAAAACACTACCACAGCAGCCTCTCCAATTAGCTTTTTCCACATCAAAACCTTTAGAAAAGGGGAGCCGTGCTACGGCTCACTCCCTGCTACTGCGAAGGTAGCGTCAGGGCCGACATTCCTTTGATAGCCATCTCGAGAGCTGCACATAATTTTTGCGCTCTATTTTTCTCTGCCTTTTTGCAGAAATGCATTTTGCAGCATTATGTAGTCTTGAAATATTAAATAATTTGAAAGAACTAGTAAATGACATATACGTAATGACAAGCAGCTGTATTCTTAAAATAATCAATACAATTTTCAAATACTATTTCCCATACTTCCTAAAACCTTGAGAATTTAGGCAATTTAAAAAAAAGTCAATAGTACAGTAGTACTGCAAACTTTTTTCTTATACTACAGTACTCTCTCTTACTACATAGATACTGTAGTTTTCAAGGGGACGTGGAGTCTGAAATGCCTATGAAAGGCTACCCGAAAACCCTATCTTAAACTTGTTAGTATATACTTAACCTAACTCTATGCACACTTATATTTAGCTTATGAAGCAATATAAGCAGAACATTTAAAAAAAACTAGTGCTTTTCATTTTGCTGTATCTTGAATAAGTGAATGACAGTGTGAAAAGTTAACAGATTTGGAATTATAAGTAGTTTCTTAAGCTAGCCAGGCTAGAAGGCATTTATTTACTGTAACACTAGGATGCAAACAACAGTGAAAAATTTCAATGTATTCCTCATATATTTTTTCTTCATATAATTTTGCTCACAAGTGAATGGTTGAGCAATAACAGATCAAATTTTCTCAAGTTTGTTAACTGCCTGATCATATGCACAAAGGTCCAAAAGATAGTTGTTTTTGACACTCAGTAAATGGTATATGTATGTGCCTGGGGATTAGCTGATGCTGGGTCATACTAGAAACCTGGGGAAATTAGGTAAATATTTCAGTATACATTACCTAAAAACATAGTTATAGGCTATCAACATGTATAAAGTAATTCAGTGCATTTCACATACTGAATCGTGAATTGGCAAAAGTCTGTGGAAAGTGTAGGCTGGCTTAAGGGACACATTCCTAACATATGTGGTCAAGAAAATGGGAGGGGCATTATTATTTTATTAATTATTATGACATTTTTATGATAAAAGTAAAATTTTATATATACTTACCAAGCAATTACATACCTAACACTTTCTAGTATCAGCAGCTAAAATTTGAAATTCAAGATAGTGATTCTTTTGTTTTGGGTGTAGGTAACTTAGTCCCACCCACTTTCAGGAAGAAGAGGAACAATTGAGCCCAAGTGTTTCAATTTTTTTGTATGCCATAAAATCCATGAGAGGGGAGGAGGGAGGGCTCAAATTCTGTAATTACGTACTTGGTAAGTATGTATATATAAAATTCATTTTTATCATAATCATTATAGATAAATGAATTTGTGAATAGTAAAAAGGCTCGGATTGTACCAATGCTTGTTGTTTCCTTACTATGTAAGAGAGCTGTTGCAGGAAGATACAGCCTCTGGTTGGCACTCATCTTACATGGCAGAGGTGGGGTGGTTTGGCCCTAGTGCACCTGCTACCTCAGTGGGAGCTTTGTAGCGAAGACCAATTCCTAAAGCTTACAATGATTAAAACAAATGCCCCAACCCAGGGTCCAGTACCAACAAGAAAACCAGAAAACACCACCATTACCTACACCATAAAAAACATAATTCCAACCCTAAACCATAAAATAAAAATTGGTGGGTATCCTAGTACCAAGTACCCCCAGACTCCCAATAACTCAAAACCTTGATTCAAGGCAAAGAAAGGATGGAAAGGATGCTTCCTAAGTTCCCTTCACCAACACCATGCCAGCTGCAGATAAGGGGCCTAAGGTACTGCACTCACTATACACTGTCTCTACTTCCTTCAAATAGTGTGATGCAAATACTGACTTGCATTTCCAATACGTTGTTTCAAGAATATCTGCCAGGGAGAGGTTCTTCTTAAATGCTAAAGATGTGGAAATCACCCTGATTTCATGTGCTTTCACTTTGAGGATAGGGAGAAACTCTTCTACCCGAGAATGTAATTCTCTAATTAGATCCCTTAAAAAGAATAAAAGTAAATTCTTTGTAAGTGGACAAGAAGGGTCTTTTACCGAAGTCCACAAGTTACTAGAGGTTCCTCTTCTCTTTTCCATCCTCTGGAGGTATAACTTTCGGGCTCTCACTGGGTAGAAAACTCTTCCCTCTTCCTCAGACCCTAATAATTCTGACAAACCTTTTATCACAAAAGAGCAAGGCCAAGGCCTGTTGGGATTCTCGTTTTTAGTGAAAAATTAAGAGAAATCTTGTATCCCCAAAAGAACCCTATTCTTTTATCCATACCCTCTAGCTCACTTACCCTCTTAGCTGTAGCTAATGCTATCAGAAAGAATGTCTTCCTAGTCACATTCCTGAAGGCCTCCGAGATAGTTAGCACATCCAGATTCCAAGCCACTGGTTCTGTCCTTCACCTACTCATGTCAAATGATTTAACCAAATCTGATATGTTATGATTTGTAGATATATCTATTCCTCTGTGTCTGAATGCAGAGTTGAGCATAGCTCTGTAGCCCTTTATGGTTGATGAACACAACCCTCTGGACTTTCTGAGCGACAAAATAGTCTGTGATCTCTGCTATAGTTGCCTTAGAAGAAGAGATTCCTTTGTGATGCACCATGTGTGGAAGATCGCCCGCTTATTCTGGTAAACAACAGAGGAGGATGCACGCCTGCACTCTGAAACTGCTCTTACAGAAGCTCTCGAAAAGCCTTTTACTCTGAGCAATCTTTTGACAGTTTGAATCCTGTCAGAACAAGAGAGGACAACCTTGATGATACCTACTGAAGCGATTGTTTGAGCAAATTTATCTTCTGAAAGTAATCTCAGGAAGTTTACTAGGGTCCATCAGGTCTGGAAACCACTCTTCTGGTGGCCAAAACAGGGCGATTAAAATCACTGACACATTTTTGTATGTCAGAAATTTGTTCAGAACCTCCCTTATCATCCTGAAGGGAGAGAAGGCATACAGGAACTTGTCTGACCAATCTTGTAGCATTATGCATCTGTCACATATGCTACGAGGATCTGGTACTGGAGAGAAGAATGTGAGCAGGCAATAATTCCTGTGTGTTGCAAGATCATTGACACCTTTTTGTATGTCAGAAATTTGTTCAGTACCTCCCTTATAATCCCGAAGGGAGATAAGGCATACAGGAACTTGTCTGACCAATCCTGTAGCATTGCGTCCTTCGCATATGCTAGAGGATCTGGCACTGGAGAGAAGAATGTGGGCAGGTGATAATTCGTGTGTCGCAAAGAGGTTGATCAACAGTTTTCCCCACCATTTCCACAGGGACTCACAGACTACTGAATCCAGTGTCCATCCTGTGGGATCTCCTGATTGCGCCTGCTCAGCTGATCTGCCAGGACATTGAGTTTTCCTTGTACAAAGTTTGTTATTAGTATCATCTTCTGATTCTGTTTGGCCATAGAAGTAGATCTCTTGTTGTTTCACATAGTGAAAAGGAGTGCCTTCCCCCTTGTTTGCTGATGTATGACAACGACATTAGGTTATCTGATTGCACAGCTACTATCTTGTCATACACTTCTGATGTAAACCTCTTGCATCCTCAATGAACTGCTCTTAGTTCCTTCACATTTATATGCAACTCCTTTTCTACCTCTGACCATATACAGGCAGTCCCCGGGTTACGACGGGTTCAGCTTACGACGTTCCGAGGTTAAGGTGCTTTTCAATTATATTCATCAGAAATCATTTCCAGGGTTACGACGCCTACAACGCTCATCTGGCAGAAGAAATATGACACCAAAAATGCAAAATAATCAATATTTGAAGGTTTTTTGGATGAATATGCAATAAGAATGTAGTTTACATAGTTTTCAATGCACCCAAAGCATTAAAACTAAGGTTTTCTTAGGATTTTTTATGATATTCCGGCTTACAACTATTTTTGGGTTACAACGTGTCTCAAGAACGGAACCCCTGTCGTAACCCGGGGACTGCCTGTATTCTCAATATGTACTTTCTTGTTTTCCAGAACGTCCAAGTCCAATGCATTGGCATAAAAGCTCAGGTAGGGGTTCTGAGGATGTAGAGACTTTCCCTCCTGTAATCTTTCTTCTGACTTCCACCAAAGCAGATGTCTCTTGATTATTCTGTTACTGGGAACACGAATGAATCGGGCTGACTCTTCCTGTCCCAGATGGCCCTGAGATAAAACTGTAAGACTCTCATATGGAGTCTCCCTAGTGACATGAACTGCTCTATCGATGCCAACATCCTGAGTTGGCTCATCTACTTATTGGCCAAGCAATTTTGTAAAGCAAGAAATTTGTCTATCATATGAAGGTAAGACTCCATTCTTTTGGGGACGGAAAACCCTGAAAAAAACGAGTTCAGTGTCATCCCCAAATATATTATCTCTTGAGATGGAACCAGCTGAGACTTTTGAAGGTTTATTAATAAACATAAGTCTTGTGTACTCCTTAAATCCTCCATGCACTGTTCTTTCGTCTGAAAACAAAGGAGTCAATCATCTAAGTAGAATGCTGGATTTATTCTCAACAGACAGCCCAAAATTGGTAGATTTGATCTTGAAAGACTAATCTTAGGCATTTCCTTGATTTTGAATGTATGTACTGAAATGTGGAAAAACACATCCCTCATGTCTACAGATACCATCCAATATCCCAGGCACATCGCAGATAGAATGGAGTTACTTGTCTCCAAAAGAAACATGACAAATTTTCTAAGACAATTTGTATTTTTCATAGCTACAAACCTTCGGTCTTAACAATAGGATAATTTCTAGCGCCTAGCTGGATCCGGTTAAAAAACAGATGAAAGCAAGGAATCTTGTGATATCTGGCATACATGTGTATATCAGGTGAAGGCTTAACCTACGATCACGCCTCAGTCTTTCTTTGACCGCCTGACCAAGAGTAGTGTTTTCCTCTCTTGGCCTTTACCCAGTTCATTGCCCGTTTCGCTTGCTTTTCGTGTGTGTGTGTGTGTGTGTGTGTTTGAAAGATATATTATGGCTTCTGCTCCTTCTCGGCCTCGTCAATGTGTGTGCCCCGGAATTCCAGGTTTTCCGTATTCTCATCTTTGGCTTTGGCAGTGGTTGACCCCAACGTAGTGCAGTAGGTGCCGTTCTAATTTTTGTACTTGAATTCTTGCATGGGATGCCAGGCATGGCCTTAGAGCAGTAGAAATAATTTTATGGCTAGAGAGAACATCGGAGGGTTCAACTCTTCCTTCATGGGAAGGTTTCTCGCCCCTTCCTGATGTTTCGTCTCCTGCACCATCATCCCCCATAGTAGGCTAGTTCCTGTGTCTCCTCCCTTTTCTTCCTTTGATTCGTCGCTGGGAGTATCGGAAGGCCACCAGGCTGATGTCTGTATGTCGCGCCTTATTCGGGAATTATTTTGATTCCCGGGAAGGGGAAAGCTTTATTTTCTCATCATTCTCATTTCTTCCAGATTTGGTAGTGTCCAAGATGACAGCGATTGGAAGGCGGTTGGGCTAGGAGGTCCCCTTCCTGGAGGGGTTGCTTGCGCGCCATTGGGAGGCTTGCTATCCCCCTTCCTCCTCAGGCTGGCCAGGCCATCCCCCCTTCTCCCGGCCTCGTCTTCGTGGGTAGTCAAGGTCAGCCATCTTGTATTGCTCCGCCAATGACTATTGCCACTTCTTCGAGTCAGAGGGAAGCTGTGACGTCACGGGATCCATTGTTGTGTATTCCTCCGCCAGTGGCGTCTGATTCCCCTTCTCACCGAGGGGAGGCCGTGACGTCATCACCGCTTGTGACGTCACTCCCAGTCATCATCTGAGCTCTGCCTCTCTCCGTCATGACGTCATCTCTGCCGCCCCGTTCGCTACTTCTTCCTTCCATGTCATCGGAGCCTTCTCTTGCAGATCAGTCTGAGTTTATATGCCAGGCAGTGCTTAAGAGGTTGGACTGTTTTGGATGTTAAGTTGGCTACCTTGTCGGTTGGGAGCATTGGAAGGAAACAAGTTGCTTCGTCCTCGCCTCATGTGAAGAGATCGCTTACGGAACAAGTGCTATCTTCTCCCTCTTCCCCCTCTGCGCCACGTTGGCGTATCAAGCGTTGAAAGGCTAAGGATTTTGCTCTTTCTTCGCCTACGAGGGAGGAACTAAGAGGATGCGTTCTCAAGATTGTTGATGTTTCGGAGAGTGTTAGAGATGAGAATTCAATACTTTCCATTGCTTGCTATCTCAGCCCTGACATTCAACACAAGACTTTCCTAAAGAACAAATTTGTTGCTTACAATTAGTACAAATTGTGTAAGTCATAGAGTTGTACTTTGCAGAGGTTAATCTTGTCTTGCAGCCTTTGCTGTAATAATAAGTGCTAGATGAGCTAGTGTCAGACATCGCAGGTTAGAGATAAAGTCAAAATCAGGAAAAGTCACTTTAGTGCTGTCTAAATCAAACAGTTATCTGAATCCCTAGCCAAATAATTTGCTGAAAGGCTACTGAAAACAGAGTACTTCAAAAATTCTCCAAGAAATCAGCAAAGAGTTCAAATTTCAAACCAGCTGCTGACTCACAACCTCGTCATAAGCTAGCAGAAACAAAATGAAACACCTTGCTCAGTGTTTCCTCTTCTTCCCGAAAGTAGGCGGGACTAGTTACCTACACCCAAAACAAAAGAATCGCTTCCGCGAATTTCAAATTTTAGCTGCCTATACTAGAAACTAGAAAAATTATATTTAACATCATTCATATCTTAAAATTACTCAATGAACAAAGTAAATATGTATACAGTACAAAACTTTAATAAAGTAATGAAATACTGATGCCAATCAGATTTGTGAACAAATTTTTCTTATTGCCAGATTCAATACGTATTGAGTTACACAGATTACAGGCAGTCCCGATTTTTGTTTATTGGCAATTTTCGCTTAACATCAAGCAGTTGAAACAGAACCCCAACCAATAGCTAGACTGCCTGTAGTCTGTTCTTCTCATAAATAATTGCCAATTTATCTTAAATAAAAAGCAATTAATTATACAGTATTGTTTTACACAAAAAAACCTATTACATAGTACTAGTAAAGTTTTATATCAAAATATCTGCATACC
>NC_087200.1:171126874-171153095 GCF_015104395.2 Macrobrachium nipponense | reverse complement strand
GTTGATGAGAGGGGGAGAAACATATCAATATGAACCAGGAAGGGTAAGCATTGCCTGAAGGCAATCACAAAGGATTTCTACCTAAAATTCATCTCCTCTCTCTCTCTCTTTCCTTGATACCTAATCTCTCTCTCTCTCTCTCTCCTTGATAATTTATCTCTCTCTCTCTCTCTCTCTCCTTGATAATTTATCTCTCTCTCTCTCTCTCTCTCTCTCTCTCTCTCTCTCTCTCTCACTCCTCTCTCTCTCTCTCTCTCTCTCTCTCTCTCTCTCTCTCTGTGTGTGTGTGTGTGCTAACACATATTTTTAAAATTAATTATTTCACTTTATGTATTTACCAGTACAGTAGATAATTTTAAATTTATCTAAATTTACCTATACTACCACCTAAGAACTGTAAATGCACTAGTGTGACAGATACGTTCTAAAACATAAAAAAATAATCATTTCAAAACAAAGAGAAGGAGATATGGAATAAAAAAGTTCTTGAAAATGAGGTTGACAAGACTTCTAAAAAGGAATTGGTCAGAAGGGGTAGAGAGAGAAATAATCTTCCAACTCGCCTCCATTTTTACGTTAACCATTTATTTCTTTTTTTAAGGGTAATGTACTAAGCTAACTTCTAAATGAAATTACAGTAACTTTTAATTTCATGTAAAAGTTAGCATAATACTTTGGGAGCATGATAAGTTCAGGATATGACTTCCCTGAGCAACCTTTACATAGGCCTTCATAACAAATTCTTAATAAAAACCATGAATGTAAGTCTTTATAAAAACTTAAAACACAATCCTAAACAGTACAATCATAAACATTTCCTTACCTTCCTGGTCTGTAAAGTTTGGAATGTAATATGTTGTCCATCATTCCTCCAGTATTGCCTATCTTGAAACAGCCTGGCTTTATGCCACCAACAGTTGCAGGCCCAATGATTGATACTCCCTTTTCCTTGGCACGTTTGATCAATACTCTTGTCAAGTTCTCTGGAATACCTTCAGCAATAATGGCAATAGTGCGAACCTGAAATCAAGAAGTTCAGGACAATTAATAATCTAACAGTCCCAGATGCATCAAGTCAAATAATAAAGAAATATTCTTAATATCTCTGTGCATAAATAAATTCAATCATCTATTTTAAATTGTTCACCCCACAGTAAACCCATTACCTATGACAGCCTAAATTCATGGTTAACCAATTTTCTTGGACTCTATGACTGCCTAAATTCATGGTCAACCTATTCCTTTGAATTCTAAGTACTTGTAAAAGACGATGGCAGAGCAGTGTACGAAGTTGCTCTCATTATCTAATGCTGAGTGTGAATTGCCAAATCCAAGGGTATGTAATGGAATGAACATTTATGTTCCAAACTCATGAAGTGTGGAGGTGGTAGGGTAAGGCAGCTACATTTTGCTGAAGCAATTGTACTTCTTCTAACCATACATCTCAGAATTTCCAAGTGAGTGCTTGCACAATGATGAAATAAAAAAGAATAGCACAATAACTATAGAGAAAATTATTTATGGAACTGTTTTTCATACTTTTGATTAACAATTATTTTCTGTTCCGTAGTGACAATGATTTCCCATTCTGTAGTACATATACAGTGTAATTATACACTTCTTTTAACCGCAGATCTTAAAATTTCAGAACGCATACTAGCACAATGACTCAAAATCAATTTAGTACTAAAATTCATGAAAGCAACTTTTTTTTTTTTACCTTTGATTAATAATGATTGCCAATTCTTAAGTACAGGAACTGAAAATTACCTTGTAATAGGAAGCATACAAGACTGGACGTTTTAATTCTTTCAGAATTTTGGAGTTGAGAAAATTGAATTTTACATTTATTTAAAAGATTTGTAATATGCGACTTCATTCTCAATAAGCTATAAAATTAAACAAAATTTAGCATAATTTCATAACTTTCTTATTAACAAACATAAAATCTTAACAGTTTGTTTAAAGGAAATTCTTTAGCCATAAAATAAGACATCACAAATGCCTCTATCTGGCCACCAAATTTTTTCAGTCATATCCAGACAAATTTCCCCTATTCCCTTTGTACATGAAACATGAAGGCGCATTTGTCTAGCAAAGGCTCATTTCAAGACCGTGCCTATTGCCATGCCCCCCCCCCCCCCCCCCCCCCCCCCCCCCCCCCCCCCTCACACACACACACACACACAGACTGACATACCTATCTGTCAATCATTTTTTTGTGATTGACCGAAAAAGGTAAAGACAACTTTTGCTCTCAAAAGAAAAAAAAATTACTCCATGAATACTAGTTTGGGTAGGCTAAGCTTTTCTATGTTAATAGAACATTTTTATGAACTATTCAGGGTCAGACTAGTTTTAAATTAGCCTAGCACAGCTCTAAGCTGTTCCCAATTCCCATAACCACACACACTTTAGGACCTCTTTGTACAGTATTGGATTTAATGGAAAAATCAAATACTACTAGCATAATGAACACCCAAGGTCCTGAGGGTGCATACACAATCTTATCTATCTAATGCTGTTTTCTTTAACCCTTTACTGCCGACTGGACGTATTTTACGTCGACATTTTTTGTCTCTCGGGTGCCAACTGGACGTATTTTATGTCGACATACAAAAGTTTTTTTAAAAATTCGCGGAAAAATACTTTTAGGACTACCAGCCGAAAACTCTTGAATCACGCCCCTTGGGGGATGCTGGGAGTTCACGGATCAAGGTGTTGTTTTGTTTACAATCGTTACGCAGGCGCGCAAGCGCGAATTTCTTTCTTGCTGCACTAAAAAGTATCTGTGACACATCTTGGAAATTTTGTCACTTTGACATAATTTTTGTACAATTTTAAATTAGCCGTTACATGGAGTATTATATATGAAAATGTGCGCATTTTTATGTAGAATACAACACAAAAATACTCATGATTGTAGCTTTTATAAATTTTGAGATATTTTCATATAAATAACGATAAGTGCCAAAATTTCAACCTTCGGTCAACTTTGACTCTACCAAAATGGTCGAAAAAAGCAATTGTAAGCTAAAACTCTTATATTTTAGTAATATTCAATCATTTACCTTAATTTTTCAACTAATTGGAAGTGTCTAGCACAATATTTCAATTTATGGTGAATTTATGAAAAAACTTTTTCCTTACGTCCGCGCGGTAACTCTTCCGAAAAAAATCATACATGCGATTGTGGTAATGTTTGCACCATTTTAAATTAGCCGTTACATAAAGTTTTATATATGAAAATGTGCGCAATTTCATGCACAATACAACTAAAAACAACCCTTGGTTGTAGCTTTTATCAATTTTGAAATATTTTCATATAAAAATGATAAGTGACAAATTTTCAACCTTTGATCAAGTTTGGCTCTACCGAAATGGTCGAAAAACGCAATTGTAAGCTAAAACGCTTATATTCTAGTAATATTCAAGCATTTACCTTCATTTTGCAACAAATTGGGAGTCTCTAGCACAATATTTTGATTTATGGTGAATTTATGAAAAAAATAACATTTTCTTTACGTCCGCGCGGTAACTCTTCCGAAAAAATCATACGTGAGATGTGAGATTGTGGTAATGTTTGCACCATTTTAAATTAGCCGTTACATAAAGTTTTATATATGAAAATGTGCGCAATTTCATGTAGATTACAACAAAAAATAATTGAAGGTTGTAGCTTTTCTCATTTTTGAAATATTTGCATATAAATCTCGATAAATAGAAAAAAAACCACGTTCGGTCAACTTTGACTCTACCGAAATGGTCGAAAAACGCAATTGTAAGCTAAAAATCTTACAGTCTAGTAATATTCAGTCATTTATCTTCATCTTGAAACAAATTCGAAGTCTCTAGCACAATATTTAGATTTATGGTGAATTAAAAAAAAAAAACTTTCCTTCCCTCCGCGCACAGATTCTCCGCCACAAATCTCCGAAATGCGTACGTCCCATTCTCGGAATATTTGCTCCGTTTCATATTAGGTATTTCATAGAGTTTTATATATGGAAATGTGCGCAATTTCATTTAGAATAAAACGAAAAATATTTGAAGGTTGTAGCTTTTCTTATTTTCGAAATAATTGCATATAAAAAATATAAAAAAAAATTTGACATTCGGTCAACTTTAACTCGTCAGATATGGTCGAAAACTGCATTTGTAAGCAATACTCTTACAGTATAGTAATATTCAATCATTTGTCTTCATTTTGAAAGGAATTTGAAGTCTCTAGGACAATATTTAGATTTATGGTGAATTTTAGAAAAAAATATTTGTTTACGTCAGGGCGTTACGAATTCATGCATTATTTTGTGATAATATTTTCTCTGTGTTGCTTTTATCGTTTTACAATGTGTTATATACCGAAATGATCGCAATTTAGTGTACATTACAACGAAAAAAAGTAACTAGTTACCTTTAACCGTTTTGCGCACAGCGCGATTTGAATACAATTATATATGAAATTTAATTTTTGCGCTATCATATATTGCATTATTTATATATGATAATGATAATTTTTTTCATTTCTGATGGTTGCATACTAAACTTCAGCCAATGACAAAAAAAGGAGCCAAAAATGAACTCTTAATCTTGAAAACTAAGCGCGCTGTGATTTTTTGAAAAAAATATTTTTTCCGCTTCCGCGCTCACTCTGAAACACCTCCGGCACACGGGAGACATTTTTTTTTTTACCGCTTCGGCGTTTAAGGGTTAACTGAAACATAGTCTGGGGACATTTGCTGAAGTCGAATACTATTGTAAACAATATGTTTGTAGAATATTTAATTTTCCTTATAGAAATTACATTTTTACATCAACAAAATTTACTACTAATAAACTTTTTTTTAGTTTTTATTTATTTTGTTAATGCTCTACAAATACAAAAATACACACCTGTGGAAATGCAAGAGTCTCAATCGTTGAATCGTATGCAGATCGCAAAGATGCAAAGTTGATTAAAACATCAGCATCAGGGTGTTTTTTCATGGCATCTGCCATATTCTTGTACACTGGAAAAAATATACAATGCATGTAACAATCTGAAATACTAATACAGCTTCACTATACTACCATGTACTGTGATAAATACTGTGGTAAATGTAATTACAATGTCAAGACTTCTTAAACGTAAAACAAGATACATGTCACTAACTGAAAGTGGTTTCATTTTATATATTATAAAATGAAATTACAAAATACATATTGTATATGGGTACTTTTCAAACTGAGGCTTTCAAAGCATGGAACAAGAAGTATGAAGGATAATCAAACAATAAGAAATATAAAGGTAAATAAACAATAGGAGAAAACAAGCACTATATAGGTAGATGAAAAGGATAAGGTTGTTAATTCACTAAGCTGTCAATACCCATTCATTTTAATACCTACTGCCAATTTCCTATGAATTAGATTCACCAGGAAGGTTGTTTGTTTAATATGGTTGTCTGAATGTTACCAGACCTATGCATTACATTACATACTAGTAGTATTTGTTTTTATGAAAATGTTAACCACAGTGGATCTTGTGACAGACAAGTAATTACAGTTTGGAAGAAAAAAAAAGTAATTTTGGAGAAATGGGACACATTATGGGGTGGACTACACAGACTTAAAAGTGGTTTGTCACCTCTAAGCAACCTTGCTATGATGGCTTTATTTACTTGACTATTACATGAGCTACCTTTACATTTTAGTATTGTTCCTAATTATTTTCTTCACCCAGAATTTTTAAAAGGCCAAATTAAAGAACTTGGTTCACAATTTAAAGAATTTAGTTCACAAACCTGGAATAAGAATCTCCTTATGTCCCCAGTAAAACTTCTGTTTATGGTCACCCGTAAATGGGTAGACCATGGCTGATACTGATGGCTCAGTTCGGGAGCACACAAAGTCAAAGTCAAGCATTCCCTGAAATGTTTCCATTCAGTAATGAAATATTTTCAAAATGTAAAAACAATTAAGTATGTAATCGTATTGATAAGGAATTGGATTATTTTCAAATCTGAAAATATTTGATTATAAAAAAATAAAAACTTAAAAAAAAGGAACCAGTCAAATGCCTTTCATAAAAATCAGCCAGTATGTATGTACTTCACATTACTTAACATATCGCATATATCTATCATAAGGGTAACCATTAACAAAAATCAGTTACTGAAACGTTATGTTATCGATACTTAAAAACAGTTACAGTACATAACATCATTCTCCATACCTGTACAGCCCTAGTCTGCATGCCCCAGATGATGGCTTTTGAATTTTTCTGGAAAAGCTGCTCGCTGGACGCTTTTGCATCCACTTTTGAGTGCTCCATTGCACTTGTCTTGCGCTCTGGACGTGGAGATTGCTAAAGCAAAGATGTTTTTATGAAATATCATGTTGTACTTAACAAAATTTGCATATGAAATTGGCAAACAACTTGAAGGAAAAAGAACTGTGAAAAATAACTTTATAATAAAACAGATTCAGAGCATCTTTGACTATGCTTTATGGTAACCACTGTCTGAGGTAAAGATGTTTACAGAATTAAAATATGGCAATAAATACTGGGTTACACTAGACTAGAGAAACACTAAGAAAAAGAGTAGCAATAGCATGAATCAAGTGGGACGATACTGCTAGACTATTATTTCAATATATATAGTAAGTCTCTTATTAGAAAACAAAGTGACAATCCCTGGTGAAAGTGTAAAGCCCATACATACTGCTCTACAACTGACATCAGTGGATATGAAGGATACTGAAATAATTCTAAAAAGGTGCGACAACAGAATGTCAAAATCAATGACAGAAATGAAAAAGAAGCACAGAAATGTGTTAAAAGGCTATAAAACTGACTGAAATCCTCAAGGTTATCAAGATTTATGCAAAAAATAAAAAATTGGGAGGAGCAACTAGAGATGGTGAAGTGGTAGATACTCAAATTGCAGAAGGCTAACCATTAGGAATATCAAGATAACAGGGCATGGGTGATGAAGTAGAACAGATCAGAATCTAGGCTGAAAAAGCACAAGACTGAATTAACTTCAAAAGTTTCTCCACTAAAGAAAAAAGATGTGTAAAATGTGAGGGGTGATAATAGCACAGATGCCTAATCAATCTAAAAATAAGAATCCACAACATCTACAATGTGTCACTATTAAGGCCAATTTATGTATTCTAAAATTCATACAAAATTACATGGAACTGCAAATGAATATGAAAACTACATCACTGTACTTTACACGTCTCTGAATTGTGACACCTATAATAGCATCAGAGAATACAAAATGAACAAGATACTTAGCTATATCCTGATCAAAAATTTAATTTTAAGAATTAGTGTCAATCTGTCACAGGAGAGTTGCATGAACCAACAGGAGAAATAACTGCAGTTTTGAATTAATGAGTAGTAGTTTCATTCACGATATGATTAGATATACAGTAAAAGAACTTAACTTCAGGCTTTTTTCTATATACGTATGTACTGTAATACACATATTCTGAACCAATGCATGTCCTTATACAAAGGAAATAAGACTATTCTCCTTTGTGATGCAAAAGGAGATGATCCAAAGAAAACTAATTTTGAATAATTTAATCTAATCTCACCATTAAAAGTGACATTAAAAGCTTTAAAATCATTTCAATGCTTTTCATTCTAATAACTTCATTCTTCACCTTAATTTCTCCTTAGGTCATGGACAATGAAGAAATTAGCATGAATTACACATCAGTTTGTTCCATCACACTCTCATTATGTAAGTACTTATAATTAAGCTATATTGTGCACACAAAATCATCCAAGACTCCTTAGTGACTTAAAGAAAGAAAATAACAATCTCCCTGTACTACCACATGCTTGAGCAGATCCTCAGGTCTCGGGGAGCTATGTCATTTTATACATAAGCTTGTTCTTGTTCTCCACTGTGTTATATCTCTAGACATTACATTTCTCCTTATCCTTTCAAATTGTAATCTTTGTTTTATTTTCATCTTTCATTCACTTTCCTGTTATATGAGCATTTTGTTCATGTGTGAAACAAAGATTAACATATTTTCCCAAGTTTTTGAAAGATAGGTATTTTTAATAAACATATAATAGTTTTCATTCTTGAAGGATTGCAGTTGGCTAGAAATTTAACAAAGCACTGGCTTTTTTTTTGCTAATTAAAAAAGCATAGTACCAGGCTGCTATATTTAAAGTAGTGATATATATTTGTATTTCTGTATCCCCAGTGTATTTATTAAAGTTTTGGCTGGAATCTCACTCCATATTGACATCAGTAAGGATTAGCTAATTAGCAAATTACAGGCTAGTTTATTTTTCTCAGCTGTTGGCACATTTGGATTTCTGCAAAAGTTAGACTATAAACTTTTTGGATTAATTTACCTTGTAGGTAGTATAACTGAAGCAATTTTACTTTTCTTTTACTCTTTGTCACAACTTCATACTGATCATATGTGGAACAAAGCTTAGGTCTTCTTAGTGCCAGCTGGAAACCGGTTAAAAACAATCAAGATTGTAATGCAAGGAATCTGTGGCATCTGGCAACAATGCGTATATGAGGTAAAGACTGGTTACCAACCATGTCTGCATCCCATGATGCAATGTCTTTTTTCGACTGCCTTGGAGTGTGGATGTTTGCATTTGCTCTCCTTCTGCCCAAGCCAGTTTCTATGTTTTGCCAATGATTTATTTATCTTTTGAGTGTGTGTGTCTTCTATGTGTTATCGTGGATTCAGCCAAGAAGACTAGGACCCGCCACTGTTTGTGTCCGGGAGTCTAAGGATCGCCCTGTTCCAGATTTTTAGCTTCTCTGACTGACCCCCATTTGACTTGCAGTAGTTGCTGTTCAAATTTTTATAATATTACTAATCCTTGCCCTGAACGTCATTCCTGGCCTGTGTCGCAGTGGAAAGTTTTTCGCCTCCCTGAGTGGATAATGCTGTTCCCACTTCTTCCCAAGTTTTTCTTTCTGCTCTGTCTTCCGTTGATGCCCTGTCTCCTTCCTTGTCTTCAATTTATTTGTTTTTGTTAGTACCAGCAGATGCGCAGGGTGAGTTTGTATATAACGTTGCCCCCTCTCTCGCAGAAGGTATTCTTCCTCCTGGGACAGAGAAGATGACACCATCTTCCTCTTCTGTTTCAAATTCAGATTCGCACAAGATGACAGCTATATGGGCTTCCCTAGGCCTGCAAGGTATCCCCTCCTTGGAAGGCATATTGTCGCATTTCATGGCTACTTGCCTTCACACTCCGGCTCCCCAGCGGTTCCCCTCCTCCTGGTCTCCATTACGTACTTTGCTCGTGTGTGCTGCTACCTAATGGGACACTATTGACAACTGTGACAGATCCTGAGTCATCCTTTATCTTGCCATCAGCAAGGCCATTGACTCAGGCTGCCAGACTAGATACCATGATAGCACTCCCAACAGCCTTCCCACTTGTGACGTCAGCCTCAGTGATGTTACTCCCAGCCTTGTCCCTGGCATCATCACAGTTGATTGGCAACCCTTCAGAGGCATTCTTTACAGTGATGATTGATAGGTTGGACTGTGTTTAGCAAGAGGTATTCCAGAGTTTCTAGCAAGAAGCATCGTAGGACAAGGGTTCCCTTCCTTTCTCCATAGCCTTCTCATCCTCCTCCCCCTCATTCTCCAGTCAGATGTTAGAGGATTCATGCCATTGTTGCTTCTCCCAAGAGTGAGAGGAGTTTTGCCATCGTCCCAGCACGGATGCATCTCCCCCCTTCATGCTAGTTCATTGTCTCTTCAGCCTGTTCGAGTTCCTCGCAAGGATAAGAAGGCTCTGATTAAGAAGTTAAAGTTGCTTCCCTCTCAGGTTGCTAATCCAGATCCTTCCAGGATTTCTACTCTTCCAGAACTTGCAGCTTCTTCACCTGTTTATCTTCCCCACTGATGTGCTAGTGTTGGATTTGAGGCTATTGTGGGTCGCAGATGTGAGACTGTTGTCAGCTGTGGACATCTCTTTTTTTGTAGTAGGTTATCTTCTCCTCTGTGTGATGGAAAGGACTGTCTTTCTCCTATGTCCAAGAGGCCTAGGTTTTCTTGTTCTCATTCTCTGAGAAGTTCCTAATTGCATCGCTCACCTTCCAGAGTCAGGGATCATGGTCCTTTGAGGTTTAGAGTGCAGTCTCTTTCTGCAGGATGCTCTCCCCTTGGTAGGTAGTCTTCTCTGGACCATGTACATCCTTCGTTACACAGCCACAAACGTGTTCCATCGCACAACCGTGCACGTACCCTGTCACACGGCCGTGTACGTGCTCCATCACACGATCGTGTACATACCCCATCGCATAGCCATGTACGTGCTCCCTTACACAACCATGTACATGCTCCATCGCACAACTGTGTATGTGCTCCATGGCACAAATGTGTACGTGGTTTGTCATGCGACCATGCAGGTTGGTCATCGTGCATGAGGTCCTCTATTATCCGCAGGTGTAGTCCTTCTGGTTGAAGGGGTGTCCCCTGGACTCTGAGAGTAGGTTCTCCACTGGCTGCCAGGAGGGATGAGGAGATTTCTCGGCCATCTTTGTCATGTCATCGGTCTCCTGTGCCAGATCTAGAGGACGGAGAGACTCAAGAGTTTCTGTCGTCTTTCTCATTCATGAGTTGAATAATCTTGCAGGGAGGACACAGGCTCCATCTTCTATGACTGCTACAGGTATAGAGGCCTTGCTTGGCTTGAGACAGGATGCCAAAGCATCGTTTGAGCTCCCATGTAAGGGTCATGCTCAATCGATTTTGCAGCATGTGAATGCTTTGGTCTTGGAATGGGATGGATCCTTGCATTTAAATAAATAAGTTGTTTAAGCTTCTCCCCCTCCAGCTGATGTCTCGTCGTGTTAATTCAGACATGATCCATTTAAAGACTGGCTTAACTCTGGATCAGGTGAGGGGTGAAGGCCCTTCATTGTCCTTTCAAGAGGCCCCAACTTTGGAGTCGAAGAATCTTCTATCTTCCAAACTGTGTAGCGGCTGGACTTGTGGTGGTCTGCGGTGGCCAAGAGAACGTCGTGTCATTTTCAAGGAGGTTCCATCAGCTCTCCTTCCTTCACCAGGTTGCTTCAGTCTGTCAATAAGGCCATTTCTTACTCAGTGACCCCTCGGGTCCTGGTCTTCTCGGCGGAATGGGGATCTCCTTGAATCGCAGGTTCTCTTTCCTGGGACACAGTTGGAGGATGTGATAGACCACAGGCATGCTGATACCAAGGACAGGCTAGTTCAGCAGGCAGTCTCAAAGTCAGAAGCTCGTTCTCGCCCTCCTTCCCCTCCAAGGCAGGGCTGGCGATCTCCTCCGAGGAAGTCTCCCAGGTAGTCAGCATTTGTTAGGACTCCTCAACCTATGGTTCCATCTAAGTCAAATCAGCAGCAGCATCCCTTTTGGTCCCATTCCTCCAAGCCAGGTAGAGGGGCTGGGAAAGAGGCAGAGCAGGTTGTCAATACGGCAGGCCATTGGGCCAAATGACAATATCACGGAGCGGAGAAGTAGGTAGTAGATGTTCTTCGGGAGGGGTACCTACTACCTTTTGCCTCACTTCCCCCTCTCTCAGATCATCCCCTCCTCAACCTGACTTATGCTGGAGGCTCTCCAAAGCACTTAGCTCTCAGGAAGGAAGTGTCGAAGATGTTGGACAAGGGCACAGTGAAGGAAGTTCATTGTCCGTCACCAGGGTTCTACAGTCAAATCTTCCTGGTTCGAAAGGCTATGGGCGATTGGAGACCAGAGCTAGATCTTTCCACTCTGAGGGTTGTACTTTTAAACTACCACCTTCCCTGTTTGATGAAGAGCCTGCTTGTGAAACCCCTTCATGGAGCGGTATTATAAAAACATAGGGGAAGTGCTTTCATAAAGAGGAACTATACAGGACGATTGGTATGCTGGAGTTGAGAAACAAACATTTCATTCGGATTGGAAGATGGCTATTCTACTTCTTTTTAAAATATCCCACTTTATGCCCTCTATATATATATATATATATATATATATATAAATATATATATATATCTATATATATATTTATATTATATATATTATATATATAATATACAGGCGGTCCCCGGGTACGACGGTTCCGGCTTACGACGTTCCGAGGTTACGACGCTTTTTCTTAAATATTCAATGGAAAAATCCATCTGGGTTACGACACTTGTTCCGAGGTTACGACGCTGACGCTTCCGACGCTCCGAGTTAACGACGCTTTTAAAAAAAAGTAAAAAACTAGCATACTATGATAAAATCCTTTATAGTTAGCACAGTATATTAATAAAAATAAGTTTCTGGTTTAGATTACACAAAAAATTTGAGATTATGATGATTTTCGACACTTTTTATGTTGTATTTTTCTATGTTTTTTTAGTGACGCCTCATATGCGGAACTAGTTTAGAGCGAAGAATGAATACATACTAGTTTACATATAACAGTCCAAAAGCGCAAATAATGAAAAAATCATTGCTTGTTTCCAGTAATAAATAAAAAAACAAATAAAAAAAAAGAAGTTTCTGGTTAGATTACAACGCAAATTCCAAGTATCCAGACACATTCCAGCCGTAATTTGATCTGAGAGAGAGAGGAGAGAGAGAGAGAGAGAGAGGCGTCTTCCGACGCTCCGAGTTAATTGGACAGAGAAGTGTTCGTTTCGTTAAAACGGCCTCTGACTCATGCCAGTAAATGTTTTTGTTGATACTAATAATATAAGCCTATTTAAAGATACTTTACTTTAATTAGTCTATATGATACGTAAATAGTAATCAACTGTTCTTGTAGCCCTCAATATTTGGCAAAAAATCGAAGATCCAAAGAGAGACATTATCCAGTACGTAATTTTGATCAGAGAGAGAGAGAGAGAGAGAGAGAGAGAGAGAGAGAGAGAGAGAGAGAAGATGACGATAGAGAGAGAGAGAGAGAGACGCTTTGGCAACAACTGGTCTCGGTGGGGGTTTTTTTTATAGCTTCCTTCTGCTTGATGATCGTGGATATTGTAGAAGGATTTCGACCATACTCGTTTTCCAAATCGACGATAACGAACGCCCCCACGTTCATGCCCTTTTTTTTTGCTATAATTTTTCATGTTTTTTTTTTGGGCTTTTTCCATCGAAATCATTTTCTTTGGGTTTTTTTTTTTTTTTTCCCCCCTTATCACCTGCTTTGTCTTTAGCTTTGAGACCCATGGTTAATAATAAAATAGACAAAATAACACGAAAAATAGGCGCAAATACAACGAACTAAAACAACGACGTGTTAACATGCAGCACCAACAAACAAAACAGACTGAACGCCATTTATCGGTCGCCTATACAACTAACACTCATCGCAAAAATCGTATCTCAAATATTTCGTTGTATATCAAAGTTTGTATTTTCGCAAATTTTCTGTTGTATCTCAAAACATTCGTATATTAGGGCAATCGTATGTCAAGTTTCCAATGTAATTTGATCAGAGAGAGAGGAGAGGAGAGAGAGAGAGAGAGAGAGAGAGAGAGAGACGAGTAGAGAGAGAGAGAGCTTTGGCAACAATGGTCTCGGGGATTGACGTAACGTTTATTTTCTGAACAGATTAGGACAGAGAAGTGTTCGTTTCATTAAACGGCCTCTGACCTCCATGGCAGGAAATGTTTTTTGTTGATACTAATATATAAGCCTATTTAAAGATACATTTACTTTAATTAGTCTATATGATACGTAAATAGTAATCAGCTGTTCTTGTAGCCCTCAAGATTTTGCAAAATCACTCCAGGTTGTACATAAAACTTCAAAGAATGTAGTGTCACCAGAGGATTACAATAGTTTTTACCTTCAAGAACCAGCATTCTTTTATGAAAATAACTCCAGGTTGTACATAAAACTACAGGAAACAACATGTAGTGTAACCAAAGGATTACAAGTAAGGTTTTTATAACTTTTATTAGTTTAAGACATATTTCCAAGCGTCGTTCCCCGGCTTACGACGATTTTTTTTCGGCTTACGACGCGTCTCAAGAACGGAACCCCCGTCGTTAAAACCCGGGAACCTGTGTAATAAAAAATTATTAAATTATTATTATTGTTAATAATAGGATATTAATATAATAATATTAATATAAAAAATTATATATATATATAATTGTCCCTTATAAATTATAATTAGTTTAAAAATATATTGGATTGGGGGATATTATTAATATATTTATACATTAATTATCTGTTCTTAAACCTTAAATAAAAAATTATATATATGTAAAAAAAAATATATAAATTAATATATTAATTATTTATATTATTATTAAATTTAAATAATATTATATATATAATATATATCTATATATATATATATAGATATAATATATATCTATATATATATATTATATATACTATATATAATAGATAGTATATATATATATATACTATATATATATATACTCATATATATATATACTATATATATATATAGTGTTCTATATACATATATATATATATATATACTATCCAAACTATATATATATAATATGATTATATTTCATATATAATATAATATATATATATATTATATATATATATATTATATATATATATATTATATATATATATATTTTATATTATTATAATTATTATATATATTATAATATATTTAATATATATATGTAACTTCTTTAAACAAAATAAAATTTATGACACAAACTCACTGAACCTTACTTATAATAATAAGAATTACAACCTCCCAGACTAGCCTTTCTTAAAGCTCCTGGATCAGAAAGCATGAATAACGACATATTTCCAAAGACCTGGGGAGTTGTCAAAGCATGCACAACATTATCAGCTAACTGCTATTTCCTTTAGTTTAGTAGGGACTGAAGTGTCTAAGACAGTTTTGTGTGCTCAAAATAGGCTAATCAAGTGATGGGTTTGCATGAAAAGTTTTGTTTTCAATCAATTACTTTTTATGAAAAGACAGTAACTCTTTAATTTTCATTACTAACATCATCCACTAAAATACATAAGGGAATTATTGCTTTGAATGACACTCACATGCTGGTGTTTGTCAGTCTGAACAGAGAGAGGAAGATTAGTTTTTATCTAAAGTTAAAGAATTTGCAGAGGCAGTATATGCTTTTAGCCATAAGCTTTTAACCATAATGCAGTACATATAATGCTATTCTTATTCAATGAGGTACATGTTTCAAACATTTGTAACCTGTAAAACTTATCTGCACAGTGATCATTATGTACCTACAATAAGTCACTAATTTTAACAAATCATGGTCAATAGCATTCTTTGAAATTTATTCAAACACTATTTTGTATTTGTTTCTGTCCATCTTGGTACTGTGGGAGCATATTGCCTGCTGTGTGCCTGGGGCTGCATTACTCTCTGCCTTTAATTTCCCTTTCCCCTACCCACCCCCTTTTGGTCTCTTCCCACCTAGCAGTCCAACTTCCTTCAACTTCACCTTGCTCCAATTTTCACCTGCAACTCAAGTATGAATCTAGTGGGTGATCCCTGAGTGTCTAAAGATGAGACAGTCGTTTCAAACTAGAGTCCAGTAAAATATCAGTCTCCCAAGTGGGGGTATACTATACTACTAGAACGGGGTTAAGTAAGGGAGGAATTGTAAATGCAGCAACAATGTAAAACATTAAGACAACATGGTCTTCATAAGAAATATAAGTTTCAACACTAGTTAATAGTTATAATTGTATAAATGCTCATTTCTACAACTGTATACTCATTTTATTAACATGCAAATACAATTCCAAATTTTTTTTATAAAACTATTCAAATCTTAACTGTAAGCTAATTAGAAAGATAAAATCTGTTAGCTTAATACTAATGGAAATGTTCATGTAAATACTAAAATCAAATGTCAACAAAAAAAATAAAAATTCACTTTAATCTATTCAATATCAAGGGGCTATCACTAAGGTTCAACATGCTCAACTTGTTAGTTACACTATATTTAGTAGCATTTTCAATGTCATATGGTACAATATTATACGTACTTCTGAATTTTACAGTTCAAAATGAAAATACATCCCATACCTTAATGACTACAACTAGAGTAAGCCCTAAGGATGAGATATGCAACACTGCATAAAAACTACACTACAAAAGCACATGGGACTGTTATGTAAATTGAAAAAGCCAAAACACTCAATGCTCAGGTGAAGATAAAGACAACAAGGATATACTACACAGGTTAGCATTTTGGGAAAACACACTAAAACCTTAGTCACTTAGATACCCTTTTCAAGCTTGGAGAAAACATTTCCTTCAAATACGAAATTTCTGATGGAGGGCCCTAGGAAAAAAGCAAAAGAAACATTTACTTATATATTTGTATGAAGAAAGTCATACACCTTGAACATGAAGAAAACAATCTAAACTAATTACTAATCTTTCTAACATGCACATAACAGTAAATGGAACAGTACATATATGTATAGATAACATCTCCACAGTGCATATGTAAATAAAAAAAAAGAGGAAAAAGAAAGAAACAGTGCAACACAATAAACAATATCCTAGAACACAATAAACAATATCCTAGAATCATAGCCTTAAAAAAGAATGAAACATAAACTACAGAAACCGGAGCAGCTTATTATAAGGGAAATTTACTACAGTATTTGGATTTAGAAAAATAGACCAGTAAAATCTAATCTATATGTAATTTTAATGGACACTATAAAAGGCTTATATGCAAATACAGTATTTACACTTAAGCCTTAATGGACGGATTGATCCTTGAGAGTAGTAATAACAGGTTTGGAAAGAATCAGGCGGGAAAGAGATGCTAATACTTCTATACCCCATAAATTCACTAATGGCAACTTTTGTACGTACTGGCTAAAACCACAAATTGGGCATCTCAGAACTTCAGTTCTACTTGTAACTTCAAGGGGGAATGTATTATGTCTCTGTCTCACACAATGTTTTCTTGTAAATTTGATCATAAATATACCAAGGGGTTGCTGTTGGGTTTTGTTCTTGTCTTTTACTATAGTATGTCAGTTGTAAATGTAATTTTACAAAGAAAGTGCAAAGAAATATTAGAAAAGACATGTAAAAGTAAAAATAACTTACTGAATCTTTTTTCTTGATAAATTTACATAAATATTTTTCAACATATGCTAAGAATTCATTACTGATTTTATTTCTTATCTGTTTTGGTATTGTGTGAGCAGTAATTATAATTTTATAAAATAAAATAAATTACTTATTTGAAAAAACATATAAGTTGGTAACATTTACTATTTTCTTGTAAAAGAGGCCCCACAAGGCGTTGTAAATAGTCATTTTAAACTTCTCGTGGAAGGCAAGGAAAATTTTTTGGAATTTTTTTCTTTCACCATGTATATTTGCATATCTTCCTCTTTCCATTGATGTGTTTTTTCATAAATTGACCGACCTCAAAGTTTACTCGGCCTGAGGAGCTGCATATCGACATATATTATATATTTCCCCGTCCAGTATGAGATAATATTCTTGAACATCATAATAGAAGAGCTATCAAGAACGGATGACTTCCTTATTAATTTTCATACTAAAATCAAAGAATTAACTCAAACTGGAAAAAGAAACCCACAAGGTTACTGCACATAACTTGTTTACTTGTATTTACATAGTATTTTACTTAAAACTTGAGGACTTTCAGGCCCTAACTGTGGCTCTTTTTCAAGAGATGTGAAAAAGGGCCACAGTTGGGGACTGAAAGCACTCGAGTTTCAAGTAAAATACTGTGGTGGGATCACAAGCTTAATAAAACAAGCGGGCAAATTCGCCCCCCCCCCCCCCCCCCCCCCCCCTCCGCCCCCCCCCCCCCCCCCCCCCCCCCCCCCCCCCCCCCCCCCCCCCCCCCCCCAATAAACCTAATCACTCCAGCTGCCCAACTCACCCTCAGTCACACTTTCATCTTTACACTACGGAATATGCAGGACAATTGACCTACCTACACACAGAACAAAAAACACAAACACATGTACTCACCCAACTTCAGATACTCAGGGCTATGCTTTGCTGTCCACTGGTCGAGGTTGCTGGAACACTAACAACAACAAAGACAACAACCAAGAACCACAACACCACAACCCCACAACAACCAAGGACCACAACCCAACAACACAACATCCAATGACCACAACAACACAACAACAAACAAGGAACACAACCACAACAAAAGACCACTGCACTAACAATCACCAACAAAAAAACCCACCAAAAGGCAATACACACACACACCCACTAACAACACCAAGGAATCACTACAGCTCATCAACAACAACCCTCAACAACTCACAACCGCACCAAGAAACCACAACAGCCCCCAACAAAAACAACAACCCTTAACTATAACAATCACATACAACCCACAGGAACTCAAAAGCACAACAAATCCCACAGCACAGGCACAATAACTCCAAAGCAAACAACATCAAACTTAGCAACAACAAAAAAACAAAACAAAACACAAAACTCAACCAACTTCCAATGCCTTCAATAGACTCCTCCAATACTACTGTCACCAGCTCTCACCAAAGACTGACTGAAAACTAACAAAACAGAACTCTGATCTCTAATGGCACCAGCAGACAACCCAGAACTCTCCAACAGCCAATCCAATTGCTAACCACCCATCCATCTCTCTCTCTCTCTCTCTCTCTCTCACACAGACGTTGTCAAATGGAACTCCATAACTCCTCCATATTACTATGTAAAAACTTACTAGTAAACAAGTTATACTCAGTAACCTTGTGGGTTTCTTTTTCCATTTTCAGAAGAAAACTGTAAGAAGTTTTAGTATGGATTAACTCAAATATTTAAAACAACCACACCTTTTATATGGATATAAGAGAAGCACTCTCCACCTTTTTATTGGTAGCTTCTCATTTCTTGTAGTACTATCTTTAACACTTTCACATATTTCCCAAGACAACACCAAACATGTACAGAAGATAAAATTCCCTAAGATAAGTATAAAAAAAAGTATGAACAGATGAAAACCATCTCACACTAGAAATATTTTGAATAGAAAATTAAATCAAACATCCCAGCCTCACATAATTCCTTGTGCTTTGAAATTAATTCTATTGGGACTTGGAAGAATACTATATTATTGACCAGAGGGTCCAGTCACACTCGGGTAAGTGTGAATAACAAAAGCCTAAACGTTTAATAAACCATTTGTGGCAGTGAAGGCAACTGTGTAAAAAAAAAGAGAGAGAAAAAAAAATTTGATAGAAACCATCCAACAACTCCAGTTAAGCTTTAAATATTATCTAAAAAAGTCCACATAACAGAGGGGACTAGGAAAAGACTGTCACCACTAAGGTGGCTACATTTGATTTGCAACTTCTCTATTCCAAGACCTCCAATTCATGTTTCAAAATTTTTACCTGCAGAAAACTTTAAACTATAAAATCCTTTAACAATACCAGTGATGGAACTGTAAGGAATTTATAGCTATTTTAAACATGTAAAATTTTGATATATGAAAATTTTTCTGACATGCATGCCAGCTTTCATTCAATCAATTATTGCAGATTGCTGAAGCCAGCAAAATCATCATAACAACATACTTTTCATACAATAAGGATAGAGATTTTTCTAAAATATTTTCAAAATTAAGAGATGCTATTCAAAATTTAGAGCAACTTTACTAAAAAAAAAATTTATAAGAAGCTTGAACATCTGTATTTTTAAAATTTTCCATGTGTATAAAATTACACTAGCCTCCACTTTCTTACACTGCACTTTACTTGATTTCTTTGTCTGCACATGCATCTTTAACATTTCAAGTACACAATACTACATGACACACTCCAAAGCACACATCTTCCCTAATATAAAAGATAAAAGAAAAACCATGCTACACAGCCCCACAGCTTTATTCTATAGCTACCTTATCACCTGCCCTTATCCCACAGCATGCATAAAAATTGAAAATGACTATGGATAGAGGTCATTTTTACTCTAACACATAAACACATGCAGAAGTGGAAATATAAAAAATAAAATATACTCTCTACCTCTGCATTTACCTGATGGATGGGAGAACTCTTGGATGTGGGATCAGGGGTGAAGCACTAATAAAGAAAATACAGAACTAAAATTACTCTCACATACACAACAACGGACTTTCTTCTAACAAAACTCCGATCATCCACAACAAAAGGTCTTGAAATCCAGTGTTGCAAAAACATGCTGGAGGGGTTCTTCTCTCTTGCTTTGCCTCCAAATTTAGTTATAATTCTCTATTTCACTTTAGTTACCTGTTGCCATGAACACTATAATTATGTATCATTCCTATGTGCTTTTTCACTTCTCACATTTAATTTCTGCACTATCACTTGTGATGTTTGTGAGTTTACTGTTAGTAAAGGCCCACTGCTAATCACATTCTACATTCCCTAAAATTGGAATATAACAATTCACATCTCTCAAGGCAGAACAGAATATAATTAAAAAACAATTCAACACTATTTTAAAATACTGTCATTACTTTAGAATTACAGGGTAAACTTTTACCTGAATAAATACTTCCATAAAAACAAACTACTTACTAAATACAATTTTTATCTAACACTGCCTATAAAACATAGACTGTAAGTATCATTCAGTGGATTAGAAACTGGTCTCCTTGACAGGTTCTGATAACAGACTTCCATTTCATTATTTGGACTCCAATCATAATAAATTCTTGTCAAATAAGTATCCTACACACTATACATTTTTCTCTTTCCACATTCTAGAAAAAAAATCTGTATATCAATCATTCATTATATCAATCATTCATTAATGACTATGTTCTCAGACTTCTTTACTTACCAGCTACATTATTCACATGATTTTAAACTTGTCTACCTTTTTAGAAATAATGTACACTTTGCAGATAAATGAATGATTGTTAGCTAAGGATATCTTGAGTGTTCAAGTGCAAGTTATACTACTTTGCCATTGTTACTTATCAGATGTTGTTACTGCTCAAAAGGCCAGACCCTGGCAGAATGTGTATCAAGCTGTGCGGGGATACTGTATTCAACTTATATGGAAAATTATGCAAGGGTTACAAGACTAAAACCATTGCATATGATCGATCACAAGATGCAATAAGTCAGTATAATGAAGACTGTACCAAGACTACATATAAAAAAACATGTTATCAGTAAATTTACACTCTGAAAAGTATAGCATGTAAAGCAAAACTTATAGTATTTGCTAAGATAACAATGTAGTGTTTAGTATCATAAATACTGTCAAATAAGACTCTTACTTCCAACATAAGGCATATTAAATCAAATTAGTCTTTGTTTGCACTAGTGTAGCAACATGGTACCAGACAGGGGTAGGTACTAGTGATGGGTAAAACAGATCAACATATCTAAAAAATCTCTTGCAGCTGGAAGATGTCACAACTACAAATTCTACTTGACAATGGCAAAGTATTTTCAGGAACTTGGTGTTACTGGACAAAGATCCTCATTGCAAAGTACCTTTAATTGCCTAATAACTAATGCAATAACTGCTTCAACCACTCAAGATGAAGAACCCCTGGTTACTAAAATCTCTTTAATTATGGAAGCTTTTGTGTATACAAAACATCCTTAATCAAGACATCTATACAAGAATTTTGATGTACTAAATTACAAGTAAAAAAATAATGAGCCTAAATATAAATTATACCATGAAGAGATGAGCTTGTCCTATCCCTAGACATTATAACAATAATGGAAACTGCAATAAGTACACCTGACTTAATGAATTTTGGTAAACATTGCACTAAGCTAAGGTGACATTTGGCAACTCCAGAATCTTGTTTCTCCATTTGCTAAACGCTCTGTTTACCAAAAGCTTCAAGTTTGCTAAACACAAGGTTTTACCTGCTACGTTTTGGAGTTGCAAGATGTCTCCTTAGCTGCCATGACGCTTACTGTCTTTGAGGACAAATACGTATTGAGGGTTAATTGAGCACCAACAATTTTGCTGCTTTGGTAATTTAAGAAAAACAATAATCCAGGTTATTTCTCCCTCACAAGGCCAATTTGAAGTGAAGGGACGGGTTTGCAGAAACGATGAAGCACAATTTGAGATCTTCTCTGAATGTTGTCTCCAAAGATAAGAATGCGTAATCTCCACTTAAACTTCCCTTGTTAATAACCAATGGGGTAATTTCAAAATCCTGAAAATAACACAGCAGAGGTGTCCCAAGGTAAACTAAAGAACACACACCTCTCATGGGCTACCTAGATTTGTGTGTTTATTTGTTCCATGATTAATACATTTTGTTTTTGCACAATTTTTCTAGTCTTTTTCTTTTCTCACGCTTAACTTATACTGTATATAAAAAAAAGCTCTTTCCATTACTATGCCAATTGTTAAGAGGACCAATACATACTTACTAAAAGTACAAAAATTATTAGGAAAGTTTCAACATATCTAAAATATGCAGATACTCCAAAGAACATAGTATTTTGACACAGGTATTGTGATATCAAATGGATAAAAACCACTAGTGAAGAAATAGGAAAAGTGTTGACGTTTCACAATCATTTAAACAGTGTTAAAGAGTTCTAACTGAAAAGACACTCAAATTTTGGTATTTTCTAATTAATCTATCATGATAACACCACTAAACAACAGCTAGCACTGAAACAGAAGATTGCTACAATTTCCTACTATGAATCTCTTAAAAAATAAAAGTAAGTATTTACTGACTCTGTTAACTATTATGGAGTACAGTACCACAAATTTTCAAGCTAGTATGTATTTCAGTAAACATGACCACAAATCTTGCCTTTCAGATGATTTTGACACTTAAAAGTTATCCTTTTCCCATTTTCATAATCACAATTTGCTTCCTCCTCATCAGTCAATAACTTTAAAGCCCTATTTAAAAATTATAAAAATTATCACAAACTTCCTTGTTACTAAAGAGAAATTCACTATACGTAATTCTATACATGGGATGGAAACAAAGCATTACAGTAGAAATATTTAAAATTTACCTTAAAATTAAAATGTGCAAATTACCTACACCATTTATTTGACTTCAGACTAATGAGAAAACTAAATTAAGCAAATGCTTATTTTCAAAATAACCTTCAACCTTCACTCAAAGATTTTTCCTCTCTAGTCAAAACAGGTTTACATCAAAATCTTGATTTTCCATTGAAATTTTCCTACTATCAGGTGTTTTACCAGTCTTATACACATCTAAAAATCTGACTCTGATTCAGTGGTTTGGGGAAAACCATAATCATTATAACTATGTGTGTATGCAGAGGTAGTTTTGATTCTGTTACAGTAGTGAGAGGGCTGAGTGTGCATGGTGAATGACTATTTAAAAATTAAGTCAATTCAATGGCCTATACTTAATCTCATTTTGCTATACACTTCATCACAGTTTTCATAGCTACCCCAATGATTAAAAACAAGGTCTGTCTTTGATACAGGCCTATACACACACACACAAATAAATAAAAAAATACTGTACTGTATTTAAGGTTCAATTATGCACTTCTCTCTTCAGTTCAATAAGTTTAAACCATTTTATAACAATAATTTAGCACCACTGTAAGTTCTCTATAATAAATCGCAACAATTATCTTATTCTACTTAATACAGTAATACAGACCAGGCTACATCATCATGATCTACAAAAATTTAGAAAAGAAAATAGCAAAATTAGATATCTTGATATACACCACTTTACCATAAATTTTATACTTGCCTAAAAATAAACCCTCATGGAGCTTAATTTTGTAAACAAAATCTGAAAAATTTCACCTGAGAGGACCTAATAGTGAAGCAGTTTAGAAAGGTTGGTCAAAATAATTTTTCAAGTCACAAGATAACTTACTGCTGTGTTCTGTCCACCAGGGAGAAGGAAGTTTGCTGTGTGACTTTCTACGACAGGTTCCTTAGGAATTGGCCTCTTTCCCAAAGCCATGGACACAATAGCTGTCATATGGGTTTCATTACCAAATACATGTACTGGGATGCCTAGTGTTTTGCCAACTTCTCGCATAACTCTGATAAAAAGACAACCAACAGTGCAGATATGTTATCTCTAACTGGATATAAGGTGTATTTCCTTTATTGTTTAACAATACTTTTGCAATTTTAAAAGATGATACATACTGTACTGTACACTCGGCAAGGAAAGTTAAGATACAGTTTTTTTAAATCTTTGGGCATATATCGTTTAATAATGCCACACCTGGCAACTCTAGAAAGGGGGCGGAGCTTCAAAATCATAGCGTTTGTTGCTTTCTAGATTTCCATTAACTTTACACCATAAAGATTCGGTATAGGTCCTATAATCATTTATACTTGGATGTAGAAACAGGCTCTATATTATTCGTTAATGTTAGTTTGGTAATGTCAGTTCAGGGTAGAATATCAATCATTCTTTTTTTAAAACCTACTGTGAAACCTTATTCATAAGTAAAGTTTGACACTAAACTGACGTAAAATTCATACGTAATTAAAGACGGATCTTAAACAATGAGAGTAAGTGTTTTAAAATTTGGGCAGTACTTGTGGAAATCATGAGGAACAACACAGTAAAGAATGAAATATTATGACGATAGAGAGAGAGAGAGCGCGAGCATAGGCCTATCGATAGCGATACTTAATTCATTATATTTACTTTGAGAGATTAAGTGATAATATTTTTTCAAATGTTTCAAAAGTGGGGAGAGAGAGAGAGAGAGAGAGAGAGAGAGAGAGAGAGAGAGAGAGAGAGAGAGAGAGAGAGAGAGAAACTTGGAAGAGAGGAAGAGAGATAGTGCGCGCAAGCATAGGCCTATCTATAGAGATACTTAATTCATTACATTTACTTTGAGAGATTGAGTGAAAATATTATTTCAAAATGTGTTTTAAAAGTAGAGAGGAGGAGGAGAGGAGAGAGAGAGAGAGACGAGAGAGAGAGAGAGAGAGAGAGAAGAGAGAGAGAGAGAGAGAGAGCAAAGTCTGCTTACGTGAAAGCTTAGGCCTATTTATAAATACTTAATTTCATTATATTTTCTTTGGGAGACTGGGTGGTAATATTTTTAAAGCATGTTTTAGAAGTGGAGAGAGAGAGAGACAGAGAGAGAGAGAGAGAGAGATAATTATAGCAGCGGTGAACAGCTTGATATGACTACCAAGATCGTGCTGCACTATGCTAGACGAAATTTGAAGGATCATAATATCAAAGTTAATTCTCTAAGAAATTCATACCCTAATCTTGATTTCATTCGACAGTTGCCGTAACATTCAGATTGTAAAAAGACGTGGAAAATTTTAGACAAAGGCTGCGGTCATTCTTGCTCTCTTGATATAGTCCGTACTTTTGAAAATCGGGGTTCATCCACAAATCATTCACGAAAAAAAGCTTTGTTAGGTAAAAAATATTTATTACCACAAATAACTCAGTATGTATTGCACAGGCAATTAAAGTTTTATATCGTGCAAAAAATGCTAATGTGTTGGGAGATCTTTCAGCCTCGCAGCAAAGAAATGCAGTCGTGTAGGGCTGTAGGCTACTATGAACTGCTTTGTAATGGGAGCATATAGCCAGAAAATCTTTGAGCTGACATGCTACTTTAACCTTGATGAAGATTTAACTTTAAAGACAGTAGCTTTGTAAACAGCAACTAGCATTCGATTCATGTCAACGTCAAAGTAATCAAAGTGTGAAATCCGTTACGTAAACCAGTATCCAGTGACTTGCGCTTTCCAGCTCGAAGTTCTTGGGCTCCCCACATCATAGAAAACTCTCTTGCGGTTGCAACTAGATTTGCTCAACTTACCTTAGCCGTCGCAATATTGACTGCCATTGACGTCAGCTAACTTTAATCGCGTTGGAATACAAACAAGAGTTTGTAGAAACTAAAATAATTGCATTCACCACTTACGATGATGCAATAATATCCCCGTTCATGAAGGAAAACAAGTAAAAATTGTTGTCGTGATACATAGAACTACAATCAGAAATTCACATTCTATCTACCAGATCTCTATGAACGAATCCATCTGAGAAATTCCAATTACTTCGGACATATATCGTGTTTTTAAGTATCTGAACGGTTTTGTTTTGCAGTTTTAACGTATATGATATAATTTGTAGTGCATTTTCATATTCTAGAGTAAATTTAGCAATATTATGTCTTTTCAGTAAAAACAAATGGGAAAATCGATGAACAAAAGCTAATGAAAACTGTATCTTCAGTTTTCTTGTCGAGTGTACATGTAACCAA
>NC_087200.1:171080540-171126374 GCF_015104395.2 Macrobrachium nipponense | reverse complement strand
TACATGTAACCAACAAATATTAAAATACAGTACATCAAAATTTACACTCACCTCAATCCCTCCTGATAATTTGGCCCAGCACGACGAACAAATATGCTGATTTTTCCTTCAACCAATTTTGCTTGATACTGTTGAAGAGCCCTTACAATACCCTTAAATGTTGCTGCTACATTGGTGAAATTTGCAATTCCACCACCAATTATCAAAATCTGTAAAAGTCACCATTATCTTACCTTTCACATATTCAACATACAATAAGTTTTAGTACAATAACGTGCTATGTTTACATACTTGTAGAGACTTCTGGCCCTATTAGTGTCAAGTAAATCAAGGTGAAATGTTTTCAGTCATTAAAGATGATGAAAACCTTTCCAATTAACGGCAGTCAATGTATCTTCACACATTCTATGCTTGTTGAAAAGTTATAATTGAACCATATAAATTAGATAGAATGACTCAATTTTTGAATAAACTACTACTATTATACAAATGAAAATTTCCAGTTGATAAAAAGCACATACCTTTCCATCAGGATGGTTCTCCTTGGTCATGAGGGTTAGGATTGTCTTGGCATACTCGTACGTCTGTTGCTCTGAAGGGGCTCCAGAATACTCTCCATAGTTAGCTAGTTCACCAGCACCTCCAAGCTCACAGATTGTGTCTGAATAAATCACAGAAGCTCCACCTCCAGCAACCATTGTCCAAATACGGCCTTTTTCATTCAATATTGTCAGCTGAAAAGAGAACATGCATCAGTGCGGTGTGATCCTCAATTCCAGATACGTACAAAGAGGGATTATTCGAGATGAAACAACATTCACTTTTCACATAATAATTCTTGCATTTCACCCTAGTGCAAGGGTTATTACATACTTGAAGTTTGCCTTCAGCTGTGTAGTGTATGTTCTTTGAATATTCTCTTTGGCCAAAGCCACATCTGTTCTCTGTGACCTCTTTCCACCAGCTGTCCAACTTCTTTAAATCGTGCTTGCTCAATTTTTACTTGACTTAAAAACAAAATTCTTTGGGCCATCACTGAGTCAAAAGGTGAGAATAATAATAATAATGTGCAATATGAAAAATGAAACTGTAAACCACATAGCAAGCAAATGTCCGGCCCTTGCACAGAACCAGTACAAAAAGAGGCATGATTCAGTGGCAAAAGCCCTCCAATGGAGCCTGTGCAAGAAACACCAGCTACCTTGCAGTAATAAGTGGTATGAGCACCAACCTGAAGGAGTGATAGAAAACGTTCAGGCAAAGATCCTCTGGGACTATGGTATCAGAACAGATAAGGTGATAAATGCAAATAGACCAGACATGACGTTGATTGACAAAATCAAGAAGAAAGTATCACTTACTGATGATGCAATACCATGGGACGCCAGAGTTGAAGAGAAAGAAAGGGAAAAAATAGAGAAGTATCAAGACCTGAAAATAGAAATAAGAATTATATTGGATATGCCAGTGGAAATTGTACCCATAATCATAGGAACAATAGGCACGATCCCAAGATCCCTGAAAAGGAACCTGGAAAAACTTGAGGCTGAAGTAGCTCAGGACTCATGCAGAAGAGAGTGATCCTAGAAACGGCGCACATAGTAAGAAACGTGATGAATTCCTCAGGAGTCAGGATGCAACCCAGAACCCCACACTATAAATACCACCCAGTCGAATAGGAGGACTGTGATAGACAAAAAAAAAAAAATAAAAAAATAAAAAAATAAATAATAAAAATGATATTTTACATCAGATCTTCCTCGTACAGGGTTAGATGTATAGTATGAGTTCTCTCTGTTGTCACCTATTTTGTACACCTACTGCCTTAACTCCCATGTGGAATAGGTCTCCATCTATGCCTTTTCCCATGAGTTAATGGGCTTTCCTGCTGATCCTCGCCCTACTATTATTTTCCTACTTCACAGTAAATATAATACCAGCATGAAATACACAACTTGGGCCAGGAACTGGTCAGTGATTGGTTGACATCTTACCAACAAGCCAGGCAACTGACTTCACTGGTTGAGGGTGCATTCCTTTGTCCTGCACAACCGTTTTACAACTAGCATATGGCTCAGGCCCTCCATAGGGTTTGGCTCCTGGGAGTATCTTGTTGGTATGGCATGGTCTAAATCATGAGTGTCACTGTCTGAAGAAGCTGTCATTTGCAAAGGATTTTGGGAAATACTAAGTTAGGGATTATTTCTCAAAATATATAGTGGTACTTCAACCATGTGTAAATGATTAAAACTGTGCTTTTTGAGCAATGCAATTACGTTAAATCAGCTACCGAGATTAAGTAGTACTTATTAGAGTATACAGAGTACTATATACTCATCTCCCAACCAATATGTCCTCCAATTGTATCTGATATTGGCTCAATTTCAAGAATTTGTTCAAGCACTCCAGGTGTACAGGATGAGGAGGGGTGTACTACAGACCTAGCTTGCCCCACACAACGAAATGTGAAGAGATGCCTCTACAATGAAGTCAGCAAGTGATATACTATCTTCTTTACTTGAGTATAATAAATGGAAATGTTACAACCCATAAACAAAATTACCCCAAGTCCATTATCAACTACATTCTAGAACCCCATAACACTTGGGGAAGAACCTAACATGAAATGTAACACCATGCCTAACTAATAAATTTAGCTTCCATTCTTCAGCAGGAATCTTGGAGGTTATCAAGGACTCTCCTAGCAAGTGTAATGGCATCTCTCAACATCAAGTCCTTGTTCACCAATGTCACCATAGATTAAATCACCATGCTATACTCAATCAGATATAGTATTGGGATGAGATAACACCAAAACTGGCCACCCAGGAAAATGCCCTTAGATCCTTAACTTTTTGAAGAAAGCCCCCTTCGTCACACACAGGATCTATATATAAATACATACCTACTCTAAAAATTGGAGTACCCATGGCATCCCATTCAACATTCTCTTCACCAATCTTCACATAGATATTGTCATAGAACATGTCTTCTGTGCATCTGTACTTCCTTCTTACTGAAGGTATTTTCATGATACTTTCATCATAGGCCATGACAAAAAAGGAACACACCAATCAAGATAGGCTTTTAGTGTGGCATCCTCTGTGTGAAACTAGCATCAACAGAAAGTTCCTTTTCTCAATGTTCTCGTATTCAAAGCACAAGGAACATGGAAAGCAATGGAGGAGTATACAAAAATGACCAACCTGGGCCCACCTCAACAGACAAAGTGAGTGACTTAAACACTATAACCAAGGCATCACCACTGCATATGTTTGAAAACCATTTCACAATGTTCATCATGGCACTCAGTACATGAGTAACTCAATTGGATAACCCAAGTACTGTACCAGTAAAAATCATTATTTAAGCCATAATATGGACATATAATATTTTATAATCCTTGATAAATGGTGCACACTGTTCATCCCTTTGGAAAAGACATCCCATATCAAAGTATTCTCATGACTACAGGAACTCCAGGTACCAAGAGGATGAACATGCCATACTAGAATCATTATGGGATATGTTACCTCATTACTAACATACAACTGACTTTATCTTGTCTGTTCATGATGCCCAAACACAGATGCGCTCTGTACTTAATTTCATATGACAACACTGTTCATCTCCAAATTGGTTCTATGCCAAGTTCAAGGAGGTGCCATCAAAAGACACTATGAAGAAGTACATTAACAATGTACTGACCCATGATGACTTGATAGCTGCCATATATGCCATCAACAGCCCCCAGGACACTACCAATTTCCTTTCCTTGAAGCACTGCATTTGCTGAAAAATAGACCTATCCTGATCATCATCCAGGAACTTTTACTGCCTACAAATATATAAAAACCTCTGTGCTAATGCCTCCCAATGATGACATTCTTGGACTGAACCACATCCCATTGATGAGTTGACCCCACTAATCAGGCCATAAGAACCCCTCCAATACAGTTGGTAGTGCGTTGGCCTTGTAATCTCAGGGCCAGCTTTCACTCTCTGTCAAAGGGCGAATAGTAAACTGTCTATTGGATGGTTATTGCCATGAATGATGTCATAGTAGGGGCTGGGGTTACTTGGCTGACATCTGACCGAGAGGCAATAGCCTGTGGCAGGACTGTTACCACCAAACTTTAGCTTTAACTTTTATACAACAACTACCAGATGTTGTACATCAGGGGTGCAACAACATGTCCTCAACCATTAAAATCAACTTTCTAACACATGGGTCAG
This sequence comes from Macrobrachium nipponense, assembly GCF_015104395.2. Taxonomy (NCBI): domain Eukaryota; kingdom Metazoa; phylum Arthropoda; class Malacostraca; order Decapoda; family Palaemonidae; genus Macrobrachium; species Macrobrachium nipponense. The sequence goes on along the minus strand of NC_087200.1, from coordinate 171,122,138 downwards.
CACCAACTAATCAGTAATGAACAAGTGATACTCAACGAATGCAACTGTTAACCCACCATCCCCACATGAATGCAACCATCAAACTATTAAATCCACTTACTAACATTTCCCAATGTAATTATGCTATATCAGATAATATTGCAAAACACTTTTTCTTTTTTATTATTTACTGTAAATTGTTCACAGGTTAAATGAAAAACTCTCCTTGTGTCAATACCTTTCAACTTGCATATGAATACATACTAAATGATTATTGCATGATCATTCGTCCATCAATAAAGGGAATCATTATAAGAAAATGGCTCTATTATATAGACAAACTGTGCTACGGCCATTATTTTTAACAATGTAAGCTTTAGGGAGGGCCTCCTTCCCAAGTACTGTCTTCTTACTACAGGACAAAATTAACTTGTGAATGCTGTACATGAATAACTATTTACTAACTGTAACAAAAAGATCCAATTCAAATAGCAGACATATTTAGGTTTTAAATGCTAACCAACCCATTTTCATAGCTGCTGCAGAAGCAAACCTACCTTATAACAAAAGCTCTTCTCCAAACACAATAGAAAAAAAATAATTCATTCTCTATATCTGACCTACACACAGTTCTCTTCATTTCTGATTATTATCTTTAAATTACTATTCACAGATTTCATTACCAACTCCTATCAAAAAAAATTTTTCCTTTACTTAAAAAGGCAACATATCCTAAGATCCTAAGGTCCACTCCAGGACTGATTAAAAAATAATTTATTCCTTTTCTTCTGACTAATTCTGCACTGCAAGTGTTAATCACCTTCCATTATTCCTTCATAAATGAAAATACAATGTTCACTCTACTAGTACTCTAAATGCTCACTACCCATCCTAATCTTACTTCTTCAGTACGCACAGTGTGCTTGAGTAAATCTGTAATGTATTGTATCTCTGAAAGGGATTGACAACCAAAGTTCTACTCAAATAAAACCTCTTAGATTTACACATGCACTCTCCTATAAAACATTTATTTTACCATCTCTGAGGTCTTCCTCTATATTCACTCACAATAAAAAAAAAAACATAAGTTTCCTTATAAATGGGGTTAACCTTACAAAAACACCTTAGATAACTGTCTTCAACTGTTTTCCAACCCTTCAAACCAACATGATAGTAAATGATGGCTGTTCATGTCTTTGATTTGCTGTAAACATTACAATTTTATATGTACTAAAATATTTGTTTTCAATGCTTATTCTAAGTTGCAAAAATGAAAGATGGTATTTGTAAAAACATGGGCATACCATATGTGCAAGCTAAACATAATAAAACTACGAATAAATGAATACCTTCAATGATGCACCACTTTTGGCGTCTAAGTCTGCAATGTAAGCTTCCTCAGTAAGCGCATCACGGCCAAATGGTGGAGGGTAGTCAACCTCCCCCCACTTGGCTTTACACATGAATTCAGCAGTGGCATCCAATTTGGCGGCAAGATCCAGGATGTAAATATTTTCAGAGGTGATAACCAGAGGGTTAATTTCTAGGTATGTGAAATACAAATCAACATACTGGTCGTATAGGGCTTTAATAAAGGCGGCAGCTTTTCTGTTGGAAAAAAATGAGAGAAGAAAAGAACATGAAAAATAACCTGATAACACTATAACTATAGTACACATTTCATTCTTCAGCATTTCACAATTATACATTTTTCTAAAATTGGGATCTTTCCTCCAAGGGTTTTTGGGGGTCATTACCTAGGACTAATATGAGTCTTGATGTGATAAAAAATTAATTTCCTATCATTGATTGGTGTCTAAAAGTATCTGTATATAATACCATATATACAGCAGTACATCAGAATCAACTTACTCTTTGCGTGGGCTATCAACATGGGTCAACAACTTTTCCTTAATCTCATCTTCACTGGGAGTCTCTTCGATTGGAACATCCAGCTTGAGCGCCTTAGCATCGACGTCACCAATATCGACGCCTCCCTCATGAGTGAAGAGGATTGTATCTCCGTTGCGGTGTGAAAATATGCAGACATAAGCCTCATCACCTTGATCATGAGGAAGGAAGGGTTCAATGATGAAGTGACGAAGTTTTCCAACAGCTTTGCCAACCTGTGAAAAATGTAGCTTCATATTAATATAGCTTCAGCTTACAATTTAACATGAGTCACGGGAATGTAAGATGTTTTACTAAGTACCCAAATACAACATAACATGAGTCATTCACTTTTACATTATGTTCTTAAAGCAGGTACTCCATACACAAAAGTACAAACATAAACCTGTTCTTGCCTTACGCTTTTAATTATTAATTATTATAATTCTACCAATTAAAAATAATAACACGAAATAAAATCTCTCCGCATTTCCATCAAAGCACTCACATTTAATATTCGATCTGTTCACCTATGTAAAATTTCACTCATTATATAATAATATTATAGTATATATATAATATTTAAATATATATATATATATATATATATATATATATTTCAAAGTATGCAAAAATGTACGAAACATTACGAAAAGTAAAAAGTATGAGGTCTGAGAGGAAACTAAGTTTGAATCCAAAAGTTAAGGATGTACTAACATATATCTCATATTTGTTGCTGAAATTCATGAAGAATATCTTCCATAATCTCGTCTCTCATTTCATGACGTAATACATTAGAAAGAGGAGGGGGACGGAGGAGTCAATCATCTTGGGTAGATTTGATGGAAAACGGGCAAATCCACAACATCTTATCTTTAAAGTCATCGATCATTTGCTTGCCTTAAGAGGTTGGGTGAAGTTACTGACAAGAGGGAATACAAACACATGATACTGAGAGAGAGAGAGAGAGAGAGAGAGAGAGAGAGAGAGAGAGAGAGAGAGAGAGAGAGAGAGATTTGACAAGTAGACCTACGAAAGTCAGTCTTCATTTACATTACCGAAAATAGAAAATATATATTTTGTATGTGTTTTCTAACCTAAATGTCTAAAAAATATGGACTAAATATAAATTATCAACTACAGCATCTACACTTAATGAATAATTTTATTCATACTATTATACATACAAAATCTGACGTAAATGGCAACTAAAACTGCAACAAAGACTACAAGTGTATTTCCATAGACCTATGTTAACAAATCTCAGGTGAAAATTGTAATTTTTACAAATGTTGATATTCTTCTGTCTAAGTTTAGTAATATATTGCTACCGTATCATATGCAAACGAAGAATACTCCTGAAAAGGGAAGCAGGGGAGGGGGGGGGGGGGGTTAAATCCTTCTGGTCGATCAATCTATATCAAGATGGCCATACGCCCGACAAGGCCTCATGTTCGTAAGCAGCCCTTGTAAATTCACCAAACACAAAAACCACAACAGTTGTCGTATAGGAGGGCTACATAAGCTCATGAGAGAGTTGCCACATGTGCTTTTATAGGCTATAACATGCTTTGGAGCGCTGCAAAACTTTTGGAGAGAGCATACCTACGTGTGAAAAATGCTGCACTACTATTGCATAATCTGCCCACTCCTTTGCCATGACTAAACCATTAGTGTTCTTTCCCTATGGCAGGTAAATGTTAATTATGCTTACGTAAGAGACTGCTGGACTAATTTATTTTTTTTTATTGTTTTAGACTTAATTAATTTGTCACATAGTTTATGAAACCGCTTGTTTGTTATTCTTTATGTAAGTGTATTATGATTCTTAAAGAAGTCATTTCATTAAATATTAAAATAATTAATTTTTCATACTCTAACGTTAAATTTCTAGTTATCAATACTTGCATTTGGCCCAAGACAAATAAACAAGGGTAGGATTCCCAAGTTTACAGTGTGTGTGTGTGTGTGTTTATAATGCATACATACATATACATACACATTAATCCAGGTCCATTTTGGATAAGCAAGATGGATTTTGATGGAAAATAATTTCAAAATTCATAGTTTAAAAAAAACTGCAACACTGAAAATACTCAAACGTTCAAATAAACTACAATACAGTATAATTATAAAAACTATTCAATAAACTGCTGCAGGATTAAAATAAAAATAAAAGGCTCGTAAAATACACCAGACTCGTTTGCCGCTCATAGTATCAGGTTACTAATAGCGTAATATACCTAGACCGTGAGCGTATGGAATAAACGTTATGTAGCAACGTAAAAGTAAAATGACATAACGTAACAAACAGTTTATCATGTCATGCACATCCATAACCAGAAACAATAAAATCATCAAAATAAACCAAACAGTTTGTCAATTGTTTATATTCTCCGCATATTTTGACAAGTGAGGTTGAAAATGTGACTACGTTTTGCAAGCCTAGCGAAGTTCCAACATTATTCTAGTTATGAATATTCATGACCTCGGCAGAAATATAATGGCGAAAGTATCAGACACAATCAAAATGATTATTATTGCTGTCACTTATCATTATTCATAATGTGTACAAATATATATGGGAGAAAAAGTAGCGACAAAATGAGTTTGAAATAAAAAACAAGATAAACTTGAAGTCAAAAGCTGTGTTAGCAGCAACTACAGGTGTCGGAATATATGCGCACGTAATAATCATTAGTATAATGCAGTTGCAACCGCTGATTAATATCAACAAGCAAGAGAGTGCGTGCAAGAAGCGAACGGCGCGGTGTGTGTACAGGTGCATGATGGCGCTTGCGTTAATGAGGTGAAGTCAATATATCAGGCGTTTCCGACATGTGTGTCAGTGGCCTTCAAAATTTCTCATAGCATGGAATGTTAAAGCAATACGACTTACGGCTTCAACGTGCAACTCCATACTATATCTACAAGCACACGTTCACATAAAAGCCGAATTATTGTAACACGAATTCTGAAATCTAGCGTCATGAATGCTGGTTTAAACATAAAACTCGTTCACGATGCCTAAAAATGCCTGGGAGTTATTGCATTTATGAATTTTCAAACAAGACTTATTACTTTAGCCGTAAACTCATACAGGACTGAGAGAGAGAGAGAGAGAGAGAGAGGTAGAGAGAGAGAGAGAGAGAGAGAGAGAGAGAGAGAGAGAGAGTTATCTTTTACAGGGACGAGAAGCAAAAGGCCATCTTTCAGGGCGATCGTATCATACCATCTTCAGTGAACAGAAGGCCTCGTGGAACTACGAATTCTTAGCAAACTGATCGTTAACCGTGAGCGGAAGCCTTTGCACACCATCGAATAATCTTCATCAAACAGCAGAGTCTGCACGCAAACCCAAACCGAATGGAACAGACTGCACGAAATCGCCAGTCCAGTCCCAGGGTCAATCCATCCTTTTGATACACGGCTACTTTAATGACAAGGTGACCTTTAACCTTACTGGTCAGGGCGATGCCGATTGCGTGACAATGAACAGGTATCTGAGAGGTCTTATTTGACGATAAAATATTCATACAACTCCTCCGTTAGCTCCGCGAGAGATATTTAGTTATGGTATTCATTTTGTTTATTTGTCTATGCTTTTACTTTTGTTATCTTCATTCGCTCCCAAATCACGCTAGCAATTTTCTAATCAAACTCGCCAGAAGAAGGTAAAAGCCAGCAAGACTTATCGCTGTACGTACAATGCAAGTTCTTCAGGCACTGGTAAAATAAGCATCGAAAAACGGAGCGACGGTCGATCAATTAATTTCTGAAAGTTGGTGGCACCAAAAGCATGGCCATCGAAGAGAGGAAAATTTTCTAAAATAAATAAATAAAAAAAAACACTGACCAACCAATTCACGACAATCTCTCAGTTCTAGAGATTTAGAAAAATCGTGTCATATGTAGCTGGCACCTAGTCAAATGGTCCGTAAATAATGTTAGAGTCAAATAGGTCGTAAGAACAACATAAAACCTAAATTTCAGTTGAAAACTAATAGACCAATGTTGCACTCCTATAGGGGCTAACGACGGAAACTCATTATTTCTGGCACCTAGTCAAATAGGCCTTAAATAATGTTAAAAAGAGTCAAACAAGTCCTAAGAACAGCTTGAAACCCAATTTCAGTTGAATATCAACAGACCAATGTTGTACCCCTATAGGGGCTAACTACGAAAAACTCATTATTTCTATGCGTAGAGTAGACAAACACAAACAGACGTTAATCAAAATCTGTGCTCTCAATGCAACATCGGTACTTCAAGACTGTCTTCGTGATCCATTAGCGATCTAAAACCCTGATCTCTGAACCTCACCCGAGAAAAGATCTGAGGCGATATGACTGACGCACAGCCACAGAGACATCTCCAGAAGGGTCGCTTCAGATGAACCAACATGACTTGAAAACTGTCAAAATTCAACACCATAGGGACAGAATCTCCACATGTATGTCATCACACGGCATTTTATAATCAATACTTCAGATTTAAATTTTTAAAAATGAAATAAAAACTAAAAGAACCGTGCAATAAACATTATTGTTCACTCATCAAGAACGTGATTATAGTAAGAGTAAATAATTATGGTACTAAAGAACCAATTATGGAACTAAAGAACCAAAGTTAAATAAATGTTGCTACACAATGAGTGACGTCATGTTTCAGAAGTTGAGTGATAATATAATCATGAATATTTATTAATCGATACACGCACTAAACAACTGACGTAAAACTGTCGTGTAAAGAATAAGGAATTCCCAAGATTGCGGCTTGAGGAAAAATTTTATGACCATGACGTTGCAAACGAAAAGATCGATATAATATATATATATATATATATATATATATATATATATATATATATATATATATATATCTATCTATCTATAAGAGACACCTGTCAATCCTTTACGGATCCCCCTCCCCCCCTTTCTCCAAACCCCGCTAAACCCTCTCCCTCCCGAACAGCGGTAGCAAGGGATATCGATAGCAGCACCAAAGGGCGTTCCGCTGCGGTTTCAAAGAAGCCGCAGATATCGACGGAGTCACACACACAGAGAGAGAGAGAGAGAGAGAGAGAGAGAGAGAGAGAGAGAGATATTCCACGCCCTTCGACGTGCTTCCCAGGCTCGGTGGTCGCGCCGTGTCATCGACGTCGCCTGGATACACGGTGGGCGGCCAGGGGTGTTCTCCTTCTCCAAAGGGCGTGGTGGGGCTCTACCGTAGTCCGTGTGGTAGTATTGATTCATCTCCTCCCTTCTGCCACGCCTACGCGATACCTCGATCCTCTCTCTCTCTCACACAAACACACATGCACCTCTCTCTCTCTCTCTCTCTCTCAAACACACACGCACCCCTCCACCTCAGTTGTCCTCGTAATAATCGGTATGATGCAAGCAGTCTCTCGATTTTAATGCGTTATGTAATAAACATTTCCTGCTATATTCATGGATTTGATTACTGCAAAAATGCCAGAAATAAACACAATAGCAATACAAGTGCTAGTGCATACAGCATGTACTTACTCTTATTTACTTTCGTAAATTGCGCTTGCATTCGACTCTTCCCCTTGACCCTGACTTTGACTCGGTTAAAAATCGAAATAAAATCCTGCCCCCGGGATGCACGTTACTCTTGAAACCCTAAAGGAGAACACTCCGTCTCCGAAAGGAGTAACTATTTGATAGCGTGCGTCCATTATTTTGTTTATTTGGCCTAACTCTTTTCTTCCGTTCTTTCTGCTTTCTTTTTCCGTCTTAATTAAGTTACGTTATAGTATCGGGCAGCAGTTGATTCGGTTGTGCTGACGATAGTATTCATTCTGCAAAGTTTATCAGTCTTTGAAAACGAACTGCATTTCTTATATGTAACCGTGCTCTTAAGCTAATGGAAGCTTATAATTATCAAAAGCACATCATTTTCAGGGATAGGACATTTTATTACCATTCAAATCAAGCACTGACGGTTGGTATTCATAAGATTTTTTTTTTTTACAACGCAATCATTAACTACGCAAACTAGGCCCAGTCCAAATAATCTTATAAAAGATTTAACCCAAACGAAAGCTCATTTCATGAGCGTGAGTTCTCAGGACCCCCAAGGGAAATCTGAATCCTTAAAACTTCAATTCAATTCTGAGGAGGACACACTGGCGCCTCAGCCACACAAGAAGAAAGGTCACTGGCCTACGGATATAGAGAGCGAGACTAGGAAAAGTGAAACCAGAAAGGAATTCTAAATATGCTCAGCTTTTTGCTAAAGGAATGGCGTTGACTTCTTGCCCTTAATTCCTGGATTTCACAGCGCCTTCACCCACATATATCCAAGGGACACGGGAAAGAGGTAAGTACAGCCTCAACATTTTTAGTTATAAAAATGGTGTTTTAACAAAATCACGACGAATTTCGTGCAATATTATTATCATATTATTCGTGAGAGAGAGAGAGAGAGAGAGAGAGAGAGAGAGAGAGAGAGAGAGTGTAGATTGTAATGGGAATAGTAATAAAGAATATCGGAAATGACTACCGGATTTGACGATCCCCTTTGACACGTTGCTTGTCAGTTTGAGCAACGCAGAAAGGTCTCCGATAAGGAAAGGAGAAAACTCGATATAAAATTATAAAATAAATGGAGCTGAAGCAGCAATCCTTTTCAACAAGACATGTTTGAGAGACGGTCTACTCCCAAAATAGTAATACTAGTAGTAATATGTATCGTATCGGTAACCAAATCCAGTTTTATATTCATGACATCTATGTACAAAAAAGCTAGAAGAATTCACAAAAGATGAATCATCAGTTAACACCAACGGATGGGCTGCACAGAAAGACTATAAGCCTACGCGAGATCTACAGATCGTCAACCGCTGCAGGAAAAAGGTCGGCGAAGTAGGCCAGAGAGGAGAGAGAGAGAGAGAGAGAGAGAGAGAGAGAGAGAGAGAGAGAGAGAAAAAAAGGTTTGAGCCTACAAAGGTTCCGAAGGGGAATATAGGTGGGCGTGTTCTGGAGTAGAGATGGGGAAAGGGCAGGGGAGGCCTGTTAAATTGCCTGGGCGTGGGAGGAGGGTCCCAGGTGAACGGATGGATGAGGAAGGTGGTAGGTGGGTGTGTCCCTTCACAATCAATACTCTCTCCCCCCCCCCCCTCAACCCCGCCAAAAGGTGGTGAGGTGTGGCGGGAAGAAACGCAAGTACAGATTCATACCAAGACATTCATTCACTTTTTCAAGATGAGTCTATCTTGTGTTAAAATCCAAACGTCCAATGAGTTACTCATCTCTAAATGGGTGAACAGCGGAAGGTCAAGGCGGAATATTTTCACACAATCAATAAACTAGTTTATTTCTGATGTCTCTCTTTTAAGTGGCGCGATTTCCTCCACAAAAGCAAAGAGTGAAAGACAATAAGATGCGAACTGCCTGCAGCATTCAATTTGCAAATCGGCAACTCCGATTTTCGAAACTGGGAGAAAGGCTACTACGCTTCCGGTATCAGTACAGCAAACACGCCGCCTGGATGATGATAGAGAGAGAGAGAGAGAGAGAGAGAGAGAGAGAGAGAGAGAATTTGACCTTGGGGAATGCTGCAAGAAGATTAAGAAGGAAAACGACATGCTCTACATCTATGGTGGAAATCAATAGTACCAGTGTAGCATAAGTCTTCACTTGTGTCTGCCGCTCTCTCCAACCCCTGAATGAAATATGAGCGCCATCTCTTATCACGCCAGATATTACAAGGAAGAACCGTTCTCGAACTAAACGAAACACCTGCTGCACTACCTACGTCTTTGACAGATATGAAAATATTATAAATTCCCCGACACGCTATTTCTAAAATTACCGGATTTGGTTAAAGTACTAAACTTATCGTTCATATGGTCTATATATAATTGGTTCTGGTATTTCGATGACCTTTTCGGTACGAAACAAAGGTCGTTTCTATAAGCAGTTGAGCAAGGTACGCAATATACGCTGACACTCCGGTATCGAATTTACTCGCTAATCAAAATAACACAGGTGGAGATTAACATAGCTTTCATTGACCAAGAATACGAACACACGCGGGAAAGCAAACACATTCATGCGCTTAAAGGAAGTGTTAACAAATAGAGAACTAATTCGCTGAAGAGTATCTGCAGCTCAAAAGCGACTTTCGATGCGTGCTTGCCATTGTAGCTTATATCAGGTCTGAACCTGCATACCGCGGATTTGAAACATGCAAATCCAAGCTGAAATATGGAAGTAATTCATCAACAAATACACTAATTAGTTATATTTTATACACACACATACACATATATATACACATATACATATATGTGTTCAATTATAAAGTATACCATAATATGTGTTCATATTAAAATATAAACATATATAAACATGATACATGTATAGACTTATATGTAAATAAATTCTTCAGTTAAAACAGGATACGTCTCAGGTATAAAAGGTCCATTAAAACACTCTGGTTTAAAGCAAAGGACGATATTTCGGTGGACTATCTCAAGGGTGGAAGATAGTCCACCGATATATAGTCTTTAATTTTAAACCAGTGTTTTAATGGGCCTTTTATATATATATATATATATATATATATAATACACATCCACACACCCACACGTATATACACATCGAGCTACAAATGTCCTTTAATATCCAGTTCGTTCTTCCTCGGAATAAATATATCTTCATATATGTTAACCGAAGGGGAATTTTTTAGTTGATAATAATTCCGTCCTCTCGCGGGTTCGAACCAGCGCCCAGCGGACTGAGGAGAAATGACGAAATTATTACCAACTAAAAAATTCCCCTTAGGTTAACATGCATGAAAATATATTCATTCCGAGGTAGAGCGAATTTGGATATTAAAGGACATTTGTAGCTCGATGTATGTATATGAATCACGGTGATGGGGTAAGATTCATATTTCATATATTAATTATATATATATATATATATATAATATATATATAATATTATATATATATATATATAACTATACACATTTCTAAATATATATGGCTGCCGGAACGCAACCATACAGTTCATTCCCGATTCCCATAACGAACAGGGAAATAAGACCATCGCCCAACTGACGGCATAAAAAACTGCCGGCTTTCTCATTCCTGCCAAAGGTAAGGACATCGATTTGCAGAGGTGGTCCCTCTTCTATGGACATTCCCCGGGCCGCCCTAGGACCCCTCCTTTAACCAAGTCACGCACGACACAAAAGCAATCGTTCGCGAGAAGTTTAGAATACCCGAGAGAATACGTCTTCGTGTTGGTTCGCGTAAGAAAAATAATCATTGCACTATTACGATTCAGAGGACGAACCATTTTCAGATGGAAAGAGCCCACAAGGGCCACCACTGACTTGAAATTCAAGCTTCCAAAGAAGATAAGTGTTCATTTGAAAGAAGGGACAGGAAGTAATAATAAATACAGAAAGAAGAGATCACGTATCAAAAAAGGAAAAATTTATTTCAAAAATTAAAAAATAAATTCTATTTCTTCGAGCGATACTCCCTGATAAAACGAAATGCTGCTACCGTTTCTAAGAAATAAATAGGCTTCACAGGAAGAGGAGCGGAATGATGTGGGATTATGTAGAATGGAGGAATATGTTGTGGTAAGGCTCTCAAGCCGAGTTCGTCACAGACAAAACTCCCTCTATTTCCAATGAGAGGAGCTTAGCAACTTCTGGTATGCCGAGTGCATGATCAATTCACATTCCGTATAGTATTCAACTAAAATATTTCATCCTGTAATATGTACAGGCAGAAGATCAGTACCAAGCGTTTTCCCGTGTTTATTCACGATGCTTGAAATAACACGGGAAAGCGCTTGGCACTGACCTTCTGTCTGCCATGTTCCTGTGGCATTCGCTTATACACACACACACACACACACACACACACACACACACACACACACACTCAGTGCAAGTCCATGTGACTGTCGTGCAGACCGGCTTCATAAGTGGTCTTGAATTGATCCTCTCTGAATAGGCGAATATTTCTTTCTCTGTCAACCATAGAAACTCGAGATTTGTTCCCAAGTCACTCCTCTTTTCACACTCCATCGACTGAACCAAAAGACGGATCACTTGCAAAGTTAAAATAGCTTAAATAAGACTTGCATAAAAAGTTGAAATAGCTAAAACAACACTTGCACATAAAGTTGAAATAGCTAAGAACAAAACGTGTGGACAATGTTGAAATAGCTAAGAACAACACTTGCACACAAAGTTGAAACAGCTAAGAGCAACACTTGTCACAACGTTGAGACAACTAAAAACAAAAGACGAATACATAAAACATACCTTCTGTTGCCGAGGTTGAAATGTCATTTTCGCTGATCTCAGATAAGACTTTTTCTTGTTAAAGGACAAAAAGCGCGGGTTAACCTGGCGCCCTCATCTGGCCTAGGCCTAACAGGAACGAGAAGCGTCGTAGTACGACACAGAGAGAGCGGACCATAGATCTAAACGGGAGCGGGAGGAGCAAAATACATCCGGGGAAAGAAATGTCTGAGAGCTGGATGGTTGAGGGACAGAAATGTCGAACCACGAAAAAAGGGGGTGTCATCATTATGATTGAAACGCGAGAGTGGCCTTTTTAATCATTCAAAATGATAAAAGCAATAAAAAAAAGCGTTACTATGCTTTTTTACCCTTTGGCTAAAGACTGAATAACCAATTCTAAATGTTTGTTAAGGCCTACTTACATGCACCTATTCGACAAGTGTAATAATAATAATGTCAACGTCAAAAATTAGTTTTATACACAGGTGTCTAAAAAGACTAAGATGCCATAGTAACAGGTGTTGCGACACATCTGGAGCGAATCCATAAATGATGAAAACAAGTGTCAAGGCAATATATAAGGAGGAAAGCTAAAAATCGTCTCTGACTCGACCCTAACATTAGGTACCAATGAATTATCATGTTTAATCATCTTCACATGGTAATTTTTTGGTCACATGTAGGTTTATAAAACTAGAATAGAGCATGTATATACATGTGTATACACACACACACACACACACACACACACACACACATATATATATATATATATTATATATATATATATATAATTACAGACAGCATACCTTGCCCATGGCCACTGACGCAGGACCCCATGCTTCTCAATGCATGAAATTTACTGTACATGGGAAATATACATGCAATATATATACATATATATAATAATGTGTGTATAAGGATATAACGTATTTATGTTAAACGTTCGTTAGTATATAACTGAGATGGTTTCCTCATAGCACAACGCCAAACACAGCAGATTTCTCCAAAAATTTCATGTATAGGGGAATGTCTAATCAAAGTACGTATTTACCGCCAAGAGCCATAAAATTTTGTTAAACCTTACTTAATAACATCTGATTCACCCTACATCCCTCAGACACGGGCGAACACACAAGTCAAGAACAGCAATGAAACAGAGGAAAAGACACAAACAAGGAAACAGCACATGTTCAAGAGTCCACACCACCTGGCAGTGGCTTTCCGAGTTACGTAAGCAGGTTGACCAAGAAACAGGTTCACGCCGGTTGTATTCAGACTGCTGTACACCACTTTAATTCTATGACAAAATATTACCAAACATAAAATAACGTATAAATTAAATCAAACGAATGGGTAAATACGAACAAGGACATAATTATGGAAATAATTCGCCAATTTCTCATCTAGACCGAGTGTCGTCTCGTCTGATTTCATTATCGTAACAGTAATTTATTACGTCTGCCTATATACATAATTAAAATTTCCCCTTAATTGCTCATTTAACTTTCATAACCCAGTAATGGACGATTTCTGTAAGACGTATCATTTAACAGTCATGCTAAATTATCATTAAAACTATTTTTATAAACGTAAGTTCTCTGTACTTTCGTTTTTTCTATAATCTAAGAGACGTAAAATGACGTTAATATATGCAATATATATACATATAAATATGTGTATGTATGTATGTATATATATATATATATATATATATATATATATATATATATATATATTATTTATTTATTTCTGACTCACATCTGGATCGAACCCAGGACTTTCAATTGAAAGGCAAGGGCGCTACCAACTGAAACCACACAAGTCATAAAAGAAGTTGGAATCTAAAGGCCTGTCCACACTAGGAAACATTGTTTGCAAACAAATTTTACCGTATATTTGTTTCCAATCCAGAATGGAAAAACATTTAGTGTTTCTGTGTGTATATGTATATAGACACATTTATAAAGTATGTTTGTTTATATATACATATGTATACATGCATATATGTATGTATTCACATGTATATTGTATGTTTATGTTTATAAATATAATTTATGTAAGTATGTATGTGTATATACAGGGTGTAACACGAGTTTACGCAAATATTGTGGGAAATGAAAGAAAAAGTCTTTTGTGAACATATTTAGGCTTCGTTGGCGAAGGAAATTTTTGAAATAACGGTCGGGGGTTGGGGGGAGCAAAGCGAAAGATGATGGAGCCAATAGGCCGATGTGAATAAATTACCTCCCAGTCAATGTAAGGAAGATGGAGCTAATAGGCCGATGTAAATACATGACCTCCCAATCAAATGTATCATTTAGATTTTGAAGAAAAAAATGGATGCATCGTTGAATCCCTATTCCTCCCTATAAATGGTATTTACCGGACACCGATAAAAAAAGATGCTTAATTGAATCCCCCCGCCATCAAAGGTAGGCTTTTTCTATCTCTTATCCCTCCTCGAGTGCATTAAAATAGCCAAATAGATTACAGAGGTTACTGCACCGACAAGCATCCTGACGACAACTGAGGTCTGGACTCTGGACTGGAAACATTGTTTGCAAACAAACTTGTCTGCAAACAATGTTTCCTACCAGCAGCAAGTTGCACACACACATTCTCGCCTCCTGGATGTCCAATTACTTTCCACAGACCCCCTGAAGTTTCCTATCTTTTGTAAACCTCCTATTTCCCTTGCTTCCCCCACTCTGCGGCTGATCTCTTCTCTCGTCCTACCAACACTCAAATTCGTTACTCCCAAATACTTATAAGAACATACTGCTTTAATTTTTTTCGTCTATACTAATCTTCCCTTTTCCATTATTCTGGTTATCATTTACCTTTATAACACATTCTTGCTCAAGTAATCCACAATTTTTTCCTTTTCCGAATGTTTCCAACTTTCTCACTATTCTCAACAGCCTCTCTTCTTTATCCAAAATCCATGCTCAATCGCAGTGAACATGTCATTCTATACTATTTACAACCCATCATTCTATTTCAATAACTCTGCACCTACATCTAAAACGCATGACTTCATCATCTACAGAGATACAAAACGGCAAGACTTTTCACACCTTCTCTCAGGCCCATTTTTATAAGTGGTTTTCCTGCTTAACACATAGTTAAAATATCTTTATTGCTCTCAACAATGTACCCTCTATACTATACATCAATAGCCTTCACACTACCTCCTGGTTATGCTGGCATAGTCATACACTTTGTGTAGGTCCATGTATGCCCCCATACAGCTTTTTTCCTATTACTTCAAAGTGTCTAACATCACCCTTTCGTGATCTAGACACCCTAAAACCAAACCGCTGTTCTCCCCTTGTCAAACCTGTCACCTGTTTTACCATACACCTTTCCCTGTATACTCAGCTAAGTAATTCCCCTGTAATTCTCAAGTCTCTTCTATCACCTGCACCCTTATACAAAGGAAAACCCCATTCCTTTGAAACCTCTTCCTGTCCAGACATTAGTCTCACATCCGTGTCATCTATCATTTATACTCAACCCACATTCACTAACGCACCGTAATATCTCACTTTCGATCCCAAAAACTCCTGGCCTCTCCATTTTCAGCGTCTTTAATTAATTGTTCTCCTGACGTCCTCAACAGTAAGTTCCACGAGCATTCTCCAACTTTACCTATCTTGTTGAACTCAGGTGTCATTCATCTTTGCATTTTCATTATCTTCCACAATAAACAAATCCCTCCAAAAACAAAATGTTCACTACATCAGTCAAGGACTGTTTACATATATATATATATATATATATATATATATATATATATATATATATATATATAATATATAAAGGTGATGCCACGGTAGAGAATGGAAAGACGAGAATGTCTTAAGTAGAGGGTCGTGTAGACCGAAAGATCTTGGCATTCTCGTCTTTCCATTTTCCCCGTAGCATCACCTTTATTTATACATTTTATATACTTCGTGATCAAGTTATTCATCATATATTATATATATATATATATATATATGATATATACAGAGAGAGAGAGAGAGAGAGGAGAGGAGAAGAGAAAGGGGGGAACAAAAAAAAAAGGGGGGGGGGGAGAAGGGGGAAGAGAGAGAGAGGAGAGTGCATACTTTGTATAAACAAGAATGCTCCCCTTATTAGTGGTGGCTCGGATGATGTTAATAACCTTCCTGCTCTCACAAAACTCTTTGGAGATTCGAAATGAAGCTGAGAACACCAAACAAACACTTCTACGCCCTCTCTGAGACCCATCGCAGTCAGCTAACTGTTGAGTACCTAATTTACCATCTAACTTAACCATATCGATCTCGGGCCTCTGGTTGGTGTGGTGAGACTTGTACCCGTGTTAATCCCAATCTCAATACTAAAACAATTAAAATATGCGCCTATGTTCCTTTGGCGCAATCGAGCCTCTGTAGAGCGTATTATGCTGTATGAAACTATCAGCCACAGCACATGAGTCTATGTCGCGGCCCTTGAAATTTCAGCCCAGTGGTGGCCTGTGTCCTTGGAACTTGGAGCGGTGCCAGACGCCCCGATAATGTTTAACTTCAATTTTAAATAAAACAAAAAAACTACTGAGGTTAGAGGGCAGCAATTTTAGTATGTTTGATGACTTGGAGGATGGATGATCAACATACCAATTTACAGCACTTAGCCTCAGTAGTTTTTAAAATCTGAAGGCGGACAGAAAGACCGCAAATAGCCACCTCAATAGTTTTTTTTTCTTTTTCAGAAAATTAAACAACTGAATACGAAACAAATGCCATAACATTTGACAGTATAACCTTTTCACTTACTATAAAACATATTTAGAATTAAACCCCATAAAACCCGCATAGCATTCCATCAACACAACGGATCTCCTCCCTCCTATATTTAGGATCCGTGGAGATTCGAACGGGACTCGCTTAGGAACAGGATTCCTAGCGGTATCGCTGTCAACTGTTCAGCCGCGGATGCAAAAACCAGACGGGCAAGACAGTTGCCGGTGTGTGAGTGCGTGCGTGCGTGTGTGACTCCTTTCAACTTGCATGGCGGCCAACTGCTGTTGTCTTCTGGACTGAGCAGAGGAAAACACACTTTGCAACTTTGCAAGATCAACGGCCTCATCATTTGGACTTAAATAGTTGAACTGCCATTCAGATATATATATCGATTTAGATATGCCTGGATGCCACTGACATTCTGAACACACACATTTTAAAGTAAAGAGTATGAAAACGACCCTACTATATGACCGAAAACTTAACACGATTTCATGAAGACTGGTTTCTCGTTCCCGCCGCCTTCCTTTCCTTCTTCTCAGTCTCGACTTGATAAAGGAAATCCAGTGTCATTTGCATCGGCTTTCAAGTAAGAAAGAATTCAAGTGCAGATTTCGCTCGAAACTCCTAAGACTTCCTGGCGATTAGCCAAGACTATAGTACGCCTCACTTCAAGTTCAAGTCTGCGCTTCACTGTTGGTCCTGCTGAATGCGTGACTGCATCACTTCTACACTCGCTTACTTGACAAGCATCAACGGTTACCGGTAATAAAGTCACGGGAAAATAAAGTCACAACTTTGGCTAGGAAAAGAAAGTCACATTAATTTTTGGTGACTGGTAAAAGACACGGAAAATTTCACAATATTTCTTGGGGATCTTTACCTTTAAGATATTTAGTCTTTTGTTTATGTGTTGTTTGTGTTTACTAAACACGCAGCAAAGGAGGATACATGGATACATATCGGGTTAAAATTTACCCTTGGGGTTCACTGTCTACGGAGGATTAATGTGGCCTTTTTTCCTGCGATATTTTTTGTGTGACTTTTTTCTCCATTGGCATTTTTACCTGAATTCGCATCAGCACGCATAAAAAACTCATTTGACAGAGACACCCTTTCTCAGACTTAACTGTTCCTTGTTTAAATTAAGTACACGAAATGAAAAGCAAAACATGACAATTTTGTTATCAAGCCTATTTACGTGTTTGCTCTAAGTTTATATAATTTCTTCTTTAGTTTTCAACATCTGCAAACGCGTATAACAAAGCCAATCAGCGGCCATTGTGTTTGCCCATTCTAGCTCGGCACGACAACGTGATAATTGACCGAACTAACTTTTCTTTTGATTCAATAAAGAAGTTAACTCCGACGGACTTGAAAGAAACAGCTGCTCAAGTCAGATCCCAAATAACTCCTTTCTTTGTTAAGAGGAAAAAAATGTCCGAAAAAGTTTGAATTGGAAAAATTATTTAAATGTTAAGGAGACGAGATTTCTCTTTGACCATTAAGGACAAACAGATACCGGCAACAATACTGATAACGTAAGAATTAAACCAAAGGGCGTTAACCAAAGGTTATCCTGACTCACTGATTTTACAGCAAACAAAGTCGGCAAAATTCTGCATCCCTTTATCGCCAAACACCAACAAAAATCAGGACGACAGAGCGACATGGTTGAAACCAAATCCATTCTCAAAATAACCGAAGCCATTCATATCAGTATATAAAAACACTCGTCCAATTTGGAAAATGAAAGACAAGCTGACATAAGGGCTAAACAAACTGGCTCAAAATAGCACCAGGTCATGAGGACAAAAGACCTTGCAAACCCTTCGGTATTAGTGATCTTGTTTCATCGCCACTTTCCAAATAAAAACTTGAATTGCGTTGCTTTGTTTTCCTGACTGCAATTAATAAGCTTTATGTACAGTAATAGCAATTTTTTTCAGGTGCTTATACTGTAAATGAATCTGTCTTATTGGCAAAAACACAAACACACTCGCAGTGTACGTGTTTGTCCAAGTTTCCGAACAACATATGCATACATGTGCTTCAGTAACGTTGCAATATGTGTGTGTATATATGTATGCTTAAAAATTACAGTAGATGCACGTGACTTCATTAAACAAGCGAATACCATAGGAAAATGACAGGCAGAAATCCAAGCGCTTTCGTCTTTACTAAGACAATGTCTTGGTAAAGACGAAAGGGCTTGGATTTCTGCCTATCATTTTCCTGTGGTATTTGCTTATATATATATATATATATATATATATATATATATATATATATATATATATATATATATATATATATCAAAACAGGCTTCAAAGTCCGTAAAGGTTGCTGAGAATATTGCAAATTGAAGTAATGAATAGCGACATCACTGTCATAAAAATATAGTAATCGCTGTTTCCCCTCTACAGCAAATAATAGCTTAAGAGACTATATACATACATACACACATATATACTATATATATATATATATATATATATATATATATATATATATCTATATATATATATATATCAATAATAACATTAAAGAATCTTCTATGAGGCAGCTCTAAGGCCGCGACATGAGGTGACGGCCGACCCAAGATTATCTCTCGATGTTCTTCAATGATTGTTGTAGAAACACTTCGTCGCTAGCAACCAATTCCCAAGACCTTTGAGAGCCACTGACCGTGTTTGTTCGAGTGATTAAGGCGGAATCTATCGTTTGGCTTTTGAACCGACAGCAGCTCTTAAACCAAAATAAGACAGATTCCAGTAGGCACGAGTACTCAAATTTCTATGGCTGAGCGTAACAGAATTTTGGTGTCCACAACTGCATTATGCAAATGAAAATTGTTAAAAATTAAGCTTTACTGAATAAAAACCGGATAACACTGACAATAAGGTAAATTAAATGGACCAGGCGTCTCTGTGACTTTGGCCACGCCCCTTTCCTTCTCCCTCCCTACATTAGATTGTTACAATCAAGACAAGAGGATTTTATTGATACCAATGTCTGTGGGATTTGGAGTTTATCAAACATCAACTACTGCTTTCTTGATGGTGCTGGGACTGCTAAAAACAAATGGACGGACATTTCATAGGGTTTAGCTTCTTATTGTTGTCTAGATATAGTCTTTTCATCATACGACTGTTTCTATAGGCTTACTTTTGGGACACGATAAAATATCTGGTCGGATTTGTAGAAGGAATTCTACAGATGATGGCTGTTTACAAATCAGTTTCAGTCTTCAACGTCCGTAATATCACGAGCAAAATTATGCAAGGTATAAATTAATTTCAAGTATCTGTCATAATTAAGTTTCAGAGAGAGAGAGAGAGAGAGAGAGAGAGAGAGAGAGAGAGAGAGAGAGAGAGAGAGAGCATCCATCTCAGAGAACCCTGCCATTCCGCTAAGGACACTTGCACAGCCATTGTGGAGACGGGATGCATAATTATAGAAAAAAGCTTTTGTCCTGCCCACTGCCACACCAAATAACCTTTAAGCCCTAAGGGCGTGTTCTGGCGCACGTGACAGACAGTACGTAGCCCAGGGTCGTCCGCTCACTACAGAGATCCCATGGACTATGAGGAATTCTACCAAATGTAAATCAAAAGAATAATTATGTATGCACCAAGTTATTTTCTTGTTTCTGTGCACATGCAATCATATAACATACATGCACATACAAACACGTATATACATACAGACATATATGTTTATAAACATAAAATTTATGTATATATATATATATATATATATATATATATATATATATATATATATATATCATATGCAAAGGTCACTGAATGGCATGTGACCAAAAAAAAAAAAAAAACTAAAAGCGAAGGTACTAACCTCCTTCCTGTTATCTCTTTTCCTTTAGAACTACTTTAGTAATACCTTCGTTTCCCACTTATTTCCCCCTTTCCGCATGTTATTGTCAACTACCATAAACTTTTTGAATAAGTCTCCGCTTGAAGACTTAAATATCCCACGGCAAATGCACAAGTTTAGGAAAGCAGGAGTTTCAGCATCCCATGTTTGCGTGTTCTGGTTCACGACCTCTCGTATTCAGTCATAAATAATAAATAAATACATACATACAATACATATATACGTATGTGTGTGTGTATGGTTATTATATTACAATACAAAACCGGAATGAGTTCAGAATATAACACTACATAAATAATTAAGGGCATCGTACTATCTTACTAATTATACCTCACACTAATTATACCAATTTGAGGTGCGAGAATGTGTATTTCTGGTGATAGAAGTTCACTCTCGACGTGGTTCGGAAGTCACGTAAAGCCGTTGGTCCAGTTGCTGAATAACCACTGGTGTTCCATGCAACGTAAAAACACCATACAAACAAACTAATTATACCCTGTCGCCTAAGTAACAGCTCTCACCAGAACTTTCGATAAGTCAAGTATAACCTACGAGACACGTCATTCTGCGCCTTACTGGAAAATAGCGATGGTGTAAGCTGTTGCTTTCGTCTAAGTAAACAAGAAAGATTTGGTCACACATGCGATTTTCCCGATGACCACAGTCCTCACAACTGAATCTTCCTCAAGAGGTTCTATCCCCCAGAGGAAGATTAAAGGGGGGAGAGCACCTGGTCACGTGATCCCCCCATGGATGGAATAATGTGTATATCTCGAAGCTATAATCAAATTTTGATAATGTGTGCCCATTGCACACAAGTAAAATATTGATTAAAATACTGAAATTGAATGAGCATTTTCTTTATGAATTTAGTATTTGATGCTTGCATTTGCCAAACGCAACTTCACCTGCTAAACATTGTAGCAGTCTTCATAATTATAATCTCTCTCTCTCTCTCTCTCTCTCTCTCTCTCTCTCTCTCTCTCTCTCTCTCTCTCTCTCTCTCAGAGCATACAAAGTATATGTGCATATGATGTCAATTATGTGTGTGCATACATATATAAATGTTGATATTAATATATATATATATATATATAGATATACGTATATAGATATATATAGTATATAATATATAATATATATTATATAATATATATATATATACATATATACTGTACGTTATACACGTTACATATATGATAATCCTAAGTGGCTCCCATAAAGAGTTCTAAATCCGCCCCTGCCATTCTTGTTCTTTCCCTGTGAAGTTTCGATCAGGCCTGGGCTACATTACGACATTAGGCTCCCATTCTATCAGCCTGCTTTCGTACTATACAGCCACATAGTGTAAATAGCTTTCGTCAAGATGTCTTCCCTTGCTGGGGAAATAATGGCCAAACCGCTGAGGATACTTCTCGCTATATACCGGCACTGAATTGTAAGCAGGGTAAGGGTACTTTTGAAAAGTTATTTTGGATTTAAAATTGAAGTAATTCTAAGAAAAAAAAAAAAAAATACTTTGTAATGCATCCAACAGTACGGACGTAGTACTAGCCTTCTATAACGCGGGGTTCCGTAACTTCCCTCCTTACCACTTTCAAACTGCCTCTGAGGAATTATCTCCCTATTACTCTTCCCTCCAGTGACTAAACTTTCCCTTTCTAAATCCATAGTTACACAGATACTGTTATTCACCAGCTGCCCATCCCACTGACCACACGAGAAGAGGGTTCACCGTGCAAATTCACTAGTCCTAATGACGGCTGTTTAGTTAAACTAATGATAGAGCATAGACCTAGTCACCGATAGAGCACATTGACGAACAAGTTACCATTGCTCCTATTAGTACGATCGTTGTTAACAATACAACAATATGATAATGATACACACTAACGACATTTTCTAGACCGTGACCACATCTTTTTAACCCCAAATATGTATTCAACGCTAACGGCTAATTCACAAACATCACAAACGAGAGAGAGAGAGAGAGAGAGAGAGAGAGAGAGAGAGAGAGAGCCAAACACCTGGCATGTGGTAAGAATGGGTGTGACCAAGTCAGCAACAACTAGCAACCAGTAGGCACCGTTATTCATACCAGACATGGCAAAAACCAACCTCTCTCTCTCTCTCTCTCTCTCTCTCTCTCTCTCTCTCTCTCTCTCTCTCTCTCTCTCTCTCTCTCTCTCTCTCTCTCTCTCTCTCTCTCTCTCTCTCCGTAACCTTCTGTTATTGGGAACATAAAATCTAAAATAGCAAACACTACTGATATTATATAAAGAAAAAAAAGCAATTTAGATACAGACTCAACAGATCGTATTGAATGTTCTTCGCAAAAAATGTACAATAAGGACCCACTTAGCATGATCTTGCGCACGGAAGACTTCTCTTGAAAAACGCGGCAATCAGTAACCTTCGTGTGGGCACAAAGGGAAGAAGTATCGTACTATCGTTCCAAGGGCTATGAGTTGAGTTATCCAAGGTATATAGCTTGGAGTTATCTACCACAACTGTGTATGTACAAGTACAGGCTCGGAGGTATCGTAACGATTAGACAAAGTATTTATGATTGAAAGGCTTAGTTTTCAGTTAATTAATTTAACAGGAATGATGAAAATCATTCTAAAAATAAAGAAAGGTGATTTTTATACGGTTTGAACTCAGTCGAAGAACCTGACTGCTCAAGAATCTTAGTTTAGCCACTCAAATTTCTTTACAAAACGTTATTGGCTAACATGGATCCTGCAATCTGATATAGTACAGTGTATCTAAGTTTTTATAATAAATGAACAATCTGGCAGTACAACTTAATATATTCTTGTCTATTATTGTCCAACATGTAGTCCAGTCATTTAGTTATAAGAATAATCCTGTTTGGTTTGAAACATTTCTACGATTATTAATATACTTCTACACTACAACATCAACAATTAAATGATCACAGACCTTAGGTGCTGATAAATTAAGTAAAAACACAGATATTCCAACTCGCTGAACTGCAAAGTTCTGCAAACGATATCTCTTCGGAAAACCAACTATTTTCTGATTTCTTCACATAAATGTGGATCTCGTCGTTTCCTCGTAATTATTACACGGGCCTCTGACTTTTGCAATGAAATCAGAGATCTGGACTAACTTACGATGCCAAACACGAAGTTGCGTCATATAAACATGCCAGTACTTCGCTTCCTATTGATACGGAACGCACAACATTATTCCGAACAAATGACCAACTTCCGCGTTTGCAAATATGAAGATGGAAAATGCTATAATACCTCAGCATCACTTCAGTGCTAATATTCTCTCTTCCTACCCCCTGAGATGGAAAAGCATCTGGCGTACACCTGCTTTTCAATGATTAACGAGTATTATTAATGCCTTGGTGCATCAGTTCATCTGTAACCTTGGTCGCTGCTTACGGCTGTGTAATTATATATATGCTTGTCTAGCCGACGGCTTCTTTCTCCTTCACTCTACTCAAATAGGCAAACACGAGAAAGCACACATGCACATATCAGTCAACGCACAAAGTTTACCAACCCCTGCGCTTTATTTGGCATAATTAAAATTAATGCCGACAATATCACTAGGATTCCCTGAGAGAGAGAGAGAGAGAGAGAGAGAGAGAGAGAGAGAGAGAGAGAGAGAGAGAGAGAGCAACTCGCCTAGATTCCAATTCTTTAGGTCACTTGTCTCCTTGCCGAACCGGAACCAAAAGCTGGTATATGACGATTTTCTTTCTCAGACATATGCATCATTCTGTGTGTGTGTGTGTGTTTGTACAAAATTCAATAAATGGAAGAAGGGAATCTGCTCATTTTCACCAGAAATTGACGAACCAGAATCAAGAAAAACTCCGTCGGTTTGAAGATACCAGCACGAAACTTACTGATGCCACTAAAGCAATTGCTTTTAGCGAAAATTACACACACACACACACACGTGTAATATAATAATATATATATATATATATATATATATATATATGTGTGTGTGTGTGTGTGTGTGTGTGTGTGTGTGTGTGTGTTACCGACAATTGAAACCTAATACTATATCGATCCACCTCTAAAAGCATAATTATGCAAGAACACACATATATATAAATGTACTGTATATAAAATACCTTACATATATGTATAAACCTTCTTGCATAATTACGTACTTTGAGAGGTGGATGAATATAGTGTTAGGCTTCAATTCTCGCCAACTTATTTAGGATGAGGCTGTTTAGCGGCAAACATTTCCGCACCACAGTCGACTTGACAGGGAATTGAGCGCTCCATTTAAGTGGCATCTAACGGAACCGGCCAATATCTCCCCTTCCTCGTCTGACTTCCAGTTGTAGTCTTCTGGTCAGTGGGGTATTATCAACAACACCATTTACTCTCTTTTATAATGAATTCCACAAACATCATAAGATTTTATCGTCAGTTCTTTTCAAAGAGGAAAATATGTGATCCATACGTACATATCTACATAAATATATACATAAATATGTGCATGTGTGAGTATGTTTGTATTTCCTCACATTCATAAATGCATGAGAGGGAGAGAAAGGAGAGACTTCTAAGCAGCAACAATTACACGATTTATGAACTGATATCTTTGAGGGAAAAAAAGAAAAAAAAAAAAACTTTGAATGTGAATCATGCCTGGCTCGAGTGGAAGACCAATTTTATTCAGTGCCAGTTCAGTCTGAACCTCGGCCACGTCTCTCTCTCTCTCTCTCTCTCTCTCTCTCTCTCTCTCTCTCTCTCTCTCTCACCGACACTTGAAAGGGAAAGTGCCAACATGGCACTGTGGAGAGAGACACTTGGCTTTCCTCATTAGCAATGCCAATCGAGCCTAACCAACCGTAGATCAGAAAGGAGTCTATACGTCAGAACACTTCATGAAGGTCGTGACTCAGTGTATCACTGTCGTTGTTGCTTTACTTATATGAAGGCCACGGGGCGGGCAACACCATGACTTTACTTATTCCCAAGTTCAAAAGAAACGAGGAGAGGAACGCGGAACGAAAACAAAACAAAAAGTCACGAAGACCAGGGAAAGCAAAATCTTGGAGAAAATGCCACACTACTCAGCACAGAGCAGCGTCCCCCAGTCACAGAACTTCCTGATTTTATAATGTCCTTTGTATGGGCGAGAAGAACCCTAGTAATCAAAGGAGCAAAATCCAAACAATACGAGATAAAAAATAAAAAAAAACCTATGCAAAAGTGAGAGCGCCTTCTAATCAATGTTTATTGGCATGGAGTTAAAGCTATGCACACAACCTTGACCGTTAAAGTAAGCCACTACTTAACTGCTTTCTTACATAATTACAGCCAAGCACTAGAAAAATGAAGGTCCTCGTTGGCCCTACATTATAATGGGTACCTCAGTGGAATTTTATTTAATATTTCAACCACGGCTGAATATACTTTATTGTTTTGGAAGTCCACACTTTCTTATTTTTCCTTTTTAAACTGGACCTGGTGAAGGGAATACAAAAATAAAATTCGTAAACGGTAAGTTGCTTTTAAACTGAAGAAAAAACTTACACAACTTGGAAAAATTGATACATTTCGAAGGCCATTAACTACTAATAAAAATATCGTCATTTACCTCGTTTTCTTTAAAATCACATCTTAAAAGAATAGATTCATAAAGTTCAAAATTTATTTTTTTTTATAAATTTTCTATAATTCAATGGATGTTTCTGTTAACAAAACTGAAATAAAAAACACTCCCTGTCAAGTAAAACAAAGAACAGAGAAAGATTTTGTCCACTGTACGCGAGTCAGTTTGTTACAGAACGAAAGTGTTTTCCTCTGGCTTTTAAAATAAAAGCTCTCGGTTAAAGCTTTGGTGCAACAAACATCTCCCCAACGGCATTTTGAAGGTCGCCACCAGAGCAGACGCCGGTAACAGCAGTGAGCAGTCTGAGCGGCAGGAGACGGAGTGGGTAAAACACCCCGCCAATGCATCTCACGGGTCCACTGATCTTTTATTCTTTGATGCTTGTTTAACTTGTTTCAACTTTACCTAGCTTTACACACACACACACACACACACACACACACACACACACACACACACACACACACACACACATATATATATATATATATATATATATATATATATATATATACATACATATATCACTCATTAGATCTTAGTGTGAGAAATACAGGTACCCTAAATGAAACTGCCAGATATTCTGAATGATCCTCTTTACAAAACTATGAATACAGACTATACATTTACGTATATCGAATAATTTCAATTCGATTTGACGGTAAGCTCCAAAAGAAAAATAAGACATTCGTTCATGCTATATTTAACCAATGACCGACGTATCAGCGATAAACAGCAGATTCGAGCACTACAGAGAAAACATCCACGACAAAAGCAACATTTAACCGTCTTGAGCATTACATGTTTAGGCGTGTTTCGTGCGCGTCAAAACCTGCTAAAAGTCAACTCGAAACTTTTTTCTTTTAAATGTTAAAAAAACACTTTACTTTACATTGGTTGTTTACAAATATTTACATATATGGTGAAAGATAATTTTTAAAAAATTAAATATTTACAAATTTGTTATGTATTCATGAGTGAAATATAGTTTCAAGGAATCTCCTAATTGTAAATTTAAACACAATCTGGATCTCTGCATCCTTTTCTGAATCATAGTCCTCAAGTTTGGGTCAGTTTGTAGTTTCCTATTCTTATAACCTTGCCATAGTCCAATATTAAGGGCACTTATTGATATTACTGCAGCGTTTGTCTTTTCTAGAAACTGACTTAAAATCAATAAATTCTGCATGCACAAGGACTGCCTGATTACATATAATGAAATGAAACTCAAGTAGCAGAATGCAATGTTTGTTTGTATGGTGTTTTAATGTTTCATGGAACCAGTGGTTATTCAGCAACGGGACCAACGGCTTTACGTGACTTCCGAACTACGTCAGAGTGAAATTCTATCGCCAGAAATACACATCTCTCACACCTCATAAGAATGGCCAAGAATCGAACTCGCGGCCACAAAGGTGGTGGGCCAACACCATACCGACCACGCCACTGAGGGTAGAACGCAATGTGACGAGAGGAGAGATACCGGTTACCTTCCTGTTGAAGTAGCCACAGCAGCATATATATATAGCTCATATATATATATATATATATATATATATATATATATATATATATATATATATATATATATATAATATAGATCATTAAGATACCTGTGACATTACAGATTAAGGTGTTGAACCTGCATTCTATATACTAGATAACATTGCTGCAATTAAAATGAAAACCAATTACCATAAATATATATAAAATATATGCATTTCTGGTTGTCACTTGTATTAATTAGTCTAGGACCTAGATTTCGCAATCTTTCAACAGATTACCTATTAATACCTTTTATTTCATTAGGAAGTTTCTCCTGTCACGTTCGGTGTCACCCACTCTCTTGATTTCCAGCTTCCATGTTTATATATAATATATATAATATATATATATATATATATATATATATATATATATAATATATATATATATATATATATATATATATATATATATATATAAAGCGCATATATGACATACTGGCAAGTTCAAGAAACTCTTATGTTTTGCTGTAAACTACTAGAACGTCTCCGTGTTAAATGACGGAATGATTGAATATAGAATTTTGGCCAAAGGTCACGCACTGGGACCAATGAGGCCATGCAACGCTGAAAACGAAATCGACAGTAAAATGTTTGAAAGGTGTTACAGAAGGAAAACCTCGCAGTTGCACTATGAATCAATTGTTAGGAGAGGGTGGAAAAGGGTGGAAAGTAAGATGGAATAAAAAGAATATGAAAGGAGGTACAGTAAATGCGACGAAAAGCGGTTGCAGCTAGGGACCGGAGGCAAGCTGCAAAGGACCTTAATTAATGCATACAGTGCACAGCACGAGGTGCACTGACGGCACTTACCCTCTAAGGGGTATGTTATATGATGACATTCAAAAGTTCAGATGAGACACTGAAACATCATGTCCGCTTCCCCTACTTTATTTGCTTTATTTATCAGCTGATCATAACTAATTCTTTTATTACTATTATCTTCTATGTACTATGATTTTTTTTGTGCGTTTCTGTTTTCAGCATCATTATAAAATCACTCCCTTTTTTTTTTTTTTTTACAAATGTTCCAAATAGGCATCATCTTCTGTGGGGAGGATGACTTGGCAAGCTGATGACGTTTAGGGTATGTTCCAAAATGGGTGGCCCTGATAAGAACATTAAACATTAATGACGATAATGTATAATGTAGAGCGACATAAATAAACTAGCGCAGGAACCAAACCAACGCTCTCTCTCTCTCTCTCTCTCTCTCTCTCTCTCTCTCTCTCTCTCTCTCTCTCATACCTATGACCTAATAAACCTCTACAAAAGAAGGAATCTGAAAAATCTCCGCGAGTGCCAAAAAATGTGTCCCATTCTTGGCCACTCACATCACTAGACTCCAGCAAAAACAAAAGTTATAAATATATATTGGATGAATGAATAAATTAGCCTATATATATATAATTTATATATATAATGTATATACATTTACTACATAGGCTAATTCATTCATCCACCCAATATATATTTATAACTTTACATATCTATAACTTCTGAACACCGCATATAATACACATAATATGCTCTCCCTCTCTCTCTCTCTCTCTCTCACTGCTGGTGATTTTTTTATGTTAATTTCTAAGAAACGCTTCCAAATATTCGTAATAGCTAGAACCTATAACAGGACATCCGTATTTTTTTTCCAAAAAATAAAACACGTGAATTCAAAGTCCTCCAATAAACAATTCCAGACGCTAGCAAATAAGGCGAAATTCAACCCCCAAAAGAAAGAAAATGTCGAAGCAAACACAATTTGGCAGAGGCAAACACGGAGGACATGAACAAACACCGGAGCCTTTGTGGGCAAACAGACCACCGAATGGAATGGGAGCAGAATAATGACGCAAACGAAGTGGATAAGAATGAAAAGGCATCTGCAAAATGTGAAGCCGCATCTTCGGCGCAGTCGAGTTTCCTGTATGAACTGCGACCCGGTGGTGACCTGTCCTGTAACTTTGCCAGATGCACTTTTATGGGTAACTTTAACCTTAAATCAAATATAAACTACTGATGCTGGAGAGTTGCAATCTGGTATGTTTGATGATTGGAGGGTGGATGATCAACATAACAATCTGCAGCCCTCTAGCCTCAGTCGTTTTTAAGACCCGAGGACAGTTCCACATTGGACGTATGGGTTACGTGCTCGCCTACCAATTTTTTACCCCAAGTTCGCTCCCAGCTCTGCCAACGCGGAATCAGAGGAATTTATCTCCTGTAATTAGAAATTCATTTATCGATATATATAATTTGGTTCGGATTCCAAAATAAGCTGTAGGTCCCGTTGCTAAGTAACAAATTGGTTCCTAGCCGCGTCTAATCCATCTGGCCCGACCTAGAAGAGCTGTTAATCAGCTCAGTGGTTTGGTTAAACTAAGACGTAATTACTTAAGATCTGAGGGCGGATGGACAGGCAAAGCCATCTCAATATTTTTTTTTAAAGAAAACTAAAGCTGAGGTTTTCATTTTTGTTATAACCTTGCAAATAAATGGTATATAAAAACAAATTTTCTCTCACTTGAAGATCTTCTGAAATATGGAAAAGAGAACAGCTAACATAACTCTTACGTTGTAGCCAGTTTGAAATATAAAGTATGTGAAAATTATACTAAAATGCTTACATATGTTTGATCAACTTACTCGGTCGTCAACTTGTATGAGAGAGAGAGAGAGAGAGAGAGAGAGAGAGAGAGAGAGAGAGAGAGAGAGAGAGAGAGATTAAAAGTTAACTTTACAAGAGGTGAAGTGATAATAATGTTCAAAAGCAGGTTATCAGTCAAGTGGAAAAAATGAAATGAACGATATAAATAAATCATCGAAACAGGAGAAAGTAGGCGACGGAGTGAGACTAGATCAATGTACAGAAGAAATATGAACAGCGCCACATTACAAATCAACTTAACCGCTGTACCATGACAACAAATAACAAGCGGCCTGTGAATACTTACTTATGACGAAAATTTGTAAGCTGTACAATTCTTTACAAAAGGCGATAAAAAAAAAAATTGAAAGGTATATTACAATTTAGGCCTATGAAGTCATTCAGCGCTGAAGGTTATAATCACGCATTTGCACTATGAAACAAGGGGGAGGATAGCACGATGGAGGAAAGAGAGTATGACTAGAAGAGGTATATATAGTAAAAGGAACGGAACGCCAAAATATAAGACATGCCATGAAATTGACCAAATGTGGCTTTACATTTACCTAACACTTACAGATACGAAACCCCAAAGCTTCAATCACTCAACAGCAACGGTTAGACCCACACGGTCTAAGAACGACCTGCTTCTTTAGACCATGGCTAAATCATAGCACGTGAAGGAGGAATGAAAGATAAGATTTCACCTAAAATAACGCCGTGATAAAGAATGGGGGGAAAGAAAGCCACATCCATCGCTGCTTCGGCAAAAGCAAAAGCCCCAAAGTTATTCTTTTCAGACCTTGGGCTGAACCACGTGGCTCCTCCTCCAGCGGAAATGCTCCGCTCGCCTTTACCTCACTCGCTCACTCGCTGCTACCTGAGTTGCCTTGTTTTCTCCGTGATGCTGTTACGGCTACCGATACAACCGGAAACTCCTTTATCTTTCATTCCAGGATGCTTATGGAGAGAGAGAGAGAGAGAGAGAGAGAGAGAGAGAGAGAGAGAGAGAGAGATTCTGTGACATTGTTTATTCGTTTCCAAGAAAAATTAGTTGAAATGTTTCAAATATCATATCCTTCACCTCATTTTTTTTTTTATAGAGTTGAGCTACAATTAGTCTTTGACCCGTAGTCTGTTTTCTCTCTCACGACTGCAAAACACACACCTACACGACAATCATATATATATATATATATATATATATATATATATATATATATATATATATATATATATATATTCTTCGTAACTCACTGAATATGCATGTTAGCATACACAAAAATTTGATGTAACCACTTGACAGAAAAGTACTATATACTGAAATTATAATACAAGACGAATTTCTTCGCAAGGGAAATGTACAGGGGAAAAATAGTTAAATGGTCATTGGGTCAGGAAGGGATTTCCCCATGGGGGGAATCTTACCTCCTTGGATTTCCTCATCCCGAACCCCAGTTCCTCCTATAATAGGCAAGTCCCCAGCCAACCCCAATCCTCATAACCTTTCAGCCATCATCACTCCTAAATATACTTGTGGAAATGTTATACACGACCACTTTTCCAGGTGGAGTTGAAATGATATATTCAAAGGGCAGCTCCCAACTGTGCTAAATCTGTCACAGTGCCCCATTTAAAAGTGGAAGGAAACAATAAAGGGGAATAAAAGGCTCAAAACTGGACGTTAGAGAGACAAAGGAATTCATGAACGTTCATCGGTCACCTGGACTGAACAAAGCAAGATATATCTCACTGCGGCAACAAAACAGGTTGAACTTCACCTGTTCTGGTATAATATAATATATACATACGCATTAAGCTACAAATGTCTTATAACATCTCATTCGCTCTACCTCGGAATTAATCTACTTTCATATATGTTAACCGAAGGGGATTCTTTTTTTAGTTGATAAGAAATTCGTCGGTTCACGGGCGCGCGAACCACGGAACCAAGAATTCAGGACGTACAGTGAGTGATGCGCTTTAAGCATATATGACAATATATTAATTCCTAGGTAGAGCGAATTAGTAGATATTAAAGGGAATTTGTAGCTTAATGCCTATATACGAATACGGCCTGCCTGAAGAGAGAGACAGCTGCTGATCTTTGAAATATAGTATTTACTTTCTACATTTTGGCGTTTTTTGGGCTCTTTTCAATAGATGTGTGTGTGTGTGTGTGTCTGTGTGTGTATCCTTTACACACACAAACACACATATATAGGTCTCTATAATAATGATGTCATTCCAAACAAAAACTAGTAACAACTCTATCTGGTGCCATATACGAATAAATCAAAAGCTATTCAAATACATTTCATAAAATGAAACGAAGAAAGTGGCACATAAGATATAATAAAAGAGGTAAACTCAAAATAAAAACCCGAACCCAAGACACCACCATTATCATGACACACCAATTTATCGATGAACAAACGATTGGACATGATAAGGATCTGATAAAAGTGGTTCAAAAAATCCGGGGAGGTCATACAAAGAGGTTCTGGAGATAATCCAGACAGTTCACACCTCTGGAGATAAGGAAAGATACAAGGTAGATAAGAAAGAGGTTGGGTTATGAGAGAGAGAGAGAGAGAGAGAGAGAGAGAGAGAGAGAGAGAGAGAGTTACAAGGATTAGGATGTTAGTCCATCCGAGGAAACATCGTGTGCTCACTTATCTGTAGGGGCAGGTTTTACTGTTCATTCACACAGTGTCCTGATGAATTTGTCTAGCTTTCTTTTAAACTCTTCCACACTGTTGCTGTTTACAACTTCTGGTGGCAGTTTATTCCTAGTGTCACATATCTTGTAGGTAAAGACGTTCCCACCACGGGATGTGTTGTATCTCTTCAGTTCAAGTTTCCATCCATTATGTGTCTGTTTTTCGTTTAATGTAAATAGGCTACTGTCTACTTTTGTTATGCCTTCCAGTATTTTAAGTGTTTCTATTAGTTGTCCTCGTAATCGTCGTGTTTCTAAGCCATACATATGAAGTGTTCAGGCACAGAGAGAGAGAGAGAGAGAGAGAGAGAGAGAGAGAGAGAGAGAGGCACCACAGTATATTGTCAATTGTATCTCAAAACGGAATTTCTAATTGCATATAAAATTTTCGCCTAGAGAAAGACGAGCATTATGAATCAACATTCTTCATACACTGAAATTTATACTGATGTATTTTCAAAGGCATTATGCCATTGCATCATTCTTAAATCAAATACACCATGGTGCAAATATATCAATCCCATCCAGGAATGTGTTGCAACTAAATATTCACCGTTTTCTTTACTTGTTGCTGCTGCAGTAGTTTTAATATCATAAGACATCTAATCCCACAATCCCCATACACAGACAGCCATTTTGCGTGGATGCTAAATTTGGTGACTTTTGCTCTAAGGTAAATACCTGGTAGAAAAAAAAAACACCATAACTTTCGCCTCTAAAAAAAAACATCTCTCTTTTTTTCTGCATGTTTACACAAAGCCATTGCAGTTTGAAATACTTAGATCTATTTTCTGTCCACCTTTTGTTTGGCCGTGTTTCAGTAACTGGTATCACACACAATACATATTTCATTCTTTTCGTGTTTTTCCATCATGTGTACCAAATGAAAATAAGACTGGTAACACAACACCACAGAGAGAGAGAGAGAGAGAGAGAGAGAGAGAGAGAGAGAGAGAGAGAGAGAGAGAGAGAGATGCTTCTCTTAACGTGAATATTCAGGGCTGGGCAATTAGCATCTAATGAGCAATTGAATCTCATCACACCTGAGAAGAGATACACCATGACTCAGAGAAAACAACAGCTCATGACAGGATAAATGGACTGCGTGGAACACGTTGAAAATAATTCGATTAATCGATGAAAATAAGACATGCCACTTGCTAAGAGCAAAATCCATGCAAGAAAGAGTGTGGAAATATCCCCTTTATATATAGTATATATATATATATATATATATATATATATATATATATATAATATATAATATATATATATATATATGAGAGAGAGAGATAGAGAGGAAATATCCCCTTTATATTAATAATTATATATTATATTAATATAATTATAATATATATATATAATATATATATATCTATATATATAATATATACATATATATCTATATATATGATATAGAGAGAGAGAGAGAGAGAGAGAGAGAGAGAGAGAGAGAGAGAGAGAGAGAGAGAATATAATATATATATATATATATATATATATATATAATATATATATATCACATCACCGTGATTCATTTATACGCATTAAGCTGCAAATGTCCTTTAATATCTAATTTGCTCTACCTCAGAATTAATATATTTTCATATATGTTAACTGAAGGGGAATCAATATTATAATATATATATATATATATATATATAATTAGTCGCATTATCTACCCAAAATATGAAATGAAATCGAGAAATTAAAGACATCATTGTGGCTACGAGTATAAACCACTGAGTATGATGCTCATTAAGCAAATACACGTCATAGCATTCAGGAAACACAGATGTAGCGGTGACGGGCGCCACATCCTCCGAATGAAACCAATTATCAAATGGGCTTACATAACGTTCTCAGATAAGGTAAACTACTTCAACTTAATCTTATAAGAATTTCTTCTACAGCATCTCAACTTACTCCCTTTGAAATAGGCAACATTCAAGGGCTTCCATTCGGTTAAAAAAAAATTCCGGTATAAATGAATGAAAATATATTCTAGGCATCGCTGAATCATTAAGTAAAATAACCTACGGTTAAATTCGGCAGCGTTGCAACCAAAGCGTATAGATTTTTATATGTAGACATTGGTTGTAACATTCCCGCTAACTTCAATAAATATTATGAAGTCAGGTTACTGAGGAAGAAAGAGTGAGTAATGAATAGCCAGTAATATGAGGTTGAATCTTGCTACATTCACTGAGGAAATGAATTTGCTAAAGAAAAAAAGAGAGAAAAAAAAAACCTGTCCCATATTTACCTATCAGCACCTAATTATTCTTGGCATTCGTCCTTTTGTTCGGCCAATCACTGTTTCCCCAACAAGCTACCATAGCACCCAGGGCATGATGCCAAACACGGCACGTTGAGGACTGTAGTAAATTTATCGATGTATGCATGTATGTATGAAATGTGTATATATTTATACATAATATATATGTATATATACATATATATCATATAATATATAAACAAATACAATTAAGGGGTACCATAAGACTGAGATTTTCAATTTAACTACTCTTGTCCTATTTGAAAGTCGATGCACAGAGTCAGCATTGAATCATAGACTTTAATATACTTTCTCGTTATCTGAGCGGAACGCAAAAGTCATCCTCTCCCTCAATTGTTATTTCAACTCTGCTTTGTCCCCGTTATTTCTGTTTTTCTTAGATTCATCTTAAATTTCATCTCTCAGTGTGTATGATCCTCTATTAACCAAGCTTCGTAAATCTTTCAGCTTTTTCCGTATTCTGTCAAGTTTCTGTTGTTACTGAAATATGAATATCCTCTACCATCTCTAACATTTTCTTCTTCTTTTTTTTTTTTTTATAAAATTCATGAGCTATAAAACTCATGAGAAGAGAAAGCAGCAGAGGTGACAACTTGACAAGACTCCAACAACATAACTTAGAACTTGTTTCGTGTATGGCTGCTTTCCATTAGCTTTGCATATTCAACGGGAAAACCACGCAGATGCAAAGCTTCCATAATACTGGTGAACAATGTCATATCTCTTCATATAATTAAATAAAAGCCATCAGAACTGAATGTTCACGTTCTATGCACTGTTGCATAATTTCTTAACACGAATATTTGACCCGACTTACAATGAACATACTACATACTCAATTAAAACTGTTGTAAGCGCAATACCTCTGTAGTTACCACATTCAGTCAGGTCACCTTTCTATGGTAGTTGAGGTGTCTTTTCATTTTCAGCTAATATTGTCTATAGAATTTTATCATATTCCGACAATTTCCATCACCTAAGCTTCTTTATGACTCATCCTCCTTCAAAACCGGTGAATTCATTCATAAGCACATTCAGGTCTTCTTCAGTTTGTTAGATCAGTGAAGTGATCCACTTCTCTTCTTTCATTCATGACCTCGAAAAATGTCTCTCTCTTTTTTTTTTTTTTTTTTTTTTTTTTTTTTTTTTTTTCTTTCTCTCCAGCGCTGTCGAACTGAATTCAAATGAACATACAATTTAGGCGAGAGGCCAAGCACTGGGACTATTGAGGACATTCGGCGCTGCAACGGAAATTGACAGTAAGTGTCTGAAAGGTGTAACAGGAGTAAAACCTCAAAGCAGTTGCACTATGAATCAATTGCTAGGAGAGGGTGGAAAGTCAGAGGGAAGAAAGAGAATATGAAAGGAGGCGCATTAAAAGAAACGAAAGGAGTTGTAAGTAGGGGCCGAAGGCACGCTGGTAAGAACCTTGAGTAATGTACTGACGGCACTACCCCCTCCCTATACAGGACCCGGCACCGTCTTTCTTCTGCTTCTTCAGGTGGTATTGCAGACCGATCCCTCCTTCTGACAGATAACAACAATTAAACGCATTTTACCCTTGAAGTCTTGCCTGCAGGTGTTGCTATTCCGATTCTCTTCGGGATGCTGTTGTTAGCCCGGTCTTAGCAACGACTTACAACAACTGCCTGACTACCAGGTGCTGATAGGTAAATATGGGACTATTTTTTTTTTTACTTTAGGAATTTCTCTTCCTCAGTGGATATAGCGAGATTCTTCCACTGGGTATTTATTATTCACGGTTTCCTCCTCAGTGACCTCATAACATACTTATCGACGTTAGCAAGAATGTTGCAACCAAGGTCTATAGGTAAAAATCTGTATCTAATTCAATGGTTTTCTTTAATAGCATTTTCATGTGATTTTCGTTTTTTTTACCTTATTCTGAAAGTAAAAGTGATTCAAGATTAAAGTAATTAAAGATCATTTTAATTCTATTTAATCTATTAGCATCTGTTTTTACGCGAAAGTGATATTTGAACTTTTACTTAATTATCACAATCAACGCTGACAGATATTTCCTATGTTATGACACGTTTTTCCCCTCCCTTCTTATGTTTTATTTGATGCACACAAACGTCTGCATTGTGAGTGTTGACGAATATCCTTGCAAATCAGCTTGACGTGAGATGCAATAATCTAAAAATACATATCACATGCCTGAAGCCATTTCAACTCAACCAAATTCCGATCAGGAGAGAGAGAGAGAGAGAGAGAGAGAAACTGGAGGAAGAATATCGTGCGGATGGACTTGGTAACTAAATGGGGGAGTCTGAGGATGGGGGGGGGGGGTATCAAATGTAATAAATGCTGCGCCCCCCTACCCCCCCAATCCAAACAAAAAAAGAAACCCTGATTGAGCAAAAGAGAAGGAATGGCAAGAGCACAACCACCTGATTAGCTGGTTGGGCGAGTGCCAGCTGGGCAGAGAGAGAGAGAGAGAGAGAGAGAGAGAGAGAGAGAGAGAGAGAGAGAGAGAGCCTTGACTGCCGGTACTGACCAAGACAATGAACGAGTATTTAAAAATGCTTAGGCAATCCAAGGTGTTAAAATGTTCAACCTCCACAGTATTTATTGCTGAAGTAACACCCATTTCTGTAATGTTTTTTCTATGATATGTGACATAAAGAGAAACACAAGAGGGAAAAAAAATCACCAAACAGGCAAGAGACATAAAAAAAATAAAGAACCTTTGACAAAACATAACTGGTAGTATCCAAACCAAATAAATTTTGAAACGGCTTATGTCTCCTTCAAACTTCTACTCCTGCAAATTCCGTTATCTTTTATTCCAATATTATAACTTATCATAATACCTCTCTCCCGTCACATCCATTCTTTAAGAAATTTACCCTTTGCCTCAGACAAAGCATAATTAAACTGGCACCAACTGGCACCACATGTATCGATCACTCAGTTATGGTTCCAGCATCAGTGTCAATCCCCACTGAAATCAATATAAATAAAATTCTACAAAAGGATCAAACTGACTCTACCTTCTGGTCCTTATTCATGCGTTCGTCCACCCATGCCTGAACGCCGGCGAAATCAGCGCCCACTTTGATCAAGCCCAGCTTTCCTCTCCTCTTGATGAGTTGGTCGGGCTTCACCACCAGTTTCTGCAAAAGGCCAAAGGGAAAGAGAGACGTTTACTGGCAATTCTGAACATGAGAAAGAAGCGGCTTCCGAGGAACACCTGTAGTAGTCATAGTGAGGAATTGGTGGAAAGAAGTCGGCCTCGTTGCCGCTGGAAAAATGGGGAAGAAATGAGGGTTGTAATACAGAATATGAGGAAAGGAATGGATTTAGCTGCAGTTAACAAAATGAGGAAAATATGAAGAATATGGGGAAAGAAATGGGTTTAGCTACAGTTAACAAAATGAGGAAAATATGAAGAATATGGGGAAAGAAATGACGAATAGGGGAAAGAAATGGATTTAGTTGCAGTTAAGAAAATGAGGAAAATGTGAAGAATATGAAGAAATAAATGGGTTTAGTTGCAATAAAGAATATGAAGCAAGAAATGGCTTTAATTGCTGTTAAGAAAATGAGAAAAATATGAGGGTTTAGTTGCAATGAAGAATATGAGGGAAGGAATGGGTTTAGCTGCAGGTGAGAAAATGAGGATGAGGGTTTAGTTGTAATAAATGATATGAGGAGAAAATGAGGAAGAAATGAGGGTTTAGTTGTAATAAAGAATATGAGGAAAGGAATTCGTTTAGTTGAAGCTGAGAAAATGAGGAAAATGAGGAAAATATGAAGGTACAGATGTGCAATAAAGAAAATGAGAAAAGAGGAGTTTCATTTATTGTTTTGCAAAGGAGAAAATGGGGGGGGGGGGGGGTTGGGGGGGGGGGGGGGGGTGGGGGGGGGGGGGGGGAATGATGAATTTAGTTGCGACTGATTAAAATGAGCAGAGAAAATGGGGTTGGGCTACAACTGCAAAAATGAAGAAAGAAAAAGCTGCTGTAAATAGGTAAATGAGAAAAAAATTCTTATGTTTCAGTAGCTACAAAAAATAATGAATTGAGTATTTTAACTGTAAATGAAAAAATAAAAAAACGTTCTATGTTTCAGTCAGGAATTAAGATTGTTTCAGGTTCTAGCTGAGCGAATGAGAACTTAAGTTTCCAATAGGGGAAAAGTCTTTCTTTCCATTGAAAATGTAATTATTCTTGGAAAATCTTTTTCCTATCATTTATTAATGGAATAATTTAAATCTTATCACTTAAAAGTAAAGCTTTTGTATTCAATCCCAAAGCCTTGCATTTAATTCCCAGAGGATCTTTACGACTTACTTAGTTTCCCTACTTACAAAAATAAATAATTTCGTTTAAATCATCTGATCAATAATAAAAAAAAAAAGTTCATCTGACTTTGATACTGTTGTTTCATTGACTTACAATTAAACGATTAATAATCTGGAAATCATAACCTTCTTAGCTACTTAATCTAAAGGTCCTTTCCGGTATCCCTTTATTGTCTTATGCACTGCTTTCTGCCTAAAGAGTTTCACTCGTCCCCTTTAGTCACTTTCAAGTTTGAGTTCCTCGTTGGACGTGTGGTTTGCATGGTCGCCTACCGATTCGGTAGTCGCAAGTTCGATTCCCCGCTCTGCCAACTTGGAATGAGATTAATTTTTTTCTGGTGATTAGAAATTCATTTCTCAGTATAAGGTGGGTCGGATCTCGCAATAAGCTGTAGGTCCCGTTGCTAAGTAACCAAATGGAGCTGTTAATCAGGTCAGTGGTCAGGTTAAGCTAAGATATACTTAACTTTGGTCTACCTGTCCAGCGTCTTCAACTTTACCCTCCCCCAGTCCTTCCCTGTCATGTGAGAACAAATCCTTCGGAGTTTTGTCAGTCATGAAATGAGAATCTTTTTATGGTTAAATTACTTTTGAATAAAAGTAACAACGAGCATCTATATTAACTGTACAAATATCTATGTAAAATTCCTGAAAATAACCAACCCCATACTACTTATCACAAAGTTCATGGAGATTACTGATAAAACAATATCTATAATTAGAATATTTATAGTTTTTTTCTTGAAATTAGAAATCATGAAGTGTCCATCTCAAAAGAGTTCAAAGTAAGGTATATATATAGCTTGACAAACATGACTGCAGATCACTGTTGTTGTTTTTTTCATTTATTCATTATTCAGATCCACTGCTTCAGGACACGTTCACACTGCAGTAGCAAAACACGTCTTAAACACACGTCGGCAACTCATCGAACACACATCACAACAAGCTACTAAATAAATGCTAGCGACATTTTGGTAGTTCTAATCTGTGATTCATGCGATTACCAAAGGGTCGTTCTCGCTTATGGTCGGTGACTTGTTTGCAACCTGTTTGTTGAATATAAGCAATAAGTCGCCGACGTGTGTTCATGATACGCTTTGGTGTAGGTCAGTGGTTTCCAATCTGTGGGGCTAGAAGTGATGCCGGGGGGGGGGGGGGGGCAAATGCTTGATGAAGGGGATAATTATCTCTGAAAACTTTTAACTATGATGGAATTCAGAATTCTAAAATACTGAGAAAATATTTCAGATATAAAATATGAAATTTAGTTGTCTGAATATATAAACTATTCAAAAATCTATATAAGGAATTATTAAACAATTATGAAAGATAACGAAAGTAACGTTTTGCAAATACGAAAATTATACTGATTACACTACATTGTGAAGGTAAGCTTATACATACATGTATATATATATATATATATATATATATAATATATATCTATATATATATATTATATATATATATATATATATATTATATAATATTATACTTAATATATATATATTTATATATATATATATGTATATGTATATGTATGTATGTATATGTGTTATGTACTATAGATATATATATAAGAATTACTAAA